>NC_069504.1:1019894204-1020242954 GCF_027579735.1 Bombina bombina
AGAGAGAGAGAATGAGATAATGAGAGAGAGAGAATGAGAAAAAGAGTGAGAGAGAAAAAAGAGAGAAAGAGAGAGAATGAGAGAAAGAGTGAGAGAAAAAAGAGAGAAAGAAAGAGAGAATGAGAGAAAGAGAATGAGAGAAAGAAAGAAAGAGAAAATGAGAGAAAGAGAGTGAGAGAAAAAAAGAGAGAAAGAAAGAGAGAATGAGAGAAAGAGAAAAAAGAGAGAAAGAAAGAGAGAATGAGAGAAAAAGTGAGAGAAAAAGAGAGAGAGAGAGAATGAGAGAAAGAGAGTGAGAGAAAAAAAGAGAGAAAGAGAGAGAATGAGAGAAAGAGTGAGAGAAAAAAAGAGTGAAAGAGAGAATGAGAGAAAGCGAGTGAGAGAAAAAAGAGAGAACGAGAGAGAGAATGAGAGAAAAAGTGAGAGAAAAAAAAGAAAGAAAAATAGAATGAGAGAAAGAGAGTGGAGAAAGAGAACGAGAGAAAGAGAGCGAGAGAAAGAGAGTGAGAGAAAGAAAGAGAGAATGAGAGAAAGAGAAAAAAGAGAGAAAGAAAGAGAATGAGAGAGAGTGAGAGAGAAAAAGAAAGAGAGAAATAAAGAAAGAAAGTGTGAGAGAGAATGAGAGAAAGAGAGAGAATGAGAGAGAGAGAAATACTTTAGTTTTGGAATATCACAGCATGAGATAAGTATCTTTTTCTACAATCATTTTATTAACTATTAACTTTAAAAAGTTGAACAAGGGATGTATCAGTAATTGAGATATTTTAAAGATACATAGACTAGCAATACTATTAGTATTAGCCTTTGACTTAGTGTTTACTCATACATGTGGTCATTGTTCCTCAGGGGCGTGCAGTATGTATAAAAGCCAATCAGAGTGTCTAAATGTTTTGAGAGTAGTACCTGGTGCATTTAAAAGGTGGCAAAATGTGTGTTAAAGGGACAGTCTAAATTTAAAAAAACAATCATTCTAATTATTAAAGTATTTTATTTTTGCATTATTGACTGCTTATGTTTTGTTTGAAGAGTCTGAACTATATTAGAACATATTAACACCTAATTTTCTGCAATTGTCTATCAATGATCAGACTCCCCCACCAATTTCCTTATTTGGAGGAGCCAATATGGACACGAGTCTGGAGATGACAGAGCTTGCCACTGTCATTATGTTAATAAAATCTTCATTGTTTGGCTTCAGCAGAAAAGAGAATACACTGCAAATATTGACAGACATGTGGCAAGGTCAGGCTTGTAAAACTTGACATGTCCTCAGGATTTAAATTTTAAGATATAAATTTCATGAAAAAGGGGCAAAATAAATTATATAAAAAATTATATTGCAAAAATGTTTTACTAAGTACAATTAATCATTTTTATTACAATCCCAATGTGTCTACTGTCCATTTAACCCTCACAATGGGGTTACATGCATAGGTAAGGTTCTGCTTGGGAGCCACACCTGAGAAGCTATGTGCAACTGCCTCTTCTGATTGACTCACTGGCCATGTGCTGCTTAGGATCTGAAATGTTAGCGGCACCCAAGCATGACTTTACTTATGTGTTTACCCAATTTGCAGAAGTAAACTAGAATCAGTGACATGTTCTTAAATATCGGACTGTTTGTCTTTTGCTTCAGATTTTTAGGATATTTTTGTTTCTTATATCAAATATGGTAAACAGAATGTTGGGACTAAATATCCCTTTTAAAATGTTCAATCCCTTTAATATTGAATATTCTTTAAATGATTGTTTTAAAATGTAAAACCTACAGAACGACCTTAAATATCAGCAAAATGCAGGACGTCATAATGCCTTAAAGACATGTTGTTGTGGATAGAATTTTATGAAATCTGTGGATCAGTTCACAATAATTACATGGCTTTCAAGATTTGGAAAGGTCTATACAAATCCTCCAGTTATAATCAGGTAAACATTCTTTACATGTCAAAACATACCTTCTAGCATCAAAAGACCAAAGCCAATGAATGAAAACAATTATTTCTCACTTACAAATATGTATGTGATAAAATACCCAAACATATAACCTCAGTTATACAGGAAATATGGTTCTTTTGCATTTTGGTATATTTAAAAAGCAAGATGACTAGTGATTTTTTATTTTATTTTTTGGAGCTGCCAGAATTTGGTTAAAAAGTAGAAACTTTTTTTGTTCATTGTTACAGAGCTGTGCTAGGCAATGTGTTATAGGTGTGTACAGTACAGCTCTGCAGTTCCTATGTACATATGAATATCCAGTGCCAACAAAACTCACTGTTTCATATGTTTTTGACAAGTTGCCTAGGATACTGCCTGTGTAGGCAGAAAGCTACTTGGTTTGATAAACTTGGAATAGCAAAAAGAATTTACAGTGAAAAGCAATGACTCATATTTCTCCTCTATTAACTCCCAGCCCACACTAAGCAACATCAGTTTCACATGTACATTTAAATTACAGAGTATATTTTATTAGTATATATTAATGCGTGTGTTATTTATAGCATGCATGTTGTCATGTCACTAAAAAGAAGTGATTTATTTATTTTGAAACCGGAAAAAAAAATTGGCACATTTAATATACAATAGCGCAATAAAGCAGAATTGCAAGGACTGAAATAAATGTTGCGGTTATTCATAAAGTTATGTTTGCAAAACTGACTTGATAAACCAGCTTTAACCACCTTCATTAATTAGCCAAGTTTAACTGACTTGTAAAGTCGGGACTTCAGATAAATGCTATCTGATTGGCTAGAATTTTAACCACCTTTGCACTCACTTTAAATGGTGGGAATTTGCTGTTCAAAAGGTGCAAAGTTAGTTAAAATGACTTTTCAAACAACTTTGTACTTTAGTTTCTAAAATACTTAAAGGGACAGTATACTGTAAAGTAGTTTTTTCCTTAATGTGTTTTCCAATAGCTTGTTATACCAGCTTCATAGTATATAATTTATGCAAAATTGTTTCTTTAGGTTTATTTTTGCAATTTGTATATCTGGTTTTGTTCTTTGAAACCACCATACATTATAATAGGAAGTGTACTTTCTGTAAACACACATGCTTCTTTATATTATCTCTCTCTGTATACCAAAGCCAGACGGATACTTAGAGAGGATATTGAAAATTAACTTTTTATTCCTCCTAACCCCCACTGGGAGTGTAATTTCTTCTGCTGTATAAGTAAGGGTACCAGATAGGGTTGCCACCTCGGCCATGCTTTCCTGGACACGTATTAGTTATACATGCGGCCTCAGGGTGTGCAGGGAGGAACATGAATAATGCTGTCCAGGGTCACGGTTTTTGTGCTGTCCAACAGCACAATGCATGTTTCCCTCTGCACACCCTGCAGCATGTGTAACTCATAAGTGTCCAGGAAAACATTGCCGAGGTGGCAACCCTAGCACCAGAGCATACCTAAATAGGAGTATTATAGCTAGATATCCTCTTCAAAAAAGGTTTTCAATAGAACAACGTAAAGTTGATAATATAAGTGAACTGAAATTTTCGTCACTATTTGTTTAGTTTTAATTACTTTTTCTTAACTACACATTCATTGTTAAGTAAAGTTTAAAGGGACATTCCAGTGCTAATTATGCTGGATATAGTTCCAGTATACCTTTATAACTTATTTTGTAATATACTATATATATATATAAGACATGTGTAGCTATGAAAAAAGAAAATGTTGTATCAAATTTGTTTCCCCGAATATTTGTTGGGTATATTTAAACAAATATTTGTTTTCTTGCCAGGCCCCTAGCCATGTAAACAGGAGGCGAAGCATGCTCAGCACCCAGGACCTACACTAACTTTAGCCTCCAGGGCTCTGGCAAAAGGAGAACCGGGTTAGCACACTCGGTAATGTAGCTACTGGTGAACATTTCACCTGTAGCTTCAAAACATTTACATTCGTCTTAACCAATATTTGCTTAAATATACCGAATACTACAGCCAACAAATATTCGGGGACACGAATTTCCTTGAATATTCAGAAAGAAAATTTAATCTAATACAACATTTTCATGGCTGAGCATGTCTTATATATACATATACAGAAACATACATATGTATACACAGTATATATATATATATATATATATATATATATATATATATATATATATATATATATATATATATATATATATATATATATATATATATATATATATATATATATATATATATAACAAAATAAGTTAAAAAGGTATACTGGGAATATATCCAACATAATTAGCATTGGAATGTCCCTTTAAACTTTACTGAACAATGCATGTGTAGTTAAGAATTTTGGACAAACTTAAAACACTTTCTAGAGACGCGTGCAGAAAATGTGGCATTAGGTCTTACTGACCTGCGTAAGGGAGTGTTAAAATGATTCAAGTACATCCAATAAACTGGGGTCACCTGCTGTCTAGAAACATTTGCATTGTGTTTTTTTCCTTTTCTTGTGAACAATTTAGCAGTATAGATTTAAGAAATAGACTTCGGGTGAATGGGTTCCTAATAAATGCACTGGATTTTTTAAATGAGTTCTTTTACCCTTTTAGAATGCTTGGTAGTTTGCATGTTAACCCCTTAATGTCACTGGTTCTTAAAGGGACATGAAACCCAAATTGTATGTTTCATGATTCAGATACAGAATACAATTTAAAAAAGCTCCAATTTACTTCTATTATCACATTTGCTATGTTTTCTTGTTATTCTTTTGTTGAAGAGATACCTGGCACATGCCTGAAGTACTACATGACAAGAAATAGTGCTGCCATCTAGTGCTCTTGCTAATGTATAACATTGTTGCAAAACTGCTGCCATATAGTACTGCACACACGTGCACACTCCTGAACCTTCCTGCTTTTCAACAAAGGATAACAAGAAAACATAGAACATTTGATAATAGAAGTAAATTGCAAAGTTGTTTAACATTGTATGTTCTATCTCAATCATGAAAGGAAAAGTTGGGGTTTTATGCCCCTTTAAGGTTTTTTTGGACGGTAATATCCGCCAGCAGCAAGACCAAGCTATTATAACCTCCCTCAGGCCTCCTGCTATAGCGCGGTCTTGCTGCTGGCGGCGAGAGCTGCGCAATGAAAAACACAAGTCCCAAGGGATAAAGACCAAATCATTTGAATTATGACATCCTATGTTTAAAGGGAATATATATTTTTTTCATGGTAGATAGTTTTTTAATGATATAAATTATAATTTTGTTAACAAATTAAAGGGACAGTAGAGTCAAAATGAAATGGATTGGATGGAGCAAAACATTTAAACCATGTTTCAATTTACTTCTAATATCAATTATGCTTAGATCTCTTGGTATCCTTTGCTAAAAAGTGATCTTAGGTGAGCTAGTGGACCGTGCACGTGTGTTTAGCCATCTGGTAACAGTGCTTATAGCAATGTTATACATAAATGCAAATGAAATGTTAAACAGGGGTGGAACTAGCACTGGTGCAGGAGGTGCATTGGCACCGGGGTCTAAGTGCTGGGGGTGGGGGCTAGCAGCCAGTCTATACATAAGCATGTGCAGAATGTGTACAATCCTAATGCAGGGGAGCCTTTTATTAAAGCAAGTTGCAGGTCCATCTATCTATCTATTTATTTATCTATATCTTAAAAAATCATTATACAGAGCAGCATGTATATTTTATTTTTTTACCTTTGGGGAGGGGACAAAAAAAAAACAATATGCACCAGGATCCTGTGATGAGTAAGTCTACTACTGATGCTAAAGGCACGCTCATAAGATCTTATCTGCCTACCTTGGTTTACGAAAAGAACAAAGCAAATTTAATAACAGAAGTAAATTTGAAAGTTGTTAAAAATGAGGCTTCCGTGAAACGCGTTAGGCCATGCCCACCTTTCGCCACAGTGCAAGACGCCGAGTTTTATACAACTTGCTATTGACACTCTATTGTCGCTACATTTGTTGCCATTTATGCTACAAACTTTTTGGCAATTGAATACCACAGTCACAGATATATGGTGAATTTAGGTGTTCAGCCTGCATTGCTATACTGAGGGACTGATCTACAGCCTTACAGACTCATTGAACGAAATATTCACCATCTTTGGCGCTCAACGTTTGAACCTTACCTCATATTGATTGAGGTTTCTTTTTGTGAGTACCCACTCTGATAGGGGGTTTGCTTGTTTGTTTTATGCGGATTCTGTATTAAACAATATTTCACTATGAGGAGATTTTCTGTGCGCTTATTTCTACAGATATCATATATATATATATATATATATATATATATATATATTAAACACACATATGTGTATACATACATATATATATATATATATATATATATATATATATATATATATATTAAACACACATATGTGTATACATATATATATATATATATATATATATTAAACACACATATGTGTATACACACACATATATATATATGAGGCTGTGGGTATTTTACATAAAATGGAAAATTCAAGAACAAGGGGTCATGAGCTCAAGCTAAAGGGTAGTAGATTCAGGAGTAATTTGAGGAAGCACTTCTTTACAGAAAGAGTGATTGATTTATGGAATAAACTTCCACAAGAGGTAGTAGCAACAAACACTGTGGGGGACTTTAAAAATGCATGGGACAAGCATAGGGCTATCCTACGAACTAGATAAGTTTATACTGTTAGGTAAGGTCGGACAGACTTGCTGGGCCTATGGCTCTTATCTGCCGTCAATATCTATGTTTCTATGTTTCTATATATATTAAACACACATATGTGTATACATATATATATATATATATATATATATATATATATATATATATATATATATATTAAACACACATATGTGTATACATACATATATATATTAAACACACATATGTGTATACATATATATATATTAAACACACATATGTGTATACATATATATATATATATATATATATATATATATATAAAAAACACACATATGTGTATACATATATATATATATATTAAACACACATGTGTATACATACATATATATATATATATATATATATATATATATATATATACACACACACACACACACACACACACAAAGGACTGCAACACATTGCTTAGCAATATATTGCAAGACTCTCTTTAATCAAGGGGTAAAGAGGCGGCACAATAAACACACGGCTCATAAATTCTTTGAAGTTGCAATACTTTTGGTCAAGGTGTTGTTATCTAGGTTTGAGTGAACTTTTGAACAGAATCTCTACTTACAGGAAGTAACATGCAGAGTGTGTTTTTCCACCTGTCCCAAGAATAACAGGTGTCATTAGCACATGCAACACTGATCATCTGACCAACAAGACAGTGAGACTCAGCAGTTACCTATTACTCATTAGCCAGTCAGCTGTGCGTCCAACCGCTGTCCTTGCCCTGAATATCAACATCAAACGGAGCCGCTTTCTTTAGTCAGACTTAAAAGTGCAGTAGCTATCTTAACTACCGAGCTTATCAATGTGAGCAGCAATAACCCCACTCTACAAAACAAGGACAGAATAGAAGTGGTATGCAGATAATGTGCCTACAGACATATAACAGTGGAACAGAGTTGTGATACATTACTGAGGACATTTGGAGGAGACATACATACACCATTAACAGACAAATTGGCAACATTAATCATCCAGTTATTTTTTCAATGGAAAAAATAGAAAATGTAACGGGTAAAAACAATGATACAAGGCACTAAGCCACACTTCATTTAATCTGCTTTCAGACCATTTAAAGGGGCATGGATGTGATGCATTAGCTTTAATTGTTTACATCCAGTACAATTATATAAAAAATAAACATTTTACATGTTTATCTTTCTCTTATAAAATGCAGGCTTATATACCCTGCTTGCTGTTCACCAGTCTATACGTTTCTGTTACATCAGATATTGAAAAAGTCACACAGTTTGCAAGAGTTACAGAGTATTTTGGAATAGGGAAAGGCAGATTGACAAGCAATACTATGCTCTGATTGGATGACATCACAGATTAGTGCTCGTTGGTTTACATTAGAAAATACACCCTACTGTATATGGGAGGCTGTCATGGACATAGAGGAACACGATCCTCCTCTTCAGATGAATGAGAGACTAGGAGGTATATTGGAGGCCAACAGAGTAATTACAAATTGTAATCAAAATTCTATTGCAAGCACAATCTAGACTTTGTAAGGGAGATAACAAAAACAAATAATAATAAGTGCATAATAATTGTGCACAACAGTCACTGAAGAACAGCTCATATAAAAGAATAAATTGGGTATTAAATCACATTAAAGTGACAGTTAAGTCAACATTAAATGTAAATTGATTGAACAGAGCATGAAAATTTAAACTACTTTCCAATGTACTTATATTATCAATATTGCTTAGTTCTCTTGATATCCTTTGTTAAAGAGTAATCCTAGGCGAGCTTAGGAGCGTGCAGGTATCTGGCAGCAGTGTTTGCAACATTGTTTATAGCATTGCTAAACATAGTTACAAAGACTGCTGCCATAGACTGCTATTAACACGTGCACACACCTAAGCTCCTATCAGCCTACTAAGGTATAGTCTTCAGCAAAGGATACCAAAAGAACAAAGCAATTTTGATAATAGAAGCAAATTGGAAAGTTGTTTAAATTGAATGCTCTATCTGAATCATGAATGTTTAATTTTGACTTTACTGTCCCTTTAAAATGAAATAGAAATGACAATGCTACTATAACATCTATCATGCAAAGAAGAGCACACATTAAACACTCATTAACATAATTTTGGTTCACAAATTTAGAAATTGGTGCATTGTTGAAGCTAAAAAAACATTTGAACTGCTTAAATGCCTTTCCCTGGGTGGGGGAGAACACTGTGATATCCTTCTGCATAGAGGCAGTGTGTGTTGTCTGGGGGATGGTCCTCCTGGTTCCCTGAAGTCTGTGAATACCATCATGTTAGCTACACATGCAGGAGGAGGTTCTTACAGACCCAATGTCTAAGCCCTTGCATCACTTGCAGGGATTTGTGTCTTCTCATTTGAAGAGGAAAGTCTGCTCTTTATAACAAGTGGTCACATGGCACTGTAAATCTCAGGAAATCATAATAACAATCTCATTTTATGCCCACTATTTGACCTGGAGTGCACAAATGGGAGAAAATGAGGCTTCACTTGTCCCTATAGGATGGATATTATAACCATAAAAACAGTGATCATCTGCCATAGTATGAGTTGTCCTCAGAGGAAAATAAAGCTATTAAAAAGCCCCTATCTATATACCTCATTGTAAATGAATTTAGCATTTAATTCCATTCTAATTTGCTGGTGATCAAACTTTTAAGTCACTACCACCTCCTGTACAATAAATTAATTAATTAGGTAATTGCTTAATTGATATCAATTGCCTACCAAAAACAAGGTTATGAGACAGATACATACAGAAAGAGAATCATTCTGACAAGAATGAACAACAGTTTAGTGTCTTGTTCTATGGCCCGGTTGCTATCTGGGAGTAGCTTCTTTAACCCTTTCCTGCCGAGGTTAAAGTGTCTACATCACAACAACTGTTCCAATGTAGACAAATTGGAATCACGTGTGCAAGATTGCGAGATTTCAATTATTGGATCGGGTCTGGGGGCGTCCCTATAATGCTAGGAACGCCCTCCAGACCGCAATCAAATCCAGGAAGCACAGTAGGCTTCAGGACAGCCGTTGGCTATGACGTTCTATTCCGTCATAACGACGCTAAAGCCCAGTGTAATTATGATGGAATAGAACGGCATAACAGTGTTAAAAGGTTAAGCCCTATTGTGCTATGCAAAACAAATGTAAGATATTTTGGTAATAAGAAACCTTAGTCACTTTATGTCAGGATATACATCTCTGCCATATACACTATCTTTGGTTGTACTGTCCCTTTAAGGATCACTGCTTCTCATACCTGTCTCCACCCTATTTAAGGCACACCTATTTCACTCATTCTTTGCTTAGTAATGATATACACTTCAATTGCCTAGCCAGTTTTGTCTGAACTCTGCTCACTCAAATTTGCTGCCAGCAACTTTTTCTTTGGATTCAAGTTTCTCACGAACTTTGCTGCTGTTGCTTTTTACTTGCAACCTTCAGTTTCCTCTGAAGCACCTGTGATTTACTAACCACCACTAGAATTGTTTACTCACAATTACCTTGGACGCTACCGCTCCTGTCTCCTGTCTCAGCACTTCCACGGAGCTCCGCAACTACCGCGGTGACGTCACACGCCAGCTGCTCTCTCGCTCGCTTCACAACACTAGCCTGCTCTTCCGACTACGCTATTTCCTATACCAGTGTGACAGAATACTAAGCCCTTTAAAACCTATGGATCCAGCTGAGATTAACACTCACATGCAGGCATTAACACAAAGAGTAGATTTGTTAACGAATGGTCTAAACGCATTAAAAGTGGAGAATGATAACCTCAAAGCATACATTAGGGATGTAGTAGACAAAAGAACACCTATATATGAACCCCAGGTTAGTCCTCCAGATTGTTTCCATGGAGACAGGACTCTCTACAGAGAGTTTAAAAATGCATGCCTGTTAATGTTTGCTTTAAGACCTCATACCTACCCAAACGATAGGATTAGAGTACTCACGACCATATCTTACCTTAGAGGTGAACCCCGTACATGGGCAAACACTTACTTTGAGAATAATGAAGAGATATTGAATTCTTTGGATAATTTTTTTGTCTCAATGGATCAATTGTATGAGGATCCATACAAACAGCTTACAGCTGAAAACGCCATGCGTGGCCTTAAACAAAAGAAGAGGGTAGTCGAAGACTACATCACAGAATTTAAAAAATGGGCAAAGGACTCTCAATGGAACAATCTGTCCCTTAGGAACCAGTTCAGACTCGGCCTCTCTGAGGGAATAAAAGACGAGTTGTCTCGCACAGACATCCCAGATACCTTAGAAGAGCTCATGTCCCTTAGTATTACAATAGATAGGCGCCTCAGGGAAAGGTACCAAGAAAAGACTGGGCATGACTCTAACCCTAGGAAAGCTTCCTACCCCACACATGCCTCTTCCCTACACAAAAACACCCCTGAACCCATGGACATTGCCTTCATCAAAGGTCCTCTGTCTCCTCAAGAGAAGCTCAGACGTCGTTCCAATAATCTATGCCTGTACTGTGCCTCTGACGAACACACTGTGAAAGACTGCCCTTCCCTCCTAAAACAAAACAAGGGTAAGACCTTATCAGACTTTTATTGTTGTACTACTCAACAGAGTTCAGTTACTTACATAAAAATCCCTCTTCTGTTACAGTGGGAACAACTTCGTCTTCACGCCACCGCGATAATTGATTCCGGTGCCACGGCTTCTTATATAGATAAGGAATTTTGCACTGTAAATAAAATACCACTGATGCAGAAACAATCTCCTGTTTATTTGAGAGGGATAGATGGAAAAAATATTTCTTCTGGGCCTGTTGAATTTCATACCATACCCCTACTTGTGGTCTCTCATGATCAGCATAGAGAATATCTCTCTTTCGATGTAATAAATTGCCCGGTCTCTCAGGTGGTTTTGGGGATGCAATGGTTGCATACACACAACCCCCAGATAGACTGGTTCAATTCCACACTTACTTACAATTCATCATACTGCCAAAGTACTTGTCTCCCCAGTACAGTATTACAAATTTCTGCCACTCCGGACATACCACCCATACCAGAGGTTTATAGCGATTTTTCTGATGTTTTTAGCAAAAAGGAGGCAGAGAGTCTGCCTCCACATAGAAAATACGACTGCCCCATAGACATACTCCCTGGGTCAGAGATCCCGATTGGGCACATATTTCCCTTATCTCATACTGAGCTAACACACCTAAAGACATATTTAGAAGAGAACCTTAGAAAAGGGTTCATCCGACCCTCGACCTCGCCGGCTGGGGCCGGAATATTTTTTGTTAAAAACAAAGACGGCACTCTTAGACCTATAGTCGATTACCGTCAGCTAAATAAAATTACGGTAAAAAACCGCTACCCTTTACCCCTCATACCAGAGCTTATTGAGAGACTAGAGGGAGCTAAGTTTTTTACAAAATTGGATTTAAGGGGTGCATACAACCTTCTCCGAATAAGATCAGGAGACGAATGGCTGACTGCGTTCCGAACCCGTTATGGTTTATTCGAGTACGTAGTCATGCCATTCGGGTTGTGTAATGCGCCTGCTGCTTTTCAGCACTTAATAAATGATCTTTTTAGAGACCTCCTTGATGTCAACATAGTCATATACCTAGATGATATTCTCATCTACTCAAAAACTTTAGAACAGCACATTCTACATGTGAGGCAAGTTCTTTCCCGGCTTAGAAGCAATTTCCTCTATGCAAAAGCCGAAAAATGTGTTTTCAATTCCCAGACCATATCTTTCCTTGGATATGAAATATCCCCTTCAGGAATTTTTATGGAGAATAAAAAAATTGAAGCAGTACTGAACTGGCCTACCCCAAAGACCAGACGCCAGGTTCAATCCTTTATGGGTTTCGCAAACTTCTACCGTAAGTTTATCAAAGATTTTTCTAAATTGGCAACTCCTCTAACCACACTCACAAAAGTCAAGATTCCATTCAAGTGGACTCAAGAGTGTCAGTCAGCTTTTAATACACTCAAACGGAAATTCACCAGTGCACCCATTCTACGTTTTCCTGACCCAAAACTTCAGTTCATTTTAGAGGTTGATGCATCCAACTTCGCAATTGGAGCAGTACTATCTCAACGGGAGAATCTAGATAAACCTCTCCATCCTGTGGGTTTTTATTCCAGGACCTTAAACATCTCTGAACAAAACTATCCTATCGGGGATAAAGAATTACTTGCAATTAAACTATCCCTGGAACATTGGCGACATCTTTTAGAGGGTACTACCTACCCTACTCTCATCTATACTGATCACCGTAACCTTCAGTATTTAAAAACCTCCCGAACACTCACCTCCCGTCAAGTTAGATGGAATTTGTTTTTCTCACGTTTTAATTTCCTTATTACCTATCGACCTTCAACAAAAAATCAGAAAGCTGATGCACTTTCTCGCATACCACCTGAGTCCATCTCACTACCATCTCAACAAAGTATAATTCCTTCGGAAAATTTCCTCTGTTTCACATACGACACCAGGCCTATTATTCATATTGAACAACAGAAGGATTTTTCAAAACCACTACAGGAACTACAGTTGAAGTCCGATGGATGTTATTATCATGGCTCCCGTTTATACATTCCTCCCATACTCCGTCTACCTCTGCTGGAATCATTACATGACTCTCCACTCGCGGGTCACCCTGGTATAAAAAAGACCCTGGATTTAGCGAAAAGGAGTTATTGGTGGCCAAATATGACAGCCGATGTATCCCAACATGTCCACTCCTGCACCATTTGTACCATATCAAAAAGGAATAAACAACCTCCATATGGTCTTTTGCTGCCTTTACCTACTCCTAAGACACCGTGGTCCGAAATTGCTCTCGACTTTATAGTCGACCTACCTCTCTCCTCAAGGAACAACACCATCATGGTTGTAGTGGATCTTTTCACAAAGATGTGTCATTTTATCCCGTACCATAAACTACCTACCTCAATAGAAACTGTTCAGCTTCTTATTTCTAATGTCATCAAGCTGCATGGCCTGCCAAAGACCGTTTTAAGTGACAGAGGCACTCAATTCTCCAGTAAACTCTGGTCGGAGTTCTGCAAACTCTTCCATATTGACAGGCGGCTTACAACGGCATACCATCCCCAGTCAAATGGACAGACCGAACGCTGTAACCAATGGCTGGAACAATTCCTAAGGTCTTTTTGTTCCTCTGAACAACATCTTTGGGCGGACTTGCTACCATACGCTGAATTTTGCTATAACAACACCTTACATGCCACCACTAATCAAACTCCATTCTACTCAAATTACGGATTTCATCCAACATTCCAATTGTATCCTACTCAAGATTCTTCTTCTCCTTCAATCGCTGAGCTTTCCCAAAGCATTTCCTCGAATTTCACTCGTATTGAATCCTCAATTGAAAACGCAAAGAGGCTCTACAAACGGTACTACGATAGACGCAGGACAGCTCCTCCAAAATATGAAGTAGGTGACTTGGTATGGCTTTCTACAAAACATTTACGTATGAACACTCCGTGCAGGAAGTTATCCCCACTCTTTGTTGGTCCTTATCCCATAGCGCATATCGTCAATGCCAATGCTGTTCGTCTCACCCTACCTCCTACTATGAAAATCCACCCGACATTTCATGTCTCCCTTCTGAAACCTTACCGGGCAGTGAGGGGTTCCGCCTCATCTTCTTCTCTTCCTCTGGTTCCTGTCGACCCTGATATCGAATATGAGGTTCGATCCATCAAAGATTCCCGCATGATGAATGGGGCATTACAGTACCTGGTTAGCTGGAAGGGTTACCCACCTGATGAGGATTCCTGGGAACCCTCTGTTAACATCTCCGCACCCAGGTTGGTGTCTCGTTTTCATCAACGGCATCCCGACTCTCCTGGACCCTGAGCTCCGGAGTCGCTCTTTGAAGGGGGGATCCTGTCAGGATATACATCTCTGCCATATACACTATCTTTGGTTGTACTGTCCCTTTAAGGATCACTGCTTCTCATACCTGTCTCCACCCTATTTAAGGCACACCTATTTCACTCATTCTTTGCTTAGTAATGATATACACTTCAATTGCCTAGCCAGTTTTGTCTGAACTCTGCTCACTCAAATTTGCTGCCAGCAACTTTTTCTTTGGATTCAAGTTTCTCACGAACTTTGCTGCTGTTGCTTTTTACTTGCAACCTTCAGTTTCCTCTGAAGCACCTGTGATTTACTAACCACCACTAGAATTGTTTACTCACAATTACCTTGGACGCTACCGCTCCTGTCTCCTGTCTCAGCACTTCCACGGAGCTCCGCAACTACCGCGGTGACGTCACACGCCAGCTGCTCTCTCGCTCGCTTCACAACACTAGCCTGCTCTTCCGACTACGCTATTTCCTATACCAGTGTGACACTTTAGTACAGATCAATTCAAATAACCCACATCTTTGGATAATAAAATGTGTTAATCAAATCTGCAGGGAGGGTGTCAATTTATATATAAACAACTGCTGGTGGCAAAGAATATCTGTGTATTAAGTATGCTCCTCTCTTAGTAGTTCTACCATGTCAGGAATATAGGAAACACACATTAGTTTTTGCAATTAGTTCTGTTCAAGTAAAGAAGACTGCAGAAGTCCAACCACTAACTCTGCAATCCCTAAACTTCTTTATGGCCATTGCTGAAAACAAATACATTATCTGAAGTCTAGTCTGACAGCTATAAGTGAGTTCTGGAAATTAAATGCATTTTTCAAGTATAGCTGTCATAAAATACCAACAAATAGCTGCAAAATCTTCTTAACCAGCATATAGAATAGGAAACATATTGTATGCTTACCAGATAAATTCCTTTCCTTCTGGATAGGGAGAGTCTACGGCTTCATTCCTTACTGTTGAGAAATACAACACCTGGCCACCAGGAGGAGGCAAAGACACCCCAGTCAAATGCTTAAATATCCCTCCTACTTCCTCATTACCCCAGTCAGTCTGCCGAGGGAACAAGGAAAAGTAGGAGAAACATTAGGGTATAATGGTGCCAGAAAAATAAATTAAATAATAGGGGACTGCCCATAGACAAGAAAAAATGGACGGGGCCGTGGACTCTCCCTATCTGGAAGGAAAGGAATTTATCTGGTAAGCATAAATTATGTTTTCCTTCCTAACGCCTAGATTTAGAGTTCTGTGTTAGCCGTCAAAAGCAGCGTTAAGGGCTCCTAACGCTGCTTTTTACCGCCCACTGGTATTTAGAGTCAGTCAGGAAAGGGTCTAACGCTCACTTCCAAGCCGCGACTTTTCCATACCACAGATCCCCTTACGCCATTTGCGCATCCTATCTTTTCAATGGGATCTTCCTAACGCCGGTATTTAGAGTCTTGGCTGAAGTGAGCGGTAGACCCTCTACCGACAAGACTCCATCCGCAGAAAAAAGTCAGTAGTTAACAGCTTTCTGGGCTAACGCCGGTTTATAAGGCTCTTAACTACTGTGCTCTAAAGTACACTAACACCCATAAACTACCTATGTACCCCTAAACCGAGGTCCCCCCAAATCGCCGCCACTATAATAATTTTTTTTAACCCCTAATCTGCCGAACGCACACCGCCGCCACCTACATTATCCCTATGTACCCCTAATCTGCTGCCCCTAACATCGCCGACACCTACATAATATTTATTAACCCCTAATCTGCCCCCCCAACGTTGCCGCTACCTTACCTACACTTATTAACCCCTAATCTGCTGACCGGACCTCACCGCTACTCTAATGAATGTATTAACACCTAAACCGCCTCACTCCTGCCTTGCAAACCCTATAATAAATAGTATTAACCCCTAATCTGCACTCCCTAACATCGCCGACACCTAATTTCAAGTATTAACCCCTAATCTGCCGACTGGACCTCGCCACTACTCTAATAAATGTATTAAACCCTAAACCTAAGTCTAACCCTAACACCCCCCTAAATTAAATATAATTTCAATCTAACGAAATAAATTAAATATTATTAACTAAAGTCTTCCTATTTAAAGCTTAATACTTACCTGTAAAATAAACCCTAATATAGCTACAATATAACGAATAATTATATTGTAGCTATTTCAGGATTTATATTTATTTTACAGGCAACTTTGTATTTATTTTAACTAGGTACAATAGCTATTAAATAGTTATTAACTATTTAATAGCTACCTAGTTAAAATAATTACAAAATTACCTGTAAAATAAATCCTAACCTAAGTTACAATTAAACCTAACACTACACTATCAATAAATAAAGTAAATCAATTAACTACAAGTACCTACAATTAAATAAACTAAACTAAATTACAAAAAAACCCCACTAAATTACAAAAAATTAAAAAAGATTACAAGAATTTTAAACTAATTACACCTACTCTAAGCCCCCTAATAAAATAATAAAGCCCCCCAAAATAAAAAAATTCCCTAACCTAATCTAAATTAAAATAGTTAACAGCTCTATTACCTTACCAGCCCTTAAAAGGGCTTTTTGCGGGGCATGCCCCAAATAAATCAGTTCTTTTGCCACCCCCCAACATTACAACCCACCACCCACATACCCCTACTCTAACCCAAACCCCCCTTAAATAAACCTAACACTACCCCCCCTGAAGATCTCCCTACCTTGAGTCGTCTTCACTCAGCCGAGCAGCGATGGACCAAAGACATCCGGAGCGGCAGAAGTCTTCATCCTATCCGGCCAGAAGAGGACATCCGGACCGGCAAACATCTTCATCCAAGCGGCATCTTCTATCTTCATCCATCCGACGAGGAGCGGCTCCATCTTCAAGACCTCCGGCGCGGAACATCCTCTTTTACCGACGACTACCGACGAATGAAGGTTCCTTTAAATGACGTCATCCAAGATGGCGTCCCTCAAATTCCGATTGGTTGATAGGATTCTATCAGCCAATCGGAATTAAGGTAGGAAAAATCTGATTGGCTGATTGAATCAGCCAATCAGATTCAAGTTCAATCCGATTGGCTGATCCAATCAGCCAATCAGATTGAGCTCGCATTCTATTGGCTGTTCCAATCAGCCAATAGAATGCGAGCTCAATCTGATTGGCTGATTGTTTTTTTTCCACTAGAATGGCCCTTTAAATATTTTGAAGTTTGCCGGAGTCTGCAAAAATGGAACTATAGATTAGATATTGTTTAGCTCAAAACACAGGGTCAGCTACATCTATCCCTTATTGCCTACAGCAAAGCAGACCATGGGCATACATTCCATCAGGTTTATACAAGGTATATTTCTGACCTACTGTTTATTTTCAAACTCTTCTAAAATCTGCAAACCAAGGGCCAGATTATAAGTGGCATGCTAATGATAGAGCAAGACACAATAAGCAATATCGCCGGACTGCGCTAACATTAGCGTGCAACTTGATACTACAAATACATGGTAAATCGTATTTACCAGAAAAGGGTTAGCGCAGCTGACATCGCTCTAGCGCAACCTATACTTTGAATGAAAATCACGACCATGCTAAATAGCGCTGATATTACAAGATGAAAGCTATGGGCTTTAGCGAGAGCTGAAACAGCACTAGAATATTTAGCGTGATTTATGACCTGAAGTAAAGTGTAAGGGTTAAAAAAATGTTTTCACAAAACACATCAAAAAGATATTAAAACAAACTATTACATTCATATATACACTTTATAATAAAATATAATTTTAATATTGATAAAAAAATGAAAAGGGTTAAAAAGGTATATGGGAAAGTGTTTGACTGGAAAGGTCTCCAATCTGTATGTGTGTGTATGTATATATATATATATATATATATATATATATATATATATATATATATATACACACAGTATATATATATATATATATATATATATATATATATATATATATATATATATATATACAGTATATATATTTATATGTAGGCATGTATGTTAACATGTTATACAGTATATGCCTATACATGTGTATTTATGTGTTTATATGTGTAAATATGTATTCATATCTATTCAAAGCACAAATTAATTGCATAATTTAACATAAATGTATGTAATGATAATTTGTGCATTAAACATTGAAAAATGTTAATGTTAGTTAATTTTAAATTAATATTATCTAAAATGTAATCTGGCTGGTCAGTAAAATCAGCGGTTTGGTACACTCATTAAAAAGGTTCCTGGAAAAATAAATGTGTCGTAGAGTCTACGGCTGAAATACACCTGAGCACTACTAGCCAATCTCGAGGTAATGAACGAATCGATATGCAAGCCTTAGTTGATAGCATTACGAGTGCCCTGACCCCTAAATTTGAAGTTCTTAGAGCAGAAATCAAACAAGATTTACTAACATTAACAAATGAAGTAAGGCAATATTCTAGTAGACCCCAAGAGGTTGAACAGAGAGTCTCAGACATAGAAGACAATAGTGAGAATCTGAAGTCCAAACTTGAGGCTAACAATTCTTTGCTTTCAAAACTACAATTTAAAATTGAAGATCTAGAGAACCGCTCTAGAAGGAATAATGTTAGGATAATAGGACTCCCTGAAAACAAAGGGAATGAGAATTTGACAGAATTTATCTCCATAACTCTGATTAAACTTTTGGGTATCCCTCCCACTTATCCTAGCATAGTATTTGAACGGGCACACAGAATAGGTAGGCAGCTAAGTAATGATAATAAGGAATCAAGACCAAGACCAGTACTTGCTAAACTACTTAATTATCAAGATAAAGTGACACTAATGCAATACTATCGGAAATCACAACCAATTTCAATAGGAGAGGCAAAATGATTTATCTTTCAGGACTTCTCTTATGAGACTTCCTTGAAGAGAAAAGAAATGTCACCCTTGTGCATGAAACTTATTAACCAAGGAATTCAGGCTATCATGATTTATCCAACCAAGTTAAAAATTACACTTAAGGATCAGATATACTTTTCCATAAGGAGGCTGAGAATTTTTTGATAGAGAATAAAGTAATATTAGGATTAAGGACTATAGCTATAAAGCTTTATTGCTCAGTTTTTTGATATGGCGCCTCCCCAAAGTGTAAGGGTGAGGGGAGGGTACCCCTCACATGGGTTAACTGTAAATAGGACATTAAGTAGTGGAAGGTTAGGTATAGGAAGAGGGTGAGGTGGAATGGGGAAATATTCTTTTTGTTAGCCCCCCTTTTTTTTCCTCCTCTTTCGCCCTCCCCGTGCAGGGTCTGCTTTTCTCTTGATATTAATTAAAATAGATTATAAATGACCAAGTCAATTCTTTAAACATAGTCTCATGGAATATAGGGGGCATTAATTCTCCCATTAAATGAAAAACAATGTTGTCGCAACTTAAAAAAATTAACTGTACTATAGCCTTTTTGCAGGAAACCCACTTAGATTTAATTGAAGCTGCTAAATTAAAATCCTCTTGGGTTGGAGAGGTGATTGCATCACCAGGGGAGCACAGGAGAAAGGGAGTAGCTATCTTATTAGGAAAAAAACTGAAGGTACAAATATTATAAATTTTTACAGACCAAGAAGGCAGGTATCTCCTCCTGAAGTTAGAAATAGTTAACTCCACCTACACACTTTGTAATATCTATGCTCCAAATGTTCTTAGTCCAAGCTTTTGGGACAATCTCCAGTTGAAGATATTACAATGTGCAGAGGGTTATGTTATTATTGGAGGATATTTTAATATGGCTCCCCAATATCCCTTAGATAGATACAGGAAAAAGACACCCCTCGTTAAAACTAAAAGAGATGCTTTGGAGACTAAATTGTTTAGAAAGATTATTTCAAACTTGGCACTCAGGGACATATGGCGAACTCAAAATCCAGATGTCAGAGAATTTACGTGCCTTTCTAAGGCACATAAGTCTCTTTCAAGTATTGATTTATTCCTAGTAAATGATAAAACTGCCAGACTACAAATTAAAGCTGATATACATTCTATCAGCCTATCAGACCATGCTCCAATCTCTCTCTCAATATCTGCCCTCAGTTCCACTCCTACACCTCTGTGATTTTGGTTTCCAAAGTATCTGTATAATGATATGAAGTTCAAGGACTTTCTTAGAAAAAAGTTTGAAGAATTTTTGCAGTTTAATTATGACTACATAGGTAAACCAGTTGTGTTTTGGGAGACAGCGAAGGCGGTTTTAAGAGGAGAAATTACTGCATATACAATAGCGTTAAAGAAAAAAGTTAAAAAAAGAGAACAGGAAGTGTTAAACTTTCTCTCTAAGGCCTACAATTGTTATCTGCTAGAAAGATCTTCAGAAAACTGGGATATTTATAATAGAGCAAAAAAGGAGAGGGATACCTTATTAATCTATAAAACAACACAAGCTGAGATTAGATCACAGGCCAAATTCTATAAATATGGGAACAAATCTGGAAAATTATTAGCGGCAAAAGTTAAGAATGAAAAGAAATCCTCAGTAATGGATAGAATCCAGAATGAAGGAGTAATGGCTACAACTTCAGAAGAGATACTTCAAGAGTTTACAAAATACTATAATAGCCTATATTCCTTCCAAGACTCTAATAAGCAGCAAAAAAAAAGAATTTTGGGAAATGATTAAGAATCCAGTTATATCCTCTGAATTAAGTTTAAATATAAATTCACCTATTTCTGAAATTGAAATTGATAAAGCTATTAAGAACTTAGCCAGAGATAAAGCACCTGGACCAGATGCAGTACCTAATGAGTTCTATAAAATACTATCTCAAAATATTACACCTTATCTGAACAATTTATTTAACTCTTTTTACAGTAAAATAAACCTATCCCCTCCAGTTTCTCTGCATCTTTGACTATGTTGATTCTGAAGCCAGGAAAGGACCCTACTACAAAAAGAATCTTACAGACCTATAGCACTTTTAAACTCCGATTATAAATTGCTTACTTTTATTCTTGCCAACCGTCTACAAAAAGTAATGCCCAATATTATACATGAAGATCAGGCAGGTTTCATGTATAAAAGAAACTCGGCTGCTAAGATTAGGGAGATTTTTTTAGCTATAGATTATCATAATTATTTAAAGGGACCTCCCACAAAAGAAAATATTAATTTAATAGATTCAGCACTTATTTCAATTGACGCAGAAAAAGCGTTTCATTCGATTCATTATGACCATCTGTTGTTCTCCTTGACCAAATTTGGATTTAAAGATAACTTTGTCAGCTTTATGCACAATCTATATAAAACACCTAGAACAAAAATAATAGTAAACAATATTATATCATCGGACATAAATCTTAGAAGAGGCACACGTCAAGGCTACCCATTATCTCCCTTTTTATTTAATTTGTCAATCGAACCCCTGGCAATCATGATACGTTAGTATCAAGAAGGCATTAACATTGGATTGTAGGAAATGAAAATCACCTTATATGCAAATGATATTCTTCTGTATATATCCAACATGGATAAATATTCCAAAAGTGCTGTTGATTATTGAATCATTTGGGTCTTTCTCTAGTTATAGTGTCAACGTTTCAAAATCAGAGATTTCTATTTTCTCTATGTTAGTGACTCACTTTAGAGTTGCAACTAATTCTTTTAAGTATCTTGGAATTATCATATGTCGACAACCAAAGAACTATCATCTTAATATACTTCCAATATTTGATAAAGTTAAAAAAAATATGAAAAATTGGCAAAACTTCCCATTATCAATTTCAGAACGAATAGCTTTATTTAAAATGATACTCTTGCCTAAGATTCTATACGTTCTACAAAATATCCCAGTTTTCCTGAAAGGAAAGGATTTAAAAGACCTAAAAGCCTCAATTCAAAGGTTTATTTGGCAAAATAAGAAACCTAGAATTTCATTTAAAAAACTTTGTATATCTAAAAAATTTGGAGGCATAGCGCTACTTGACATTCGAACATACAATTTAGTGTTCCTGGCCAGGATTGTGTTGGACTGGATAACGAGCTCGGATTATGTCCCGAATAATGCCTTTGAAAAAAATATAACCTATCCATATATTCCGATATCTTTAATACATCTTGGGCCTAAAAAAATTAAACAACTCAAATCTATATATACTCCTATAATAGCCTGGCGTAAAATTCTTCTAATCTCTATCAGCCAATCAGAATCAAGGTAGAAAAAATCCTATTGGCAGATGCAATCAGCCAATTGGATTGAGATGGCATTCTATTGGCTGATTGGAACAGCCAATAGAATGCCAGCTCAATCCTATTGGCTGATTGGATCAGCCAATAGGATTGAACTTCAATCCTATTGGCTGATTGCATCAGCCAATAGGATTTTTTCTACCTTAATTTCTGATTGGCTAAATTCTATCAGCCAATCGGAATCTAAGGGACGCCATCTTGGATGACGTCACTTAAAGGAACCTTCATTCGTCGGGTAGTCGTCGGCCGAAGAGGATGCTCCACATCGGATGTCTTGAAGATGAACCCGCTCCGCACCGGATGGATGAAGATAGAAGATGCCATCTGGATGAAGACTTCTGCCATCTGGAGGACCACTTCTGCCCGGCTTGGATGAAGACTTCTGCCCGTCTGGAGGACCACATCGCCCGGCTTGGATGAAGATGTCTCCCGGTAAATCGATCTTCAGGGGGTTAGTGTTAGGTTTTTTTAAGGGTGTATTGGGTGGGTTTTATTTTTAGGTTAGGGACTTTGGGCCGCAAAAGAGCTAACTGCCCTTTTAAGGGCAATGCCCATCCAAATGCCCTTTTCAGGGCAATGAGGAGCTTAGGTTTTTTTAGTTAGTATTTTTTTGGGGGGGTTGGTTGTGTGGGTGGTGGGTTTTACTATTGGGGGGGTTGTTTATATATTTTTTTACAGGTAAAAGAGCTGATTACTTTGGGGCAATGCCCCACAAAAGGCCCTTTTAAGGGCTATTGGTAGTTTAGTTTAGGCTAGGGTTTTTTTTATTTTGGGGGGGCTTTTTTATTTTGATAGGGCTATTAGATTAGGTGTAATTAGTTTAAATTTCTGTAATTTATTATTTTCTGTAATTTAGTGTTTGTTTGCTTTTGTACTTTAGATAATTTAATTTAATTTAGGTTATTGTATTTAATTTAGTTAATTGTATTTAATTTATGTAATTTATTTAATTGTAGTGTAGTGTTAGGTGTTATTGTAACTTAGGTTAGGTTTTATTTTACAGGTACTTTTGTATTTATTTTAGCTAGGTAGTTATTAAATAGTTAATAACTATTTAGTAACTATTCTATCTAGTTAAAATAAATACAAACTTGCCTGTAAAATAAAAATAAACCCTAAGCTAGCTACAATGTAACTATTAGTTATATTGTAGCTATCTTAGGGTTTATTTTATAGGTAAGTATTTAGTTTTAAATAAGAATAATCTAGTTAATTATAGTAATTTTATTTATATTTATTTAAATTAGATTTAAGTTAGGGGGTGTTAGGGTTAGACTTAGGTTTAGGGGTTAATAAATTTAATATAGTGGCGGTGACGTTGGGGATGGCAGGTTGATAACATAATGTAGGTGGCAGCGGTGTAGGGGGGACAGATTACAGGTTAATAACATAATGTAGGTGGCAGCGGTGTAGGGGGCAGATTAGGGGTTAATAACATAATGTAGGTGGCAGCGGTGTAGGGGCAGCAGATTAGGGGTTAATAAGTAATGTAGGTGGCGGCGGTGTAGGGGCAGCAGATTAGGGGTTAATAAGTATAATGTAGGTGGCGGTGGACTCCGGGAGCGGCGGCTTAGGGGTTAATAACTTTATTTAGTTGCGGCGGGGTCCGGGAGCAGCAGGATAGGGGTAAAACAGTATAGTATAGTGTGGGTGTTTAGTGACAGGGTACCAATAAAGCTGGGAAAAAGCCGAAGAGCAGCGAGATCGATGACTGTTAGTTAACAACAGTCCGCTGCTCATCGCCCCGTACTTAGTGTGCGGCTTTTGGACAGCTGTTTTGGTAACTTTGGAGAACATATTCAGGTCTGCGGCAGCGATGTTAGGCGATCTTAGGCGAGCGTATTGGTGCCGGTGAATCAAGTAGGTTGACGGGTTGATAAATAGGGACCAAGGGCTCTAAATGGGGCAATTCAACATTTAATGCTTGTCCAAAATGTTCCTACCCAAGAGCCAATATGATTCACATGATTTGGGATTATCCTAAAATCTCCCAGCTATGGCAGAAAGTTGCCTTCTGGGCTTCCAAAACTCTTAAACTCCCTATCTGTAACTTTAATATATTCCAAATAATTTTCTTATGGGAGGAGATACAAAATTCCCAATATAAAAAGTTAATTAATGTGATCATTCTTGCAGTTAGATACTTGATATTTAGGAAGTGGAAGGAATCAACTATTCCTAATATATTAGAAGTTAAAAAATACCTGAAAAAACAATATATACTAGAGCAACATAATGTAGATATGAAAAATGAGCGAGATATTTATACTTTCTTTAAAAAATTGGCATTATTTATTAAGAGTTTTCATTTAAATGAAAGAGATCACCTTATTTAGAATTTAGAAATACTGAAATAGTTTTACTAGGGATCTGGTAGGAAGAGAGGAGAAGTGAAAAGGATAACCCCCCCTTTCTCCTTCCTTCCTCCTTCCATTTCACCCACTAGATAATTTCAAGAGGTAGAGACATAAGATTGAAGTTAGTCTTCAAGGCAACATCAGAATTTAAATGGGTTACATAAAGTATGGCCTTGTAAGATTCACCGTAATTGTTATTTATGCTTTTCCTTCCTTAATGGTCAGATGCCTTTTTGTTTAATTTATTTTTCTACTAGTATTGTAACAAGTGGTATATTGTTGATTGTGTATGACCTACTATTGGATTACATCTGTGTAATGAAATGCAAAGATGGTAAGAATTAGAATGTAGAAAAATTATATTTACTTTATGCATATGTTATCTAATGGCATCTATTTTTTCTGTATATGTTGTTATAACTATGTATATCTGTATATATTAATATATATAGATCTATATTTTACAAAAAAATGATCATACATATATATATAAAATTTTCTTCTATGTGCAGAATATAGAAATGTAAAGTATTCCTAACTCAAATTTGGCTTTAGTGCAGCCTATCTAGCACAGTGTCACGTTAGCGTGCAATCAATAATTAATAAGGCTTTTTGTAGTGCGCCCCATAGAGGTCTATGGGGAGTAGGAGTTAGCAAGGTCACAATATCTGAAGTCCTGAAGTTAGCATGCCTGAGTCTTTCGATTGTGTGCTAACTTTTTACTTTCAATTTGTAATACACAAGCTAATCCAGCCATGAGCTATACATATCTGGTCCCAAATGAGAGTGTGATTTTAAAATATTTAACAGCTGATACATTCTATTAACCAAAGTCTAATGTCTCCTTAACCTACTCTGATTTACATACATTAACACTTATTGAAAAGAAGAACACTAGGTGTCTCTCCTAGTGAAAACCTTTGTTGTGAAAATGGAAGGAAAATGTCAAAACTGTCAATGTATTTTAACCCTTTTTTAGTATCTATCAATCTGAATGAACAAAAGTAATGTTACAATTCTATTTTGATGCATTTCTTGGGTAACCCATTAACCTAATTCTATTTCACCTATGCTACATCAAAATATAAACATTTTGTTAATTGGAATTATTTACAAATGTGTTTCTCAAATTCCAAAAGTGGAGGTAGAACAAGATAAGCACGTATAAGACATGTATATACACATAGTAATGGAAAATATTACACTTACAGAAGCTTTGGTATTCCAAAATGGCAATTAAATTGTCAAGAAGTCAACAACTTATGACTAATGACAGAGAGAATACCATCCATACACTGACATCATATGAAGATTTAACTGATCTGAAAGGGAAAAAACAGATAAACTGTTTGAAATCAAATCCTCCAGCTTTGTTACACATTTGGAATGCAATTTTGTCTTTTTTGGTTTTACATTTCCTCACCCAGCTTCCTCGAGTTTTTTTTTTTAATATTTTTTTTTATTTTTTTATTTACATAACAAAACAGAAATACCATAAAAAATATGAATTGCTTCAACTTTTCACACATTCTGATATTTAAGCAATCTAATACAGCTTGCACAACTAGTTGCAATTTTTTAGAATCATTAATAGAATTGAAAGTAATAAGAGGTGAGAAAAGAAAGATATACAAGAGAAGAGAAAAATAGATCAATCATTTTTAAAAGATATAAAATAAAGGGGGTGGTAGTAAGAAGAAAAAAAAAAGGGATGAGTATCAATAAACAGAGGGCCTGTACTGAATAAAAATGTGTGATAGACAATGAAAAAACTTTTCAGATAATAAAAATACTTGTTGGGTTTAGATATAAAAAATGCAAGAAGAAGCTTAATCTGATTGGTGGATCCCCCAAAACATCTTGTCTTTATGTATAAGTTCCTATATAAAGAAGAACCAAATCAGTGACAATGTATTTATATTTATATGATGTTTCTAAAGGTGGGAACAGATTATATTATAAAATATGTTCACCTACAACTAGCGTTGAGGAATCTGTTGGCGCTCTACAAATAACCGATAATAATACTATTGCTTTAACTTTGTCAATCAACCAATTTAATAAATAGTTCACAGCAGATCTGGCTATTGGGCAGTTAAGTAATTGTGTAATGATCCGATGGATAGAATTTCAAAATTTCCCTATCAACTGGTAATCCCACTAGATATGCAGTAAAGTAACTCGCTGCCTGCAGTATCTCCAACAACAGTCTGTGACTCCTGGATAGATGTGATGTAATTGATGTGGTGTTAAATACCACCGAGTTACTAGTTTAATATTAGTTTCTATTGTTTGTGTATTGATAAAAATGTGTTTCCTATCTTCTATTAGAGAATATTGTAGGTCATCTTCCCATTTGCTAATTTAAATGTGAGATGAGCGAGACTCTGCTTCTATTAATAATTTGTAAAATATTGAAAGTAAGTTTTGTGATGGGCACCCTGTGGTGAAGCATTTCTCGAAAGGTGTTAATGGTCTTGTGAAATTGGACTTCTGTTTCTGATTATTTATATAATCTCTGATCTGAAAATAAGAAAATAAGCCAATATCTAAATGGTGGATCTATTTAATTTTTTTCTGAAAATGGTCTGATAGTGACCTGATTTAAAATTATATAAATTGGAATATTATTATTAAATGTTGAACAGCTTGCAACAATTTTGGACCCATGTAATATCAGATTTGGGTTCTTTAACAGAATTGTAAGTGGGGATGGTGTTGAAGAAATTAAACTATTTTTGCACAATAATGTATCCCATATTGACAATGTCTCAATAATAAGTGGATTTTTGCCTTTGTATATTTTTCTGTTTTGTTACGGCCACTTTGACTTCCTAAATTAGCTATTGATATTAGGTTCCTCGATCCCCACCCATTGTTTTCCTTCTCTTCCTCTGAGTCAATTCCAGATTCGGACTAATTAGGTGGTTTGATAATAGGATAAAAGATGAGGTATTCCTGGTAATCATAGCTTGTGCTTCATTGAAATAAGAAAAAGGTATTGGAATTGGTGTTGTTTGAAATAAGTACACACATTTGGGTAATATTGTGATTTAAATCGCAGAAATTCTACAGAGCCATAACAGAGATTAATTTTGCCAATAGTAGTTCTGTTTTGACAGAATTTGGTAGAATTGTGTAGTTGTTTTTATATATCTCTTGTAAAAGAATTAGAAAGGTGTACCTAAATATCTGATATCTTGTGGGGTTATGTGATAATTTGACTGTTGTATAACCAAAGCTGGATTTCTGATTTGTTCTTATTTATTAAAAAATTGGACCACTTACTGCATTCCAATATTTTTATAGCTAGATGCTTTAATGAAGATAAAGGATAATTTTTTGTTAGTTAAAAGTTATCTGCGAATAGGGATAATTTATATTTTTAGGAGTTTAATGTCAGGCCTTTGATTTTATTGTTGGATCTGATTCTACTTGCTAATATTTCTATGGTCAATATAAACAGGATAGGAGAAAGGTGACACCCCTGTCTGTTTCCGTTGCCAATTGTAAAATGATTTGAAAGTTCTCCATTTACTTTGTCCAATGGACCCTGTCAAATGCTTTTTCCGCATCTATTGCTAGCAGTAAAGAGTGTTCGGGTAAAGACTGAACATAGTGTATTAACTGTTAAGATTTTATTGTATTATCTCTCACATTTCTTCTGGGAGCAAAGCCAGATTGATCTTTATGTACTAATTTAGGAAGGAGAGAGTTGATTCGCAATGCTAACATTTTTGCATAGATTTTTATATCATTATTTTGTAATCATATTGGCCTGACATTTTCAGGGGTATCTGGTAATTTACCTGGTTTATGTAGTACTGTGATATGTGCTTCTAACATCTTACAAGGGTTATTGTTGTTAACGTGGTTAAAAAATTCAGTAAGGTGAGGTACTAATATATGTTTGAAAAGCATATAATATTTTTTTAGTAAGACCGTCTTACTAAAATTTGGGCATGTCTTTTATGAAGGCCATAAATATTGGCAATAGTTATTGATGTCCGTATAGGAAACCAGTTATGATAAGTAGTCTAGACTCTTTATCTGTCGAGATAAGTGAAAACAGGACATTTCTTCTAATTAGTATAGCTACTCTATTATGTTTGCTAATGTTTGAACTAAAATATTGTGGAGGGAAGTCGTATTTAGATATTATGTGTTCCCTTATCTATATAAAGTTTGTCTCTTGTAACAAGACTCTAGCTGTTCCCTTTTTGTAAAAGTCATAGTGCCATACACCATTTATGGGGAGAGAAATCCCTTTACATTTTGTGTCAATATTGTCACTGATTGGTGCATCTGTTTAGGTATCTGAGATTATGTTATTGTTGTTATTGTTGATTATCCAGGGATCCACCTTGCCAAGATTCGTCTTCCACAACAGTGTCAAGAGTATCAGTCTGCCATTCTGAAATATTAAATAATATTAATTAGCACTCTGCCATTAGAAATGTCTTTCTTTCCGGATATGGAGAGTCCACAACGTCATCAATTACTAGTGGGGATATCACTCCTGGCCAGCAGGAGGAGGCAAAGAGCACCAAAGCAAAGCTGCTAAGTGTCGCTCCCCTACCCACAATCCCCAGTCATTCGACCGAAGGGAAATGGAAAAAGGAATAACACAAAGGTGTAAAGGTGCCTGAGGTTTAGTCAAAAACAATTGTCTTAAAATAAGGGAGGGGTCTTGAACTCTCTATTTCCAGAAATAAATTAATTTATTAGGTAAGCATAAATTTTGTCCACAACGTCATTCAATTACTAGTGGGAACCAATACCCAAGCTAGAGGACACAGATGACTAGGGCGGGAGAACTAGACATGCAGACCTAAACAGAAGGCACCACCACTCAAAGAACCTTTCTCCTAAAAGTCGAGGCAAAAGTATCACATTTGGAAAATTTAGAAAAAGTATGCAGAGCAGAGCAAGTAGCAGCCTTACAAATCTGAGCCACAGAAGCTTCATTTTTGAAAACCAAAAAAGAGGAGACAGCCCTCATGGAATGAGCAGTAATACTCTCAGGAGGCTGCTGACCAGCAGTCTCATATGCAAAACAAATTATACTTCTCAACCAGAAAGAAAGAAAAGAAGCAGTAACTTTCTGACCTTTACTCTTTCCTGAGAAACAAACAGGGCAGAAGCCTGGTGAAAATCATTAGTCGTCTGTAGGTAGAATTTTAGAGCACGCACAACCTCCAAGTTGTACAACAAACAATCCTTATGGGAAGAAGTATTAGGACATAGAGAAGAAACAACAATTTCCTGATTACTATTTCTATCCAAAACCATTAGAAAGAAACCCCAATTTAGTAAGAACCGCCTTATCAGCCTGAAAGATAAGGTAAGGTGAATCACACTGCAAAGCCGAGAGTTCCGAGACTCTCTGAGCAGAAAATATAGCAATAAGAAACAAAACCTTCCAAGAGAATGACTGGGGATTGTGGGTAGGGGAGTGACACTTAACAGCTTTGCTGTGGTGCTCTTTGCCTCCTACTGCTGGCCAGGAGTGATATTCCCACTAGTAATTGATGACGTTGTGGACTCTCCATATCTTAGGAAAGAAATAGTAAATACCAAGCATTTGAAGACGTTAAAAACTTTAACACCTATCTGAACAGAAACAATAAAAACATAATAACCTATAAAATTATAAAAATCACTGCTCCTTTTCACTATGGCCACATATTCATACCCAGTGGCCGCAAATCCGGCTTCAGAGTGCACCACTTTCATCCACTCGGCGCCCAATGTCCCCTCAATCCTCCTCTGTGTGGTGATGAGCCCTTTAGCGATAGTTGGAGCAGTCGGTAGGGTCTCCTGTACCGTAGATCCACTAACTAGCGCCCTTTACATCTGCCCCTCCCTGAGCTTTTTAAATATCGTAAAAAAAAACAAAACACTTAGGGTACACACTTTGATTTCCATACAGGAGAAATAAAAAATAAAAAAACTTAGCTTTTAATAACCACTATATTAAAAGGGGTTTATAATAACCAAGATTAAAACATTTAATAATATACAATACAAAAACATATAAGGCTGCTAAGGTGTTGGAAAAAAGAAACAATAATTACGTAGTATAAACAAATATCACAATAGGCTTACACATTAATCCACTTCAAGAAAGTAATTGGCCAATAACTTAGAAGCCCATTGTGGCACACTTGGTGAGTACAAAAGATCCCTACTCAGATTACCACTATGATTAGATGATCCCCACAAATGTGGGCAATAATTGGTCTTATATATATATATATATATATATATATATATAGCAATAATTGGCCTAGCATATATCCTGTCGCCAGCGTTTTTTCAAACACTCCCTTTTTCTCTAATTAGATCTAAGTGTGCTGTGCTGTTTGAAGAAAATAGAGCTGCTTTCAAATGTGAAACACAGTGTCCAGGTTTAATTTCTACAATGCGTAAAACAGCATTCCCTGCTTTGTGCAGGTATAGTGTGGGGTAGTTTGCTGGTACCAAGAACAATGAGAGTCCTTAAAGGACTTTTTCTTTCACGATTCAGATAGAGCATGCAATTTAATCTAATTTACTTCTATTATCAATATTTCTTCATTCTCTTAGTACATTTTGTTGACAACAGGGATGTATACTTAGGAGCTGGACCATTTCTAGAGCACTATATGGCACCAGTTTTGCAAGAATGTTATCCATCTGCAAGAGCACTAGATGGCAACACTATTTCCTACCATGTAGTGCTCAAGATGCCTACCTAGGTATCTCTTCAACACAGAGAGGCCGAATTATCAAGCCGTCAACTATGCTGCATTCAATGGCACCAATACACTCGCCTAACATCGCGGCCACGGATCTGAATACGATCTCCATATTTATAAAGAAAGCTGTCAAAAAGCTGCACACAAAGTACGGGGCTTTGAGCAGCGGACTGTTGTTAACTAACAGTAATCGATCTCGCTACTATTCGGCTTTTTCCCAACTTTATTTATACCCTGCCGCTACTATACTAAAATGTTTAACCCCTATACCGCTGCTCGAGGACCCCGCTGCAACTAAATAAATGTATTAACCCCCATCCCGCTGCTTCCAGAGCCCACCACAACTCTAATAAAGTTATTAACCCCTATCCCTCCACTCCCGGAGCCCACCGCAACTCTAATTAAGTTAATAACCCCTATCCCTCTGCTCCCGGAGCCCACTGTAACTCTAATAAAGTTACTAACCCCTATCCCTCCACTCCCGGAGCCCACCGCAACTCTAAAAGTTTTTAACCCCTATCCCGCCGCTCAAGGACCCCTCCGCAACTAAATAAATGTAATAACCCCAGATCACTACCACTTACTAAACTTATTAACCCCTAAACCGCCAACCCCCCACATTGCCATAAACTAAATTAAGCTATTAACCCCCAAACCTAACAATCAGCCAATAGGATTGAGCTTGCATTCTATTGGCTATTCCAATCAGCCAATAGAATGTGAGCTCTATCCTATTGGCTGATTGGATCAGCCAATAGGATGAAAGCTCAATCCTATTGGCTGATTGCAACAGCCAATAGGATTATTTCCCCTCTAATTTCGATTGGCTGATCCAATCGGAATGTAAGAGACCCCATCTTGGATGACGTAATTTAAAGGAAACTTCATTCTGCAACACACGTCAGAAGAAGAGGATGCTCCGTGCCGGATGTCTTGAAGATGGAGCCACTCCGCGCCGGATGGATGAAGATAGAAGATGCCGTCTGGATGAAGACTTCTGCTGGCTTCGATGAGTACTTCGGCCCGCTTGGATGAAGACTTCTGCCGCTTGGATGAGGATGGATGTCCGGTCTTCGAAAACTAAGTGGATCTTCAGAGGTTAGTGTTTTTTTAAGGGTTTATTGGGTGGGTTTTAATTTTAAGGTTAGGGACTTTGGGCTGAAAAAGAGCTAAATGCCCTTTTAAGGGCAATGCCCACACAAATGCCCTTTTCAGGGCAATGGGGAGCTTAGGTTTTTTTAGATAGGTTTTTATTTGGGGGGTTTGGTTGTGTGGGTGGTGGGTTTTACTGTTGGGGGGATGTTTGTATTTTATTTTACAGGTAAAAGAGCTGATTTATTTGGGGCAATGCCCCGCAAAAGGCCCTTTTAAGGGCCATTGGTAGTTTATTGTAGGCTAGGGTTTTTTATTTTGTGTGGGACTTTTTATTTTGATAGGGCTATTAGATTAGGTGTAACTTAGTATTTTTTATTTTGTGTAACTTAGTTGTTTTTTTTGTAACTTAGTAATTTTTAATAGTTGATTTAAATAACTTGAGTAGGGTTAGGTTTTTAAATATGTAATATAGTTAATTGAATTGTTAGTTTAATGTAATTTTAGTATAATAGTTAGGGTAGGTTAATTAATAGTTTAATATAGTTTAATTTAATTGTAGGATAATAGTCAGGGTAGGTTAATTAGTAGTTTAATATAGTTTATTTTAATTCTAAAGGTAAGTTTACATTTATTATAAGATAGGGATGAGTTAATATTTAATGTAAAGTTAGCAGGTTGTTAGGTTTAGGGGTTGATAGCTTAATTTAGTTTATGGCGATGTGGGGGCTGGCGGTTTAGGGGTTAATAGGTTTAGTATGTGGTAGTGATGTGGGAGGCCAGGGGTTTAGGGGTTAATAACTTTATTAGTGTTGCGGTGGGCTCCGGGAGCAGAGGGATAGGGGTTAATACATTTATTTAGTTGTGGTGGGCTCAGGGAGCGGAAGGATAGGGGTTAATAACTTTATTAGAGTTGGGGTGGGCTCCGGGAGCAGAGGGATAGGGGTTAATACATTTATTTAGTTGCAGTGGGCTCCGGGAGCGGCGGGATAGGGGTTAATAACTTTATTAGAGTTGCGCTGGGCTCCGGGAGCAGAGGGATAGGGGTTAATACATTTATTAAGTTGTGGTTGGCTTCAGGAGCGGAGGGATAGGGGTTAATAACTTTATTAGAGTTGCAGTGGGCTCCAGGAGCGGAGGGATAGGGGTTAATACATTTATTTAGTTGCGGTGGGCTCCGGGATAGGCGCGATAGGGGTTAATACATTTATTTAGTTGCGGCGGTGTCGGGGAATCCCATTGATTCCTATGGCATCCGCAGCCTCCAGGGTGGCGGATTGAAAACCAGGTACGCTGGGCTGGAATAGTGGCGAGCGTACCTGTTAGAAGTTTGATAACTTGCAAAAGTTGTCAGATAGTGCAGAATCGATCTGTGTCGGATTGAGACCGGAAGATCATATGTTACGTCACAAATTTCAACTTTTGCCGGTCTGTAGGCTTTGATAAATAGGTTGAATTAAGCTCGCCACAATTACGCTGTGGAATTCCAGCGTATTTCCGGTTGACGGCTTGATAAATATCCCTCAGAATATCATGGGAAATAAGCAAAAGTAAATTGGAAACATTTTTAAAATTGTATGCTCTGTCTGAATCACAACATTGTTGGGTTTCATATCCCTTTAACATAATGTTTATTCTGTCACAATGTAGCAAGGAAAGAAAAGACAATGTGAAGAGAAAGGACAGAGAGAAACGGGTAAAAGAAACTATCGATGAGAGACAGTCTCCATGATGTACAGGTCAGTACCAGCTTTTCTCTGCACACACCATTATATGAATACATTTTTGTTACAATGCTAAAAATTGTGTGCCGATTGGAGTACTGGAAATGAGCACAGCAAGTCTAACAGCAGTGCCAGTTGTTACCAATCATGCAGCCTTTTATTTATTTTATAATGAAAGTGGCTGGCATTCTAACACTGTGCTGTTATTGGAAATTATTTTAGGATGACCAACATGGTGGGTCTTTGATGCCAGTAATCCCAGACAAGGTCACTTTGCTCAGACTGGCTCCTTGCTGGGTCCTGTATAAACTACACACCACAGACTACTTGCATTACCCATGAAGTTCATCTCATGAGAGAAGTCTTTTATTATGGCTATATGGTATTATAGCCATAATATCAGTTTTGTAAATGAGCATTCTATTTCATTTCTATGATATCAGTATGGTCATATGGAGATACACAGCTTAAAAGTGCACTTTTTATTTAGTTCACACATACACAGTCCAAACAAACAAAAAAATTCCAAAATTGAATAACATTTTATATGCCGGGTCAATTTAACTTTTAGATGTCAATTCTGGAATTTGCAATGAATAATTATGGAAGTTATGCTTATCTTCTATTGCTCATTTAGGCCTATATTACAAGTGAGGTGCAATTTTTTTTGCGCACGCGATATAGTGTTTTCACAATCCATTTCAATTGCCCTTATATTACACATTGAGCGAAATCGTGATTGTGCAATCACGATTTACGCTACAATTCTTACCGCAATTTAAGAGCTGTGGTTAACTGTTTTCCGAAAAACTAAAAAGTTGCACAAAACACTTAAAAAATACATTACAAAGTACAGTTACACGCATAATAACATCATCTAATAAAAAGTATTCCAAAAAAATAGTGCACAAAAAAGTTATAAGGGCTCAAAGATATGAGATATAAAAGCCACAGAAGTACTTTAACATAGAGATTACATACAGATACATTGCTAAGGATGCATTTGTATGTATGTATAATTGTGTATATATATATATATATGTATATATGTATTCACTGTAAATATTTCACAGCCCAATGTTCTGCACATAGTAGAATATGTTCTAAATATTTTTAAATAGATATTCATGTATATATCTTTATATATCCATATACCTATATATATATATATATATATATATATATATATATATATATATATATATATAGGTATAAATATATATTTGTTTAAAAACAGATAAACAGTATATAGAAATATTTATTTCTGAATAAATAGAACATATTCCATTATGTTAAGAACATTGGAATATGAAATATTTATATTTTCATGTTGGGTTAGCGCACTAGTCGGGTGTTAGTTTTTTCCACTTTTTTCCCAATGACTTCTCTGGGGGAATACGTGCACGCGATGTTTGATGTTAAGATTTTTGCACTAGTTGGGTTACCACTTGCGCAAAATATATATATTTTTTAACTTGTAATATGAGCGCAACCCGACTAGCGCAAAAAGCTTAACTCTAGCAGAGTTTTTGCAATTGCAAAAAAAATATATACTGCGCCACATGTAACCTAGCCCTTAGTTTTAGTGCATTTATCATATATAGTTTTGTATAATGACCTGGCTAGCCCAGACAGGGAGACCTTATACAATTAATATTCAGAATAATTTATATTTATGCCATTTAAAAGCATATTTATTTACAAAGAAGAGTTTAAAACATTTTACCAGTACTGATAATCACTTTAACAAAGGAAAAGTAGATGTTTAAGAATCAAAAGAGCTAACTGGAGAAATAAAATGAACAATGTAAGAATCAGAAGAGCTCCTTATGTTGTTAAATGAAAAAAAAAATTAAAATAACTTGAGTAAGGTGATATGAATGCTTGTTTTTTTCTGTTTGCACCTTCATTTAGCAAGGCTTTAATTAGCATTCATACAGAAATTATGTAGACAGATTAATAGATAGTGTCAGGATCCCTTACCTGCACTTTAAAAGGTCTGCCTCTGGATTAACTTTTTAGAAGCGTTGTGCTAAACTGAACACACTACAGGGGATCAGGCGTGCTAACCCGACAACATAGGACACACTGCAGGATGCCAGAAGCAGTAACCCCAGTACGGCTGGCGTAGGGAACAAGGACCAAGCTAATCAACAGGACAGGATGTGCTACAGGAGCACTATATTTGAGTTGTGTAGCGTGCAGAAGAATAGTAACTCTCTCCATACCTGGTTCTTCTAGACTTAGTGCAGGTGCGCTAAATGGTTCTGAGGATGCTCATGGTGGTTGTACAGCTCTTTCTGTACAGAGCGGGCTATCTACTGTTGGCCTGGAAGGTTTGCACGTGGACGTGAAGATGCTAACTTATAAACCTTCCTTCTACCTGCCCTTAGGTATGCCCTGGATTACATCATGTAGACTCACCCCTAAACCTATAAATCTACCTTGCTTCCCTCAGTCTATGCTTGAAAATTCTAACAGAACCACATTAGCTTCCCTAGTTCCTAGTTACCTCTATGCCTGTGTATTCCCTGACCTTATCTTCCTGTTGTCATCTGGGTGCATGACCTTTGGCAATCTACTAGCACTGTGCTCTTTGATTTAAAGGGACATGAAACCCACAATTTTTCTTTCATGATTCCAATAGAGCATATAATTGTAATCAACCTTTTAGTTTACTTCTATTATCTAATCTGCTTAGTTACCTTTGTATACTTTGTTGAAAATCATACCTCGGTAGGTTTAGGAGCAAAAAGCTAGCTGCTGAGTGGTGGCTGCACATATATGCCTCGTTATTGGATAACCCATGTGTTCAGCTAGCTCCCAGTAGTGCATTGCTGCTCCTTCAACAAAGGATACAAGGAGAATGAAGCATCATTGATAAAAGAAGTACATTGGAAACTTGTTTGAAAATATATTCTCCATCTGAATTACAGAAGAAAAATTTGGGGTTTCATGTCCTTTTAACTTAAATATGTGAGTTAGAGGGACTCTGCACTTGCATTATGCATCTAGGATAGCCTTAATTAATCTGTAATTATGTCTTATTGGCAACTTAGTAAGAGAGTATTGAGCAATAAAGTAATTACAGTTTTACTAGAATATACCCGAAGTTGCACAAAAGATTGCTCTTCCCTTATATACAAAGTATCCATGAAGTGCAGAAGTTTATTAATCGATTATTAATTTCATACTTGCTGTTCATTCATTCCACTTTATTAAAAAAAGATTCAGTCAAGCACTCCACACAGATATAGTATTAAAAACACTTTAACTCTAAAGAATATGATAACTGAAAATCTGCCACCTTAGGGCCAGATCAAGAGTGGAGCACAAATGTTTATACCCCTGTGCAATAAGGGGTTTATCGCAATGGTTTACGTTCATCGGGCTTATCGCCCGTATTACGAGTTGAAATTTTGCGCAATCGCGATTTACGTTAGAATTACCTCAGAGCTCTGGATAACTATTTTGCGAAACATAAAAGTGTCACAAAACATATCACAAATACATTACAAAGTACACTTACACTCATAATAACACCATCTAATAAAAGTTATAATGGCTCAAAGATAGGGGGTCTCAGGTGTTAGAAAGAAAAATGCATGCAAAGGGCTTTAACATTCAGATACATACATATACATCTTTACAGATGTATATACTATATATATATATATATATATATATATATATATATATATATATATATATATATATATATATATATATATAAATATATATATACATACATATATATGTAATTATTATTTATATGTTTAAATATGTATTTACAGACATTGAAAACACATAAATACGTATATATATATATATATATATATATATATATATATATATATATATATATATATATATATATATAAAAGTGCCCTTTGCCATTAAATAGATGAAAACATATAAAAGCATATTTATGCAATATTCATTTTTAATAAAGGCTTAAACAATGTATTTAGTGTAAATATTTCACATTCCAATGTTCTGCACATAGCAGAATATGTTCTATGTATTTGTATATATATCTATAGGTTTATGATTAAGGCAGGAAGCTGAAACGCGTAAGACAGACGACCCGTCTGCAGTATTAACCTTTGCTTTTCTTTTAGTAGTGCTTTTAGCCTATAAGATGTTTAAATAACAATGTTTTTATGCTGTCACTGATTTGGAATAAAACACTTGGATTTAGATCCATCCTGTTCCTTGGAATTATATATATACATATATGATGAATAAATAGAACATATTCTGTTTTGTAAAGAATATTGGAATATGAAATAGTCATATTTTCATGTCGGGTTAGCGCAAATGAGAATATGCAATCGGGTTTGCCAAGAGTAAGATGTTTTTTTCACCACTTTTTTTCTCCATTGACTTCTATGGGGGAACATGTGAATGCGCAAACAATATTCTAATTTTGGATTTTGAGCTTGTCGGGTTAGCGCAAGAGCGAAAACAGTTTACTTTCAACTTATAATGCGAGCGCAACACGACGGACCCAAAATCTTAATTAAAGCCCATTTAACGTTTAAGTGGGAGGGTTAATTTGCACTCCACTTGTAATCTTGCCCTTAATCTAGTATTGACTTAGATATAGTAGATCTATCCTCTGTTTTAAGATCCTTTTATAGCAGGAGCTGCATTTACAATTACTCTAGTCCTAAATATTCAGTTTCCTAATCAGAGGCTAAGCTCCTCATCTGATTAGGAAACACAGACATTGTGAAGGTTCATACCATAATTTCCCTATTGTCTGGTGAACCTCAGGCCCGGGCCCATATTTTCTAGAGAAATTCTTATCTGCCACAGATGCTTTATACTACCCTTTCAAAAGTCTCTATTGTCCAAAGTGCTCTTCATTCTCTATGGCAGGGTAAGAGGCCAGTGAAAGAATATATAACAGATTTCCGGAGAATTTCATCTGATACTGCATGGAACGAACCAGCTCTTCTGGACCATTTACATGTTGGTCTTTCTGAGACTCTAAAAGATGAGTTGGCCTGCCTTGACCCTCATGCTAAAGTAGTAAGAAGTGAATACAGCGCCAACAAGAGGCCAAGGGATAAATATACTCACAGAGAGATAAAAGAAGATTATTTAATGAACCATGTTAAAAAGCATCAGTAATAAAAGACTATATATAAAAAATGTAAAAAGCACATATAAATAAAATTACAAATACAGGAATATCTTACAGAAGCGGCTCAAAGCTGATAATTGCAATAAAAACAGAGGTAATAACAGGTGATCAGTGTGAGTGGTACACCAGAATAAGAGTGTATACTAATAAAACAGAATTAGCCTAAGTATAACTATAACAAGTGCATCAAGCAAAAAACTAATAAACAATAGTGTTCAAAAATAGTGTTTCAAAAATAGTGTTCCAAAAAAATAGAAAAATGCACTGCAGCGCAAAAAAAAGGGGGGTAGCAAAATAATTGTATAGATACGATCAAATAGTGAGTGAGTGCAAATGGATATAAAAATGCTAGCTACTTAATCCAGTGAGGTAAATATATAATTAAATAAAATACACAATATGCAATAACATAAAAAATAAAATACCCAATATGCAATAACATAAAAAATAAAATATAATCCAAAAAAGTGTTCAAAAAGTTGATCAACAAATGTTAGTGAAGAACAAAAATAAGTCAATCAAAACTAAAAAATGGATGATGAAAAGCAAGGTGAAAGTGAGGAAATTGATTCCTTCCAATGTTAGTTACTTTAACAGATCCAAATTCCTGAGTGTGGTAGCTGAAGTAGCTGATTGGATCCTAGCACCTGTCAGCTGCTCCTATGGTATCCTAAAAAATGTCCCTGTAAAAAAAAGAAATTCACAACATAGTGTATCCAATATGAGAATGAAGTAAAGATTAAAGTAATGCTTACCAATATGTCAACGCGTTTCTGCCCTCAAAAAAGGGCCTTTTTTCAAGACTAGAATATTGGTAATGGCAGCTAGCCTTATATACAGTTTAGAAGTAGCCTATATGGTAGTTTAATTGATTAATTGTATTGTTTGGGTGCCAAATCCCTCCACTTCCTGTGTAACATCTAAAAGATTCCCCCATAAAGTGTAGCATCACTTCCTGTGTAACATCTAAAAGATTCCCCTCCACTTCCTGTGTAACATCTAAAAGATTCCCCCATAAAGTGTAGCATCACTTCCTGTGTAACATCTAAAAGATTCCCCTCCACTTCCTGTGTAACATCTAAAAGATTCCCCCATAAAGTGTAACATCACTTCCTGTGTAACATCTAAAAGGTGACAGGTGCTAGGATCCAATCAGCTACTTCAGCTACCACACTCAGGAATTTGGATCTGTTAAAGTAACTAACATTGGAAGGAATCAATTTCCTCACTTTCACCTTGCTTTTCATCACCCATTTTTTCCATTTTTTAGTTTTGATTGACTTATTTTTGTTCTTCACTAACATTTGTTGATCAACTTTTTGAACACTTTTTTGGATTATATTTTATTTTTTATGTTATTGCATATTGGGTATTTTATTTTTTATGTTATTGCATATTGTGTATTTTATTTAATTATATATTTACCTCACTGGATTAAGTAGCTAGCATTTTTATATCCATTTGCACTCACTCACTATTTGATCGTATCTATACAATTATTTTGCTACCCCCCTTTTTTTTGCACTGCAGTGCATTTTTCTATTTTTTTGGAACACTATTTTTGAAACACTATTTTTGAACACTATTGTTTATTAGTTTTTTGCTTGATGCACTTGTTATAGTTATACTTAGGCTAATTCTGTTTTATTAGTATACACTCTTATTCTGGTGTACCACTCACACTGATCACCTGTTATTACCTCTGTTTTTATTGCAATTATCAGCTTTGGTCCTTTGAGCCGCTTCTGTAAGATATTCCTGTATTTGTAATTTTATTTATATGTGCTTTTTACATTTTTTATATATAGTCTTTTATTACTGATGCTTTTTAACATGGTTCATTAAATAATCTTCTTTTATCTCTCTGTGAGTATATTTATCCCTTGGCCTCTTGTTGGTGCTGTATTCACTTCTTACTACTTGTGCATATTTTTTGGAGGTTGGTTAGGATCTCTGTTTGGATACAGCTTGGGGATTACCTTAGCGCTTGTACACTACCCCTTTTTCACTATTGACCCTCATGCTACTTTAGAAATGATGCTTATCTAGGTCATTATTATTGTCAGTTATTTGTAGAGCACCAACAGATTTTGCAACGCTATAAACATAGGTATGATATGCAAGGTAGCATTTATGGGAGACAAATGAATATAATTTAATATTGATTTGTCTCCTTTATCTACAGCAATAATAGCTTTACTTTGGCTGCATCTTCACAATCATCATATCAATTGGCAGACCAGTAGTGTCATTTTTATGTCTTCCTACTGTAAAGGTTTGTGCCTTGCTTCATTGTTCCTGTGTTCCTCCAATGAATCTACTCTGCTTCCTGCTAAATACTAGGACTTTTGGGATGTTTTTGCCAAAGAAGGAGCTGATATACAACCGTCCGGGTGACTCTATGACTGCCCAATTGATCTGTACCATTTTTTCGGGGCAGAATAAAAATGCTTAAAAAATATTTAGGTGAGAAATTAGCAAGAGATTTCATCAGACCTTCCACTTCTTCTGCAGGTGCTGGCATTTTCTTCATACACAAGAAGGATTGAGGACTTCTGTCCTGTGTGAACTACAGAGCCTTAAATGCCATCACTGTTAAGAATCACTACCCCCTGCCTATCATTCCTGAGTTGTTAAACAGAATTGAGAATGCTTGCATTTTCTCTAAAAATCAACCTAAGAGGGGCTTACAACTTGGTGAGAATAAGAGACAGAGATGAGTATAAACAGCCTTTCGAACCTAATACGGGTATTTTGAGTATTTGATCATTTAACGCTCCTGCAACCTTCCAATACTGTCTAACTTATGTGTTTCAAAATATACTTGACACCTTTCTAGTAATCTATATAGATGATATTTTTATTTTTTCCAACACTCCTTCTAAACATGAGAATTATGTTAAATGTGTCCTTCAGCGTTTACTCACAAGATGTATGCTAAGTTGGAGAAATGCCAATTTGACTCTTAAACTATAAAATTTTTGGGTTTCATCCTCTTTCCTGGGCAAATTTCGATGGATCCTAAGAAAATGTTAATGGATCCTAAGAAAATTTTTATAGATCCTAAGAAAGTTAAGGCCATTTTATACTGGCCTATTCGAACAAATAAAAAAGTGATCCAGCATTTCATCGTCTTTGCTCATTTCTATTGAAGATTCATCAGAGACTTCTCTAAGGTGTGTTCTCCCTTAAGAAGATTACGAAAGAAGAATCCTTCCAATGACTGATGTGGCTCAACATGCTTTTACAAAGTAACAATAGATGAATTTGAAAGAAGACAGAAGTCAATTGAGCTTAACATATACAGATACTACCTGATTTACAATAAAAGCTCCAACTGAGCATAATTTAATCCCATTAAAAATTTGATCCATTTAACAAAGCAATCATATCCCTGAATTCTGTTTCTAGCCAGAAATGTATCTAAGCCATTTTTATTATTGCCATTCACTAATTCCATAAGCAATGAGTGCCACTATTTGATTACTCTTACAGTGAAAAAATGATTAAGTTGCTGTATGCAATATGCTCACACTTGCCACAGACATATGATCCCTGAAGTGGTTACTCCAGTGATGCAAACTTGCGGCAAGCTGTAGTCTGAATGAGATTCTCACACATTCTTAATTAAAGGGTTTAAGTTAAAAATATAAAATATTTAGATTCACCCTTGGTTGCACTAACCTCTTAGTTGCTCTAACTCCCTTAGTTCTTAAACTCTATATATAAACAGAGAAACTTACTTTAACAGGGAAACAGATTATCGCAAGCCTCTCAAAGCAAGGCTCACAGGGTTAATAAGCTAGATTTATAGTGTTGGACCCACACATGTGAAATTAATCCCTCCCTTTAATTACACACACACAAAGAGAGTAGGAGTAAGTCAAAAACAATTTTTAAAACATTAATTTACTTCAGCTCCCAGCTCAGGACCAACAAAAGCAAATAAGGGACGTTCTGACACTCCTTCTTTTGCTGTTGGTGAGAAAGTCAGGTTATCCACTGCAGATCTTCACCTGACTTGTACTTCCAGGAAACTTGGCTTTAAGTAAATTGAGCGCTTTCACATCCTAAAACTCATCAATCCTGTTTCTGTTTAGCTTGATTTACCTTCATCATACCAACTTCATCTGGTCTTTAATGTTTTGTTACTGAAGTCCTGGAGTCTGTCCTTTCACTAGTTGCTCTCCTCTTTCTCCTCCTCCAGTCCTTATTTATGGTTCTAAGGAATATGACATTTAGAAGATTGTGAACTCTCAATTTCATAGAGGACAGTTGGAGTATTTGATCCAATTGAAGGGTTATAGTCTTGAAGATTGTTCCTGGGAACCTGTTTCTCATGTTCATGCTCCTTCTCTCCTTAGTGCCTTTCTTTGACTTATCCGGAAATATCAGGATCTCTTACCTGTGCTCTAAGGGTCTGCCTCTGGATTACCTCTCAGAAAGGCCCATGCTAACCTGACAGGGCAGGAAGTGCTATAGGTGTCCAGGCAAGCTATTTTTGAGTCGGGTAGCATGCAGAAGAAGAATAGGAAGGAACTCTCTCCATACCTGGTTCTTCTAGTTTTAGTGCAGGTGCACTAAATGGCTCTGCGGATGCTCATGGTTTTTGGACAGCTCTTTCTGTACAGAACGCGCTATCTCCTGTCGGCATGGAAGGTTTGCACGTGGGCATGCAGATGCTGACTTATAAACCTTTTCTTGACAGGCTTCCTTCTACCTGTCCTCAGGTATGTCCTGGATTACTTCATGATGACTCTACCACTAAACATATACATCTACCTGGCTTCCTTCAGTCTGTGCTTGGGAATTTGAACAGAACCATGTTAGCTTCCCTAGCTCCTGGTTACCTCTCTGTCTGTGTATTCCTTGCCCTCATCTTTCTTTTGTCACCTGGCTCCCTGACCTTTATCTGTCCATTAGGACTATGCTCTTTTATTTAACCCCTGGTACTAGTTTGGACTGATTGCCTGGATGACCTTTGGCTTGTTAAATTGGATACTCTTTGCCTTTGGTTCCTGTTTTTAAGGACTTAATAATTCACCTCTCCTTCTGTGTGTTAACTTTAGGAAGGACTGACTACTCCACATCCTGACCTCCCTGCTATCAGATTCCAGCATGTACCTGTTCTACAAAAAGTAATGATAGATAGATAGAAAGATGTGTGTGTGTACACTTTTAAATTTTAACATACAGTCCATAAGTGAAACAGTTCAGCTATCATATCTGCCATTAAATCTTCAACTACACAGTTTCATTCATTGGAAACCTCATTATCAAAGTTCTTAATGTAATAATAGTAATAGAATGCAAGAATCCAATGTAATGATAAGCAAAATTAAATAATTATGTTTACAATTTAAGGGACAATAAAACTATTTTTACCTGGGTAATTTTATCAACTTGTACTTCTAACTGAAGGTTTATATTCAAGTGACTATAGACTATACAGAACCTTGAAAGACTTTAGTAAATACATTATATAGTTTCCAAGTTCCAAATAAGCCATGGAGTGAAGTGATAAAATTATATAAAAAAAAGTAAATACCCAAATGATTGAGCACTGTACAGCATTTCATTTAATTCTGATTGATTTGCTTATTATTTAATTGTGTATTTTGTACATCTGCTTTATATTACCACTCTACTCTGTACTAAACCCCTTCAATAAAAGAGCTATTCTCTGACTGCAAATTTTCCAAGTAAAAATACGCAGATTTCCTTATTTTTGCATTAGGTAAGAACTTGTTATTGCAATCAGGTCACTGCCAAATCACTAAATGGGAAGAAATTGTGAGATGTAAACTAATATAGAGAATTTATTATACACCTAGAAAACTATTTTTAAATGCATCAATCTTTTATTTAAATAAATATTTAATTATCTTTATAATTTTTCACAATCGTGACAAAAAGAATAAAAGAAAACATTTAGGGAATGAAGTTAGAGAATGTACCAATATACAGTAGTAAAATTAAGAAGAATTACGCGTGAACGTTATGGCAACATTTTACTGTATCAATTTTTTACTAAATATTCTTAAATATTTCTATAGATCTAAAATCAATATTGGTATTTAAAATGGTACGTGTTATTTAAGCAAACAATATTAAAATCAGAAAAAAAATAACATTTCAATAATTTATATAAATATTCAAATGTGAATTATCCTATTTATTTAATTGGTTTATTTTTCTAGTTGAACATAACATATAAAATGGCATTTATTTGAAGCAATGGATATTTGATGATTGTAAAGTTTAATGAATAAGTGCCTGGTAACTAAAAATAATCTTAAAAACAGGAGCACTTTAATTCATGAAACTTTACGACATTTATTTTTTAAAATACTTACCTTTGCTTTATAATAAAAATTAAGCAGATCTTAGTCCCGCAGCTCCTGCTTTCTTTAGCAGATCGATGATGATCCTGCTTCCTCCTTTGGCGTCCAGCTCATTAGGCATGCAACAGTTGGAGGAAGCCGGATCGTCATCAATATGCTAATGAAAGCCGGAGATCATTGTAAAGTTTAATGAATGAAAAAGCCCCTGTTTTTAAGATTACTTTTAGTTACCGGGTACTTATTCATTAAACTTTACAATCACTTTAAAGTTATGGCAAATCCTAGCATTTGTGAAACGCTAGGATTTACCATTGGAACAAATAAAGGGGACTTTCATTCATGAAGTATAAAATACTGACGGCTAGATTTAGAGTTGGGCGGTAGCAGTGAAAACCAGCGTTAGAGGCCCTCTGGTATTTGGAGTCAGTCAGGAAAGGGTCTAACGCTCACTTTGCAGCCGCGACTTTTCCATACCGCAGATCCCCTTACGTCAATTGTGTATCCTATCTTTTCAATGGGATCTTTCTAACGCCGGTATTTAGAGTCGTGACTGAAGTGAGCGTTAGAAATCTAACGACAAAACTCCAGCCGCAGAAAAAAACCAGGAGTTAAGAGCTTTCTGGGCTAACGCCGGTTTATAAAGCTCTTAACTACTGTGCTCTAAAGTACACTAACACCCATAAACTACCTATGTACCCCTAAACCAAGGTCCCCCCACATCGCTGCCACTCTATTACATTTTTTAACCCCTAATCTGCCGCTCCGTACACCGCCGCCAGCTAAGTTATCCCTATGTACCCCTAATCTGCTGCCCCTAATACCGCCGACACCTATATTATATTTATTAACCCCTAATCTGCCCCCCCAACGTTGCCGCCACCTACCTACACTTATTAACCCCTAATCTGCCGAGCGGACCTCACCGCTACTATAATAAAGTTATTAACCTCTAATCCGCCTCACTCCCGCCTCAATAACCCTATAATAAATAGTATTAACCCCTAATCTGCCCTCCCTAACATCGCCGACACCTAACTTCAAGCATTAACCCCTAATCTGCCGACCGGAGCTCACCGCTATTCTAATAAATTTTTTAACCCCTAAAGCTAATTCTAATTCTGTTCCGATCAGCCAATAGAATGCGAGCTCAATCTGATTGGCTGATCCAATCAGCCAATCAGATTGAACTTGAATCTAATTGGCTGATTCCATCAGCCAATCAGAATTTTCCTACCTTAATTCCGATTGGCTGATAGAATCCTATCAGCCAATCGGAATTCGAGGGACGCCATCTTGGATGACGTCCCTTAAAGGAACCTTCATTCTTCAGTTGGACGTCGGAAGAAGAGGATAGATCCACGCTGGAGGTCTTCAGGATGGAGCCGTTCGTCATCGGATGAAGATAGAAGATGCCGCTTGGATCAAGATGGTTGCCGGTCCGGATCGCCTCTTCTTCCCGGAAAGGATGAAGACTTTGGAGCCTCTTCTGGACCTCTTCAGCCGACGCTTGATAGAAGACTTCAGCCGGATTATGGATCGCCAGCCCCTGCTTGGGCTTGGATGAAGACTTCGGAGCCAGGACGGATCGGTGTGATACCCGGTGTGGTGAAGACAAGGTAGGATGATCTTCAGGGGGGTAGTGTTAGGTTTATTTAAGGGGGGTTTGGGTTAGATTAGGGGTATGTGGGTGGTGGGTTTTAATGTTGGGGGGGTTGTATTTTTCTTTTACAGGCAAAAGAGCTGAATTCTTTGGGGCATGCACCACAAAGGGCCCTTTTAAGGGCTGGTAAGGTAAAAGAGCTTTGAACTTTTTTAATTTAGAATAGGGTAGGGCATTTTTTTTATTTTGGGGGGCTTTGTTATTTTATTAGGGGGCTTAGAGTAGGTGTAATTAGTTTAAAATTGTTGTAATATTTTTCTAATGCTTGTAAATATTTTTTTATTTTTTGTAACTTAGTTCTTTTTTATTTTTTGTACTTTAGTTAGTTTATTTAAATGTATTTATTTGTAGGTATTGTATTTAATTAATTTATTGATAGTGTAGTGTTAGGTTTAATTGTAGGTAATTGTAGGTATTTTATTTAATTTATTTATTGATAGTGTAGTGTTAGGTTTAATTGTAACTTAGGTTAGGATTTATTTTACAGGTAATTTTGTAATTATTTTAACTAGGTAACTATTAAATAGTTATTAACTATTTAATAGCTATTGTACCTGGTTAAAATAATTACAAAGTTACCTGTAAAATAAATATAAATCCTAAAATAGCTACAATATAATTATAATTTATATTGTAGCTATATTAGGGTTTATTTTACAGGTAAGTATTTAGCTTTAAATAGGAATAATTTATTTAATAAGAAATAATTTATTTCGTTAGATTTAAATTATATTTAATTTAGGGGGGTGTTAGTGTTAGGGTTAGAATTAGCTTTAGGGGTTAATACATTTATTATAGTAGCGGTGCGATCCGGTCGGCAGATTAGGGGTTAATGTTTGAAGTTAGGTGTCGGCGATGTTAGGGAGGGCAGATTAGGGGTTAATACTATTTATTATAGGGTTATTGAGGCGGGAGTGAGGCGGATTAGGGGTTAATACATTTATTATAGTAGCGGTGCGGTTCGGTCGGCAGATTAGGGGTTAATTATTGTAGGTAGGTGGAGGCGACGTTGTGGGGGGGCAGATTAGGGGTTAATAATTATAATATAGGGGTCGGCGGTGTTATGGGCAGCAGATTAGGGGTACATAGCTATAATGTAGCTTGCGGTGGTGTACGGAGCGGCAGATTAGGGGTTAATAATAATATGCAGGGGTCAGCGATAGCGGGGGCGGCAGATTAGGGGTTAATAAGTGTAAGGTTAGGGGTGTTTAGACTCGGGGTACATGTTAGAGTGTTAGGTGCAGACTTAGGAAGTGTTTCCCCATAGAAAACAATGTAGCTGCGTTAGGAGCTGAACGCTGCTTTTTTGCAGGTGTTAGGTTTTTTTCAGCTCAAACAGCCCCATTGTTTTCTATGGGGGAATCGTGCACAAGCACGTTTTTGAAGCTGGCCGCGTCCGTAAGCACCGCTGGTATCGAGAGTTGCAGTGGCGTTAAATATGCTCTACGCTCCCTTTTTTGGAGCCTAACGCAGCCATTCTGTGAACTCTAAATACCAGCGGTATTTAAAAGGTGCGGGGGGAAAAAAGCATGCGTAGCTAACGCACCCCTTTGGCCGCAGAACTCTAAATCTAGCCGTGAGTTTCCTTTATTTGCTCCAATGGTAAATCCTAGCGTTTAACTACAAATTCAGATAGCCATTGCTTCAAACAAATGCCATTGTATATGTTGTGTTCAACTAGAAAATAAACCAAAAAAATAGGATAATTCAAATTTGAATATTTATATAAATTATTCAAATGTTATTTTTTTTCCTGATTTTAATATTGTTTGCTTAAATAAAAAGTAACATTTGAAATTCCAATATTGATTTTAGATCTATAGAAATGTTTAAGAATTTTAGAAAAAATTGATATAGCAAAATTTCATCATAACATTCAAGCGCAGGCCCGGACTGACCATAGGGCAGATCGGGCAAATGCCCGCTGAGCCCTCGGATACTAGCTGCTAATTGGTGACAGCACGTATATGCTCAGGGGATTGTTAATAATGGTATATATTAGGCATGTGCATTCATTGCTTTCATTTAGCAACAAATGACGAATATGGCTGCCGGCAGCACCGGTCGTCTCTTTTCGGAGGCTGATTTCTTCGTGTGAAAGTGCAATACACAAAGATCTGTGCAAATCCAGATCTTTGTGTACTGCACTTTCACAAAAAGAAATCAGGCTCCAAAAAGAGCAGAATGCTGCTGCTGGCGACCATATTTGACATGAAAGCAATGAATGCACATGCCTAGTATATATGTGTCCCCACAAATTATGCAATGTTCTTGGTGGTAATGAATAATGCACTTATCATTTCTGTGTTACGGGTCAATAATTCACTCAACACTTTCAATGTGGCAGGTGAGGAATCCAATCCAGAATCTCCACACAATTTACAGTTCTCTCAGCTGCAGCTAATCGTTTGCAATTTGTACCTGTTAAATAGCATGTGCTGGGGCTGTTAGAGAGAACCTGTGAGAGAGAGAGAGAGAGAGAGAGAGAGAGAGAGAGAGAGAGAGAGAGAGAAACAGAGAACCAGAGAACATGCTGGTGCTGATCTGATCTGCTGTCTAAAGGTTCTAGGCCTGTAAGTTTGTTATTCTGTTTTGAAGTTTACTAGTTGATGTGGAACAGTCACGCAACTTCAGTTAGGATTGCTTTATACTGTTCAGTAAGTACTGTGGAGCCAGGTTTTGTTTTTGTTTTGTTTATGTTACACCTGCCAAGGCTTTTACACCTATACCAGTGTATGTAGTACTAATTTTGTGCTGTAAAAAGACTGTGCGTTCAAGCTGATCTTGGGAAAAAATCCCAAAGAAAGGGTATTTTTTGTCACAAATTTCACTCTCAGGAATTTTTTGTTATAAAGTTATATGATATCATATTTGCACCCAGGTGGTTAACCCTTGGATGCACCAGAACACTAATTTGGAATGTTTAGATGTATATATATAAAGGGGCATATTTATCAAGTTCCGTATAAAGCCTGATGCCCCATGAAGGCTCGCCGTAAACAGAAGTTATGACGCAGTGGTCTAAAGACCGCTGCTCCATAACCTGTCTGCCTGCTCTGAGGCAGCGGACAAAAATCGACAGAAATCAACCGGATCGAATACGATCGGGTTGATTGACACCCCCTGGCCGCGAATCTGCAGGGCGCGGCATTGCACCACAAGAACTGCTGGTGCAATGATAACACAAAACAAACGAATGCATGCTGAATATTATACATATATAATGTAAAAATTGCCCTCTCAGGAATTGATAAGGTTATATATCATATCATGTTTGCACCCAGGTGGTTGGTTAACCCTTGGTGCACTAGAACTCTCCTTTGGAGATCTATAAAATGTTTTAAGAGGAAAAAGACTAATGTGGGGACAGCTTTTCATATTTCAAAATTATTTAATATTTTGTTCTCTAAATCAATAATGTTGATGTTAATTAATATTCCTAGAACATTTGTATGCATATAAAATGGATTTACAATTTAGGATAAAATATAACATAGAATCGAACATAGAACAGTGGTTGTGTTTAAAACACTGTGTACTACACCACACATGTATTAAGCAATAAGACATTTTCATAAAAAAACCCAGTAGTGAATTACTAGAAAACTTTCCTTTCATTCAAGAAAACCGCTAACATAAAACGTACTTGTTCGTCAGTTGGATATTGCAAATTAGGATTAAACCAGGATCCCCACTGTAAAATAAGCAATGGAATCCAGGCATGGATTATCCTAAACCTTAAGGAGACAAAACCCATAAGTAATTTGCATACAAAATCGTAATATTACAGTAGTTGATTAGAGAATGAACAATGCTAAACAATGTGTATCATGATATTGTGCAGTCTCTTCTTACTTTACATGTATATAAACAGTGTCAGGCTAGCCCATGTGTACAGGAAGTCAAGAATTGGGAGGAGAGTAATTTACAAAGATTATGAATGATTCAAGAAGATGATCTATGTATGATGATATAGGAAAGCCTTTTAAAATATGAAGTGTAAGTACTGTAAGTCTACTGTTTGGTTAAAGATATTATTAACATCATTATTTGTAATGTGCCAGTAGGTTCCACCGTACTATACTGGGGGTACAATAGATAAAGACAAAACAGGGTGACAGACTATATCACATATTTCAGTAACTGTGTTATCCTTTATTAGACAAACATACCTAATTTATAAAAAGAATATAGGGGTTGAAGATTTCTAATCTTCGCCAGGTATTGTCAGTGTGTTTTTCAGTTTTTCAATTGTAAAATGGTTCTGCCATTAAAGGGACACTGAACCCAATTTTTTTATTTTGTGATTCAGACAGAGCATGCAATTGTAAGCAACTTTCCAATTTTACTCATATTATTAATTTTTCTTCGTTCTCTTGCTTTCTTTATTTGAAAAAGAAGGCATCTAAGCTATTTTTATGGTTAAAAACCATGGAAAGCACTTTTTTATTGGTGGGTGAATTTATCCACCAATCAGCAAGAACAACTTAGTGTGTTCACCAAAAATAGGCCGGCATCTAAACTTACATTCTTGCATTTCAAATAAAGATACCAAGAGAATGAAGAACATTTGATAATAGGAGTAAATTAGAAAGATGCTTAACCCCTTAATGACCACAGCACTTTTCCATTTTCTGTCCATTTGGGACCAAGGCTATTTTTACATTTTTGCAGTGTTTGTGTTTAGCTGTAATTTTCCTCTTACTCTTTTACTGTACCCACACATATTATATACCGTTTTTCTCGCCATTAAATGGACTTTCTAAAGATACCATTATTTTCATCATATCTTATCATTTACTATAAAAAAAAATATAAAATATGAGGAAAAAATGGAAAAAAACACACTTTTTCTTACTTTGTCCCCCAAAATCTGTTACACATCTATAACCACCAAAAAACACCCATGCTAAATAGTTTCTAAATTTTGTCCAGAGTTTAAAAATACCCAATGTTTACACGTTCTTTGCTTTTTTTTGCAAGTTATAGGGCAATAAATATAAGTAGCACTTTGCTATTTCCAAACCACTTTTTTTCAAAATGAGCGCTAGTTACATTGGAACCCTGATATCTGTCAGGAATACCTGAATATCCATTGACATGTATATATTTTTTTTTAGAACACATCCCAAAGTATTGATCTAGGCCCATTTTGTTATATTTCATGCCACCATTTCACCACCAAATGCGATCAAATAAAAAAAATTGTTCACTTTTTCACAAATTTTTTCACAAACTTTAGGATTCTCACTGAAATTATTTACAAACAACTTGTGCAATTATGGCATAAATGGTTGTAAATTTTTCTCTGGAATCCCCTTTGTTCAGAAATAGCAGACATATATGGCTTTGACGTTGCTTTTTGGTAATTAGAAGGCCGCTAAATGCCACTGCGCACCATGCGTGTATTATGCACAGCAGGGAAGGGGTTAATAAGGGAGCATGTAGGGAGCTTTTTGGGGTAATTTTAGCTTTAGTGTAGTGTAGTAGACAACCCAAAGTATTGATCTATGCCCATTTTGGTATATTTCATGCCACCATTTCACCGCCAAATGCGATCAAATAAAGAAAAACGTAAAATTTTTCAAAATTTTAGATTTCTCACTGAAATCATTTACAAACATTTTGTGCAATTATGGCACAAATGGTTGTAAATGCTTCTCTGGGGTCTCCTTTGTTCAAAAATAGCAGACATATATGGATTTGGTGTTGCTTTTTGGTAATTAGAAGGCCGCTAAATGCCACTGCGCACAACACGGGAATTATGCCCAGCAATGAAGGGGTTAATTAGGTAGCTTGTATGGAGTTTGCAGGGTTAATTTTAGCTTTAGTGTAGAGATCAGCTTCCCACCTGACACATCAGACCCCCTGATCCCTCCCAAAGAGCTCTCTTTCCTCCCCCACCCCAAAAATTGTCCCCGCCATCTTAAGTACTGGCAGAAAGTCTGCCAGTACTAAAATAAAAGGTATCCTTTTTTTATATATAGCATATTTACATATGCTGCTGTGTAAGATTCCCCCCCTTAGCCCCCAACCTCCCTGATCCCCCCCAAAACAGCTCTCTAACCCTCCCCCTCTGCCTTATTGGGGGCCATCTTGGGTACTGGCAGCTGTCTGCCAGTACCCAGTTTGCATGTAAAAATGTCTTTATTTTTTATAATTTTTGGTTTTTCTGCAGTGTAGCTTCCCCCCCCCCCCAAGACTAATCCCCCACCCCCTCCCAGATCCCTTAGATGACTTTAATCAGGGATTTTTTTCCCTCCTTTCTCCCCATAATAAAAAAAAACGTTTCTGTAGTGTAAGTGGTTCCCACCCGCTCCCTCCCCGTGCACGCGCCCGCCCACCACCCCCCCGTGCACGCGCGCGCGCCCGTGCGCGCCCCCGGCGATACCGCCCCGATCCCGCCCCCCTCTCTGACCAAGAAGCCATCGATGGCCGCCCACCCACCTCCCACTTCAGCTCCCACCCACCAACGAATGCGGCCATCGATGTCCGGTGCAGAGAGGGCCACAGAGTGGCTCTCTCTGCACCGGAGGGGTAAAAAATGTTATTGCAGGATGCCTCAATATCGAGGCATCCTGCAATAACCGGAAAACAGCTGGAAGTGATCAGGATCGCTTCCAGCTGCTTTCCACACTGAGGACGTGCAGGGTACGTTCTCAGGCGTTAACTGCCTTTTTTCTGAGGACGTACCCTGCACGTCCTCAGTCGTTAAGGGGTTAAAATTGCATGCTCTATCTGAATCACGAAAGACAAGTTTTGGGTTCAGTGTCCCTTTAATATTCCTGAAGTCTGAAATCTTTGCCTCCCCAAAAACACAAAATAACTATCTAAATACATACAGAAAGAGAAGCAATCTCAGAAGCTTGTTCTATGGCCCAGTTACCACCTAGAAGTAGCTTATTTTAGCCCAATTGTGCATTTCACAGAGGATAACTTTCCTGAAGTATATCAGTTTGATCCCGTCTAACAAGATTAGTTTTCCTCTGAAAAAAGAAAATAGCAACACCAGATGATTGTTTTTCGGCCTTCTTTTGGGTAGGGATAGGCGATTGTGTTTATATTCTAATTTGAATGTTAGAACGAATGTTATTGTAGAAATTCAATTTACATAATAGAATGTTGATAAGAACGAATATTCTTAAAAATTCTATTATCAAATGTTATTTACAGTTTTCGAATGTCACTTTTGAATTTGAATGTCACATTTATAAAACACAGTATTAGACTAGAAAACTAAATTTATGCTTACCTGATAAATTACTTTCTTTTACGATATGATGAGTCCACGGATTTCATCCTTACTTGTGGGATATTAACCTTCTGCTAACAGGAAGTGGCAAAGAGCACCACAGCAGAGCTGTATATATAGCCCCTCCCCTTCCCCTCCACCCTCAGTAATTCGGCCGAAGGTATAGGAAGAGAAAAAGGAAAGGCTAAAAGGTGCAGAGGTGACTGAAGTTTACAAAAAATATAAAGAAAAACTGTCTTAAAAAGAACAGGGTGGGCCGTGGACTCGTCATATCATAAAAGAAAGTAATTTATCAGGTAAGCATAAATTTAGTTTTCTTTTACAAAGATATGACGAGTCCACGGATTTCATCCTTACTTGTGGGAAACCAATACCAAAGCAATAGGACACGGATGAAAGGGAGGGACAAGACAGGAACCTAAACGGAAGGCACCACTGCTTGAAGAACCTTTCTCCCAAAGATAGCATCAGAAGAAGCAAAAGTATCAAATTTGTAAAATTTGGAAAAAGTGTGAAGGGACGACCAAGTCGCAGCCTTACAAATCTGTTCCACAGATGCATAGATTTTAAAAGCCCATGTGGAAACCACAGCCCTAGTAGAATGAGCCGTAATTCTTTCAGGAGGCTGCTGTCCAGCAGTCTCATATGCCAGGCGGATGATACTTCTCAGCCAAAAAGAAAGAGAGGTAGCCGTAGCTTTCTGACTCCTACGCTTTCCAGAATAAACAATGAATAATGAAGATGATTGACGGAAATCCTTAGTTGCCTGTAAGTAAAACTTTAAGGCACAGACCACGTCCAAGTTATGTAACAGACGCTCCTTCTTAGAAGAAGGATTAGGACACAAGGAAGAAACAACAATTTCCTGATTAATATTTTTATTCAAAACAACCTTAGGAAGGAACCCAGGTTTGGTACGTAAAACCACCTTATCAGAATGAAATATGAGATAAGGCGAATCACACTGTAATGCTGAAAGCTCAGAAACTCTTTGAGCAGAAGAAATAGCAACCAAAAACAGAACTTTCCAAGATAATAGTTTAATATCTATGGAATGCATAGGTTCAAATGGAACCCCTTGCAGAACTCGAAAAACTAAATTCAAACTCCAGGGAGGAGTAATAGGACTAAATACAGGCTTAATTCTAGATAGAGCCTGACAAAAAGACTGAACATCTGATACATTTGCCAAACGTTTGTGAAACAGAATTGACAAAGCTGAAATTTGTCCCTTTAAGGAACTTGTTGATAACCCTTTCTCCAATCCTTCTTGGAGAAAAGACAAAATCCTAGGAATCCTAACTTTACTCCATGAGTAACCCTTGGATTCACACCAATAAAGATATTTACGCCATATCTTATGATAGATCTTTCTAGTGACAGGCTTTCTAGCCTGTATCAAAGTATAGATAACTGAATCAGAGAATCCTCGCTTCGATAAAATCAAGCGTTCAATCTCCACGCAGTCAGTTGCAGAGAAATTAGATTTGGATGTTGGAAAGGACATTGAATGAGAAGGTCCTGTCTCAATGGAAGTTTCCACAGTGGCAGAGAGGACATGTCCACTAGATTCGCATACCAAGTCCTGCGTGGCCACGCAGGCGCTATCAGGATCACTGAAGCTCTCTACTGTTTGATTCGAGCATGGGAGGAGAGGAAACGGCGGAAACACATAAGCTAGGCTGAACAAACAAGGTACTGCCAAGGCATCTATCAGTTCGGCCTGAGGATCCCTTGACCGGGATCCGTATCTTGGAAGCTTGGCATTCTGATGAGATGCCATCAAATCCAATTCCGGTCTGCTCCATCTGAGAATCAATGAGGCAAATACCTCCGGGTGAAGTTCCCACTCCCCTGGATGAAAAGTCTGTCGACTTAGAAAATCTGCTTCTCAGTTCTCTACCCCTGGGATGTAGATTGCTGACAGATGACAAGAGTGGGCCTCTGCCCAACTGATTATCTTGGATACTTCTATCATCGCTAAGGAACTCCTTGTTCCCCCCTGATGATTGACATATGCCATAGTCGTTATGTTGTCTGACTTGAATCTGATGAATTTGGCCGAAGCCAACTGAGACCACGCCTGAAGCGCATTGAATATTGCTCTCAGTTCCAGAATATTGATTTGAAGTAGAGACTTCACCTGAGTCCAAACACTCAGGTGAGTTCCAAACTGCACCCCAGCCCAGAAGGCTGGCATCTGTTGTCACTATCACCCACAAGGGTCTGCGGAAACAAGTCCCCTGGGACAGATGATCTGGCGACAACCACCAAAGAAAAGAGTTTCTGGTCTCCTGATCCAGAATTATCTTCAGAGGTAAATCCGCATAATCTCCATTCCACTGACCGAGCATGCACAGTTGCAGTGGTCTGAGATGAAAGCGAGCAAACGGAACGATGTCCATTGCCACTACCATTAATCCGATTACCTCCATACACTGAGCCACTGATGGCAGAGGAATGGACAGAAGTGCTCAGCAAGTATTCAAAATCTTTGATTTTCTGACCTTTGTCAGAAATATTTTCATGACTACCAAGTCTATCAGAGTTCCCAAGAAAAGAACCCTTGTCTGTGGAACACGTGAACTCTTCTCTATGTTCACCTTCCAGCCCTGAGTTCTCAGAAAAGACAACACTGTGTCTGTGTGAGATTTTGTCAGATGATATGTTGACGCCTGAATCAGAATATCGTCCAGATAAGGTGCCACCGCTATCCCATGCAGTCTGAGAACGGCCAAAAGAGACCCTTGAACCTTTGTGAAGATTTTGGGTACTGTAACCATCCTGAAAGGAAGAGCCACAAACTGATAATGTTTGTCCAAGAAGACAAACCTTAGAAACCGATGATGATCTTTGTTGATTGGAATATGAAGGTAAGCATTCTTCAAATCCACGGTAGTCATATATTGACCCTCCTGGATCATTGGCAAAATCGTTCGAATTGTCTCCATCTTGAATGATGGAACTCTTAGAAATTTGTTTAGACACTTGAGGTCCAAAATGGGTCTGAACGTTCCCTCTTTTTTGGGGACCACAAATAGGTTTGAGTAAAACCCCTGTCCCTGTTCCAATTTTGGAACAGGACAGATTACTCCCATAGTAAAAAGGTATTTTACACCGCGTAAGAACGCCTCTCTCTTTATCTGGTTTGCAGATAATTTTGAAAGATGAAATCTCCCTCTTGGGAGAAAATCCTTGAATTCCAATTGATAACCGTGGGTCGCTGTTTCTAGTGCCCAGGAATCCTGAACATCTCTTGCCCAAGCCTGAGCAAAGAAAGAAAGTCTGCCCCTACTAGATCCGGTCCCGGATCGGGGGCCACCCCTTCATGCTGCTTTATGGAAGAAGAAGAAGAAGCGGGTGGTCCTCCTTTAAAGTTCTGAAAGGAACGAAAATTATTCTGTTTACCCCTCATTTTAACCGACCTATCCTGAGGTAGGGCATGACCCTTACCTCCTGTAATATCAGAAATTATCTTCTTCAATTCTGGCCAAAAAAGGGTTTTACCTTTAAAGGGAATAGCTAAACGCTTAGGTTTTGATTACACATCAGCAGACCAAGATTTGAGCCACAATGCTCTACGTGCTAATATAGCAAATCCTGCATTTTTTGCCGCTAATTTAGCAATTTGAAAAGCGGCATCAGTAATAAAAGAATTAGCTAGCTTAAGAGCCTTAATTCTATCTAGAATGTCATCTAATGGAGTCTCAACCTTAAGAGACTCTTCTAGAGCCTCAAACCAAAAAGGTGCTGCAGTAGTTACTGGAACAATGCAAGTCGTAGGTTGTAAAAGAAATCCCTGATTAACAAATAATTTCTTTAGTAGACCCTCTAATTCCTTATCCATAGGATCCTTAAAATTAGGAAACATTTTCTTAAAATTAGGAGAGGGAGAAAACGGTATACCTGGTCTATCCCATTCCTTACTAATAATTTCCAAAATTTTCTTAGGAACCGGAAAAACATCAGTGTAATTAGGAACTTCCAAATATTTATCCATTTTAAACAATTTCTCTGGAGGTATCACAATAGGATCACAATCATCCAGAGTCACTAAAACCTCCCTAAGCAACAGGCAGAGGTGTTCAAGCTTAAATTTAAATGACATAGCATCCGAATCTGTCTGAGGCAAAACATTCCCTGAATCAGAAATTTCACCCTCAGACAGTAATTCCCTGATCCCCAACTCAGAGCACTGTGAGGGAACATCGGAAATAGCTAATAAAGCATCAGAGGATTCAGTATTTACATTAATACTTGACCTACTGTGTTTACCCTGCAACACTGGTAATTTAGAAAATACCTCTGTAAGGGTAGTTGACATAACTGCAGCCATCTCCTGCAGAGTAAAGGAATTAGACGCACTAGAAGTACTAGGCGTCGCTTGTGTGGGCATAAAAGGTTGTGACACTTGGGGAGAATTGGATGGCATATCCTGACTCTCTTAAGATTGAGAATCATCCCTAGGCACACTTACTTTATTTAAAATATGCTTTTTTTTTTTTTTTTTTTTTTTAAACTTCTTTTTATTGAGAAAAGTAGTACATACATAATGAGAGCTCATGTACATCAAGCAAATATTGTCAACATAATCAAGAGAAAGATTTACAACATATAGTTTCACAATGGCAGCATTGTAGTGACACGTGTTACAATAATCTTGTTATACTGAGTCTAACATAAGAAATATGTAGCTTTGTAGCTCTCATTCTAGCTAAGACTGCGAGGAAGTCTGGTTAAATGATACAATATATGTAGTGAAACATTACCAGATCACTAGTAGAGACGTGACTTAAATACATCCTCTCACAGTTTTTAGACTGATTTTCTCATTTTTAACTATTGAAAACCAAACAAACCTTTACAACAACAACAAAAACTACACACCACATACAACAACAAAACATACAACAACAAAAAAAAAAAAAAAAAAAAGAAAAATACACATAACATGAACCCTATAACAGGATAGTCTGTTGGTGGTAATAAATAGGTTGATTTATATTATTATGTTCAAGTTGAGGCCTGAGTTAGTCTTAAGCCAAGCCAAATGAGTTGATGTCAGGTTTAATATAATAGGCACAAACTGAGGATTGGCAGGGATTGCCAATGCTGGATTATTTTATATTATCAGTGTACACTTATGCATTATCGAAAAGGTCTTTCCAATATTGGTCTGGCATAAATAAGTGCAGCACATGGGGGCTACTCATTCTACAGGGCAGTTCTAGGGAAAGCTGAGCAGATCATAAAGAATCTATTGATATATGCAGAGTTAGCATAATATGAACTTTTGTCAAATAAAAATATGCACATGAGTAAATAAGAGAATCCTTGCTGTCTCTCTGCTAAGTTAAATACAATTATATATTTCTAAAAAAGAAAAACAGATGTTGCAGTAATATAGGGATTGTGCAGCTTAAAATAGTAGCGGTTGAACAGTACACATTCTATAGATAGTGACACTTCATTGTAGTAGATAGTATGTTAGAGCACCATTGCCATTTAATACTCGGCAAGAAATACATTTTTAAAGTTGTATGAGAACCAGAGCTAGTAAAAATAAAGTTAACATCAAGTAAAAACAGGGCTTAAAACAGTAAACAACCAGCAGTTTAACCCACATGCTTTTTCTCTCTTTTTTTTTTTCTCCCCTGCTTTTTTCTTCGGTCGCGTGCATTCTCTTATAGTCACAAAAAGACAACCAATAGCATACACACACATGTAAACAGAACTAGTCCTTAGAGCCATATTAAACAAACTTTACTCTTTTATAGCATGTCTGTAGAGAGGCGTCAGTCCAAATATCCAGAAAGACAGTTCAGGCAGGATCTACATGCTTTATCCTACTCCCTCCCTTGCTAGAGCCGTCAGGCCATTACATGGTTCTAGCAGCTGTCTCGATCGATCAAATTGAATCTCATTGTGCCGACAAACATATACTTTCTGACCTTCACCTTGCGGCTCTCTTACCACGAGTAACATGTCTCCTATGGTAGGTCTCACAGTCTGCTCCGCTGCCTGTGCCGAGAGACGCTGAGCACTGGCAGCCCGTAGCGCTTCTATAGTGTTCTCTCTCCCTGTTAAGTCTGGCCCATTTATGTCTGCAATAAAAGGTGGTACTCTGCCACAATACGACTTATGCTGCAAGCCTTCTGGCCCCATGGTGTCACTGGAGAGGAGGTGTTTTGACGGCTGCTGACATTGGAGGGTTTTATTGGGAATTAGACAGTCATCCCTTCTGTGCTGAATTAAAGAGCCTATAATCGGCCTGGTATCGGGAGATGTTAGGTCCGCCGCTATGATCTGCATGCAGGTGGGAGGCGTGGTACGTGCCATCAGGCGGACCGGTATAACTTTAGGAAAGTCGGTTACTCTCAGCTTTCTTGTCTCTTGCAGCAGTTCTCCCATTGCTGCTGCCAAGGTGTCAAACAATGGCACGAAAGCCTCAATGAGACACGAGGTGATGTGCTCCATCTTGTTTGCTTCAGGGTGAGCACGTTAAAAAAAGCCTATATGCTTAATTCTATTTCCTTGCCTTCTCGGTAGCCAGGAGTTGAAACGTCCTGATCCTGGTAGTGTCCCGGGCACACTTATTGCCAAGGGAAGTCTGGATGGCTTCAGATTCGGCCACAATTCCTTTCTCTGCAGATAACAGTCACAGAGCAATGTGAATCAGTGGCCATCTTGGTGAGCCGCCCACCGGAAGTCCTAAAATATGCTTTTTACATTGTAAAGCCCTTTCAGTACAAAAGTTACACAATGTTAGAGGGAGTTGCACAATAGCTTCTAAACACATAGAACAATGAGAAACCGCAATGTCAGATATGTTGAACAGACTAGTAATACCACAAAAGTTGTTTAAACACTTATTGATAGCATAAAATATACAAAGTGAACAATTTTTCCAAAATGCACAAAAAATGTTAAATTATTCCCAAATTTAACTTAATATCGTTGGTTAATCCAAGAATTACTGCACCCAGAAGCAAGGGCAGAAATAAGGCTTTAGAAGTACTTATATCAACATGTAGTCAAAAGGTAGATAAAAATACACTCTGCACCTCGCCACAGCTCTGCTGTGGCGCCTAACTGCCCCCAGAGTACTTTGAATCAAGTTTCCAACCCTTCAGACCAGCTACACAGTCCAGGAGCTACCAAGTTACTGTTTGCTGCTGCTAAGCCTGAAGAAATTGCGCCAAAATAGGCTCCGCCCCTTAAGGTCAAAAGTCGGAGTAGGCCCAAACAACACCGCATGGAAATGCAGTTTTGCACTAAAGTAAAAATACACACACAATATAACCCTCAAGCATAAAACCAATAAGTTTTAAGTGCCAAAAATCAAAAACATAAAACATTGTTTTTTATATTGTCTCCCATGTCACATAATGCCCAAATATCAACTAATGATAAATATAAAATAGGGACTCCAGTAACACCCCTCTTATTAAAATAGGTTTTACTGCTTAGTGCTTACCCCATTCCCATACAGGGAAATAATGCCAGCCAGTTCTGATACACCAAGTCTCCTCAGAAAAAAAGGCTGCACATACCTTAATGCTGCTTGTAGCATGAAACCGGTCTCCACACTGAAGATGTCTCATGGTTACCTTCAGAAGTCTTGTGGGAACCAGCGTGGATCTTAGTTACAAATGCTAAGATCATCAAACCTCAGGGCAGAAAACTTCTCCCATTACCCCTGAGGAAAATAGTATGCACCGGTACCATTTAAAATAAAAAACTTCTTGATTGAAGAAACTAAAACTAACACCTCACTTATCATGTCTTCCTAGTATAACACAGGCAAAGAGAATGACTGAGGGTGAAGGGGAAGGGAGGGGCTATATATACAGCTCTGCTGTGGCGCTCTTTGTCACTTCCTGTTAGCAGGAGGTTTATATCCCACAAGTAAGGATGAAATCCGTGGACTTGTCATATCTTTGTAAAAGAAATGCTATTTTGAATTTGAATGTGATATTCGAATTCAAATGTGGCATTCAAATTTGAATATTACATTTATTAAACACAGTTGCAAACTAGAAATACTATTTCGAATTTGAATATTACATTTAAAAAACACAGTATTAGACAAGAAATACTAATTAAAATTCGAATCTGACATTCGAATTTGAATGTAGCATTCGAATTTGAATATTACATTCATTAAACACAGTTGTAGACTAGAAATACTATTTCAAATTTGAATCTTACATTCAAATTCGAATGTCACATTCAAATCCGAATATTACATTTCAAAATTGAATGAATACATAGCTAAACATTCTATTACTCAAATGAATATTTTTGCATTTTTTTGAAAAATTCGAAAATGAAAATTCGAAATTCAAATGTTATATAAACATTCGAAATTTGATTCGAACGAATGTATCTGCCCATCCCTACCTTTGGGCCTAGTCAGTGAGGTGCAGCAAGGAGTTTCCCTAGGGTCATAATACAAATGCATACACAAAGGGATGCAAACTCTGCCAGGAATGAATAACAATTTAGTAGCTGGATTGTTACTCTCTCAATCTTGTAATCCAACAACCAAATGAGCAGGATTTATGACAAACAAAATGACCATTTCTTGGGTTTAGTGATAACTTTATAGTTTGATGGCCCTGTATTTTGATGGGTCCCATTCAAAATACATGATGATGATGCTAATAAAGGAAATATGTGACCTGCTGTGCTCTGAAACCATACAGATGTGTGTATGTCTTTTTAATGGGGGCGTTATTGGAATAGTGAGCATGTCTGTTTGCTGGGTTATTCATTTACCTGGGTTTATTAGTATAAAATTGCATATTCATGATTGAGCAGATAGCCTTTGTACATGTTGGTGACATTGCTTCCTAATGGCATCCAATATGGTGGGACTAATTTCAATGTATTTTTCTATTTCCATTTAAAAACATTTTGAGCTACTCAGTAATAAATTGAAAAGTGGTGGCTGGAGCTTATCAAGTCCTTTTAGCTGTGGAATTTGATAAGTGAATTATGGCCCTGTGTTGTTTAAGGGACAAAAAAACTAACATTTTCCTTTCATGATTCAGATAAAGCATATCATTTTAAACAACTTTCCAATTTACTTCTATTATCACATTTTCTTTGTTATCTTGTTATCCTTTGTTGGAAAGCAGGATGTTAAGCTCAGGAGTGTGTGCAGCACTATACGGCAGCAGTTTTGCTACAAGGTTATACATCAGCAAGAGCACTAGATGGCAGCACTATTTCCTGTCATGCAGTGCCCCAGACATGTGCACGCTACCTATCTAAATATCTCTTCAACAAAGAATAACCTGAGAACAATGCAAATTTGATAATAGAAGTAGAGTGGAAACTGTTTTTAAACTGTAAACTCTAACTGAATAATAAAAGAAACATTTTGAGTTTCATGTCCCTTTAAATATTGAGACTTTGGATTGTGATCAGAAAAAAACTGGACTAGCACATGTTAAAAATAGGATATTGTTCAACAGAAGAACATGGCTGATAGTAATAGTGTCATCAATATGCCAATAATAATCAAAAGAAAGATTGTGATCAGTTCCATAATGTACAACATATTGAATCTGTAATTTACATTTAGGTCTGCAAAAATAAAGAAAAAAATAATGGTGACACTCACAAAGAAACAGTTATATCCAGTAAGAATATTCATGTAGCGTATTTAGTGTACCCGGTATTTGTCTGCTACCAGATCCTAGTGCATTTGTTTATTGTTACTCTTCAACATAGAACAATCAGTACCATATTATCTGGTTTATCCATTAATGCAGAAGATATAATATTTTTCAGTATTTTCGTGCTGGAGTATGCTTACGACTGCAGGTAGGAATCACAGGTCCAATCAATAATCCAGCTCCTACATATTACATACATGTCTGACAAAATGAGAGAAAGATAATTTGCCTTTTGGGCCTTGTCAATTTGAAATGATTATACTGACAGTCTTAATAAGTTAAGTAAAACTATTTTAACTGATTAAAGGGATAGAATCGAAATGCGCATGGGTGCATTTAAATTTAAAATAAAAGAATTTTTTCAATATACTTCCATTAGCAAAAATGCTTCCAGTTAAGTTATTACTGTTTTTCAGTGACATACGCACATATGCTGTGAGGGCCTGTGCACTAGTATTCAAGCACTTCACCTTCTCAGAGAGTCAGCAATGGCTTGTATGACACAAATTGAGTTTTCACAGAAACAATACACATTACTGCCATCTCTCTGAGTTTGAATACTGGCGCACAGCACTCACAGCATATGCGTGTATGCCCCTGAAAAAATAGTAATCATTTTTACAAGAAGCAATTATGCTAAAGGAAGTTTACTGCAAAAATGCTTCTATTTCAAATGGAAACGCACCGTTACACATTTCAATTTTGAACTTTGTATCCATTTATCCTTGGTGTAAATTACTTTACATGTTCCTGGGATTTAAGGCGCATACTAATGTATATAAAAAGTTGTGCTATAAGTTACATAATGTATGTTTAGGTAGACAAATGCGCATGCCACACCATACCCACCTGAACAGATTTACTGCTATATAACAGTAAACAGTATGTTAGTGGACAAAGTAAGTCTTTGATATGCAATTACTCTGGTCCTTAACCCCTTAAGAACCAAGGGTTTTCCCCAGTTTCAGTGCTTAAAGGACAATTTTGGCATTTTTGCTCATTATTGGTTTCACCTTAATTATCTGCTCTTTTGTTAGCCCCTTACTGCCGAGACCTATTTGACTACATTGGAACAAAGTTTCAATTATGGCATCAGGTCAGGGGGGAGTGCCTATGATGCTAGGCATGCCCCCAGCCCACAATCCCATATGGGAAGCAGCTATGGTTTCAGGACAGCTGAATGGTTAGGACATTCCATGTCGTCCTAGCAGAGCTTAAGCCCAGCACAGTTAGGAAATCATAGAATTTCCTAAAGGGGGGAAGGGGATGCGTGCATCCATATATATTATATACTGTTTAGCAGACAAATAGGGATTTCTTATAGGGCTTTATTATTATTATTATTATTATTATTTTTTTGGGGTAGGACTATTAGGCTTGTGTTAGTTATTGAGATGGAAACTCACAAGTTACATAGACCGGCGCACAAATATAAAGGTAGCTTCATTGGTAACTCATTCATCCACGAAACATATTGGGGGTGGTTCCCCAACTTAGGCTTTTAGCCAATGATACAGGCCTGTTCTCATATGTAGGAACAGTCAGTCAGGGATCCCATATGAATCTGAGAGGGAAACTCATAAGACACATAGATCAGTGCTTATTCATAAAGGTAGCTGCCGTAGTGATTAATACTTATTCATCTACAAGACATGATGGGGTAGGCTCCTAGTCAATGATATGGGCCAGTCTCGGAGGTGGGAGTGGTCTGTAAGTAACTACGACCCTCTATATAATCCTAGGTGATAATGATTGGATTGAATCATCTAGTTGGTGTAGCTGGAGGTGGTAATTGTATATTTTTGTCAGTATAGTGGAGCTAACTTGGCAAATTGGACATTAAAGAGACAGTATAAACTTTCTTTAATCAGATAGGGCATGCAATTTTGAACAGCTTTACAATTTACTTTTATCATCAAATTTGCATTGCTCTCTTGGTATTTTTTGTGGAAAGCTAAACCTAGGTAGGCTCATATGCTAATTTCTAAGCTGTTGAACTGCCTCTTATCTAAGTGCATTTTGACCGTCTTTGACAGACACTGCTAGTTCATGTGTGTCATATAGATAACACTGTGTTCTCTCCCGTGGAGTTATTTAAGAGTCAACTCTGATTGGCTAAAATGCATGTCTGTCAAATGAAATGCGATAAGGGGGCAGTCTGTAGAGGCTTAGACACCAGGTAATGACAGAGGTAAAAATGTATTACTATAACAGTGTTGGTTATGCAAAACTGAGAAATGGGTAATAAAGGGATGATCTATCTTCTTAAACAATAAAGATTCTGGAGTAGACTGTCCCTTTAAGTACTTTCATTAATCTTTGTTATAATGATCACATACAACCTTTAGAAAAGATATTGCTGCCACATGCTTGGAGTATGTTTTCTTTATTCGATTTGTTGTGATGTATTATATATGAGAAAAGATGTGATGTTTTATTATTGATTTAAGTTGATTGGTCTCATATGGTATATATACTCTTAACAGTGATAAAATGTTATGCCTAATAAAATAGCCGGAGGACAGAGAAATGTGTAGTATATATTCCACAAGGCTGTGTGCTTTTATTACCTTTTTTTAATATGGTGAATTCAACTTTTAATGTTGTTATTCTATCACTTTGACTGTTGGATTTGTACCACACATAGTATCCGCACCAAGTGTTATATGTGGTTACTTGGTTGGACAATGATGTTTTTTTAAAAAAAATGTGGTTCTCTTTATAACCTTTTCTACAAAACTAGTGCAGCTAAAGAAAAATACCTCAAAATAAATTCATTATGTTGTCCTGATTTTAGGAATAACCCATATGTCTATGTTTCCAAGTAATGTATAGCAAATATAGGCCAAATACTACAAACATTAAATTATTGGTTTAACACTAAAATTTGCCATGCTTCAAATGTAAGCTAAATAGGTGTGTACAAAATATGTACAATCCTAATGCAGGGAAGCCTTTTATTAGTGCAGGTTGTAGATCCATCTTAATATCTATCTATATATCCATCTATTATCTATCATCTATATATCCATCTATTATCTATATATCTGCCCATCTATCCTCAAAATCATTATGCAGAGCAGAATATATATTAATAGTTTTGCTTTCTACCAGTGGCGTCACAAGGGTTGGTGTCACCCGGTGCGGTAAGTTATGGTGTCACCCCCCCCCTCCTCCCAGAAAGTAGACACACACAAACACAAAAACACAGGCACACACACATACAAACACTCAGACACACTTTAAAACCCACTCTCAGATGCACACACAAACACTCGGAAACACACTCAGACACACACACACACACACACACAAAAACACTCAGACACACCCACACACACACACAAACACTCAGACACACCCACACACACACACAAACACAAAAACACTCAGACACACACACAAACACTCAGACACACACACACACACAAAAACACTCAGACACACACACACACAAAAACACTCAGACACACACACACACAAAAACACTCAGACACACACACAAAAACTCAGACACACACTCATACAAAATATGTAAACTGCATTGCATTAATTATAAAGCTCATGCCTAGAGCTGCTCCCTGGCTCAGCAGAGCATCAAATGAAAGATAAACAGAGCACTCTAAAAATAAATCACTAAAGAAAAGGTTTAGGCGTGCAAACTATGAAAATTCTGCTCTCTCAGCCTGTCAGTACACAGCCCCGGGCCGCGTGCCTACCACTTCTTATGGCCAATCACCTCTGCACTCTACTCACCCCCAGACCCCCGCCCTCCCTCCTACCTCTTCAGTGTGCACTTAGTGTACCGTAATCATACCGGCCTGGTGGGCATCATACGTGGTTCCTTCACTTTAGAGACCGTGTCAGACAGTCATGCGGTCAGGTGCCAGGCATCCCCCTCACGATTTCCCAGTTCCCGTTTAGAGAGACAGCACAGCAGTGAGGGACTTCACTGCTCCACACGTCACTGAGCAGTGAGCACAGATAGGCAGGCAGGTTTAGGCTAGCAGCGCAACTTCGCAAGCCCCATAGCATGCCAACAACATTCATAGTGAAATTAAGCAGGGGAGGAGCAAAGTACAAACAAGCAAAAGCAGACGGGAAACCTATTTGTGGAAATTGCAGCGCTAGGTCAAGGGGCAAAAAAATGAAGTATCTACAACTTCCCCAGTCCCACTAATGTTCACAAATGCTGGCCCCTCTAATAAAAAAAATCTATGCACCTCTACATTGTATTTCTTTGAATTTCAATAAAATTAAAAAAAAAAAATTTCTGGTGGAGTCACCCCCCTGGATGGTGTCACCCGGGTGCGGCCCTCACCCCCCTAGTGACGCCACTGCCTTCTAGTGGGTTACCATTGGGGGCCCAAAAGAAAATCTTGCACCAGGGCCCTCTGTTGAGTAGGTGGTACATGACCATGGGCCTCTTTTTTGTGCATAACTGGACTGCCTCATTCCTGAGGCACCCAGTGATTGGCCACTGAAACTGATACCAGCATGCACTGGGGCATACTAGTATCAGGGCTCCATTTTAAATAAACAATCACTATCTCATTTTTTACAGTTACTGTACTGCTGCTGGCTAGCATTACATACAGTCTTTCAGCAGCAGCAGAAGATACACACTGATCACAGCGTGTATCTCATGAATGGAGGCAACTGACTGACAGGCATGGGATCACAGGGACACCCTGTCCCTGTGATCACTAGCCTGAAGTGTCCTCCAGAACGCTATTCCTGCACTGCCTCACTCACAGGACTCAGAGGTGTGGTACTGCACAGGTCATTATGGGGTTAAAGGACCATTAAACTCAGCATTTCAACACGCATAAAATGTTTCATCAATGAAAATTTTACACTTTTTTGCAATATACATTCATTATTTATTTAGCTTCCTTTTGCAGTAAAATACATCTGAAAAGTGTACTTGTTCCACTGTATCCCAGGGAAGCTTGGGTTAATACTTTCAGCTAATTTATCTGTGAGGTTTTGTTTAACCCCCTCCTGCATTACATTCTCTGTCTCATTTGCTTTTTTTAAGGTGAATTATCAGTTTTGCATCAACAATCATGACTGCAATAGCAGTGAGCATACAAGGTAGTTTAGGTGTTAATATTATTGTGTATATATAATTATATATTTATATTTAGCTATTAGTTGAAGACTACAAGGGAACAAATGTCTGTTTAGTTAAATACCTGTTGAATATATATATATATATATATATATATATATATATATATATATATATATATATATATATATTTTACTAATTAACTAAGCTGAATCAGTGCTAAACTACCTTAAAGAAATAGAAGAGAGCCGGCTACTCCAGTCTCTTTTGTTAACTGCACATGAGCAAATAGAGTTCATGCTGTATCTGTGTGTTTGTTTGTGATTGGTTTGCAAGGGTTCTTTTGTTCTGGGGGACAGAGAAATTAGTGAAAAGAAACAACATAAAACAAATTGCTCAGTTGACAAAATCAAGCTGCATTAATCATTGCAAAATTCTTCTCATATATGAAGGTACATTATTATGCAGCTTACAATGTGTGTTTAATGGAACATTCTACTTGAAAATTGGTATTATTTAAAAAAATAGATAATCCCTTTATTAACCATTCCCCAGTTTTGCATAACCAACACAGTTATATTAATACACTTTTTCCACTATGATTACCTGCAGACTGCCCCTTATCTCAGTGCTTAATTTAGCTTATTATAATCTTGAATTTAACCAGTTAATACTGATTCTTAGGAAACCATTGTAATTTTCCATGGGAGTGAGCACAATGTTATCTATATGGTACACATGAACTAGCATTGTCTGGCTGTATAAAGCTATAAAAAAGCACTGAGATAGGGGCGGACTGAAGGGGCTTAGAAACAGGCAATCTTAGGGTTTATAAAGTTTATTAATATTACAATATCGGTAATGCAAAGCTGGGGAATGGGGAGTAAAGGTGTTATCTATCTTTTTAAACAATAAAAAATATTCAAGTAGACTGTCCTTTTAATGTCCCTATAAGAGATAACTGCACTGATTAACCAGACGATAATGGTTCTTTTCCCTTTTAACACTTGTCTTCTAAGAACAAATAAAATAAGTTGTGAGTGTTTAAAACTTTGGGAGTTCAATATCCCTTTAAGAGTACAAAACTCATATTTCATTTCAAGACTCCATTCAAATAATCAGGCTTTACTCTTCTGTTTTAGACATCTAGCCTTTAATGTTTGCCTTTTAGGATTTTCTGGAAAGAAGATTGTATACGGTGTCCAAAAGCTGTGACAAATAACAGATGAGGATGTTTGTCTGTGTTTGAGGACCATCCCTTTATTACAAGACAGCTGAGCCTAAGGCAATTGTGAACAGAGCATCTATGACTTAATGCTCGGGATAAAAAAGGAACATTTTACAGCAGAAAAAGACAGAGGAATTTGCAGTGACACAGCCCACTACACTACTACTGAAAGTATTCTCAAAATGGTTAGTAGCACATTTAGATTTTGTTGCTGATACTGATACTTAAACCCAACAGCTTTATTCCTCCTCTTTCAAAATAATGATTTAAACAGAAAACACAAAAGATACTGTCATTAAAAGACCACTCAAATGTATTAGCATTGCATAATTAGCAAGTTCATAATAAAAATAAAATGATTTAACACTTACTCTGAATTTCAAATAAGCAGTAGATTTTTTTTTCTGACAATTTTTTTTTTCTCTCTCCCATTTTCCGGCCCCATGTGACAGACATCAGGCAATCACAGACTAATATTTGTACCCTGTGAGCTTGTGCACATGCTCAGTAGGATTTTGTTTCCCAAAAAGTGTGAATATAAAGAGACTGTGCAAAATTTGATATTGGAAGTTAACTGGACAGTGCTTAAAACTGCACAGTGGCGTAGCGTGGGGGGGGGGGCAACAGGGGCGGTTGCCCCGGGCGCATAATTCTGAGGGGCGCTTCCAGCCTCAACTTAGCAAAGGGAAGAAGGGAGGCTAAAAATTCTGACAGGCCCCCAGCTCTGTTCTGCGACCCGTCAGGAATGTGGTGATGCCGCGACTAAGGTAAGGTGTCAGGACCAGACTTACTTATAGCCCTGTTTTTGCCTGATACTAGCAACATGCAAAATGCAGCTTAATTACGGTTCTATTATTACCCAACAATTAAGTTCCCTTCCAACAAAGGACCCAGAGCCAGAATGCCATGCATTGCCTGGGGCACTTTTTAAGGATCTCTAAGCAGAGGTGGGGGGGAGGAATCCTTAAAAAGTGCAATAAATCTCTTTCAAACCCGTGGCACTGGTGGCAGCATGGCTGGGCTCTGCCTTTCTGTTAACCCCAGTTACCTAGTTAGTGGGATGGTGGGGTGATCAGAGACCATACTTTCATGTTTGACCGGATTCTGATTACAACTTACGCCATCTTGTCCTTGCACAAAAAAAGTATATTTGTGACAGTTGACAAAAATTAGGCCTTGTTTCCTGTATTTGATTTTTCCCCTCCATGATCTTCCTAGGGCAGAAGTAGATTTAGGGATTTGTGTGCTGTCTGGCACCATGATTGTGCTGCTCACCAGGCATTTCACTGTGTTTGTCTCCTATCAAAGAAGTTCTATGAATTCACCATCTTGAATCTATTTCTTGCTGGACTCCTGAGGTGTGGACTTTTACCGATTTTTAGGGTTTAGGTGCTCATTGCCTTTTTTATTTACATTAAACCCACCCTTACTGCATTTAAAGTAAAAAAAATAACTATAATTTGTGTTAGTAAATAAATTTAACAGCACCCCCCTAAATACCATACACCCTCCCCCCATATATGTATGTAATGTTGGGTTGTCTGTCCCATGCCCCTTTTATATTGATTACTTACAATTGTTATATTTATTAAGGTAGAATATATACCCCACTTTTATATGTCATTGGCACCCAAAAGACAGTCTGCCCAGCAGGGACAACCTTATGTAACAGCTGCCAACCTGTGTGTCCCCTTTTCCTCTTTTTAACGACTTACCAAAAACCTATTGCACCACATATACAATATGGGTTGCTGCAATGTGGGGGTGGGTGCACCCTGTGGTCTGCAGTATTTGTACAATGAAGTTTTACAGATCAGGACGTCACCACCAGATGGGGGTTAAGGGGGGCTTTCCACCCATGTGTAAAATGAGAATAAATCTTAAAATTTAATATTGTATATATTTGCCCATCTCTCGAGAGCTGCAGACAGGGTTTGATCACAGGGGGATAGCACATAATGCTTGCAGGCTTCACCCACTGCCTCTTGTATTGCCAATATATTATTTTCATGGCTTTGTTTGTAAGGCGCTACTGATTAGCAGCTGCTTATGACAAGGGACATATTTTGGGGATATGGGTATCATCAGCAATAACTGTTAGTTATCCAGTAAAGATGGTTAAGGGAGCATTTTGTGGCAGAGGAGACAGTGTCCCTTGCTTTATGTGATCTACCAGGCTTGGGTCTTTGCTTGGTTTGTCCCAAATGTAAGAAGAAGCAGCATATCTAAAATGGGGTTGGGGGGGGCGCAATACTTGCCTTGCCCTGGGCACTGACAACCCACGCTACGCCACTGAAACTGCATGCTTTTTCTGAATCATAAAAGGTTATTTAGACTTGAGTGTCCCTTTAATCAAATGCTATTGGATACGATAAAGAAAAACAAAATGTAATTCATAATAAAATGTAATTTAAAAAATAAAAAAATCTCGTCCACTCAATGGACGAGATTAAATAAAACCTGGTTTGCGAATATAATATTCCATTAGATACGACCACAAGACCTGACATTAAAGGGACACTCAGGTTTTATTACATTACAGTCTTTTATATTTACACTTTTTTGAGTCACCAGCTCCTACTGAGCATGTGCAAGAACTCAGACTATACGTATATGCATTTGTGATTGGCTGATTGCTATCACATGGTACAGGGAGAGTGGAAATATACATAACTTTGAAATGTGTTAGAAAAGAATCTACTACTCATTTGACATTCAGAGTAAATGCTATTGTATTGTCTTGTTATCTTGCATTTGTTGATTATGCAAATCGGCTGTGTTTACTGGTCCTTTAACAGGAGCAGTTGAGTCTTGATGGACTGCCTGCTTGGTATTACTATAGGTGAAAAATCCCAACCACACCCTTTATCAGGGTAACAATCAGCACCTTATTTGTGTCTGCAAAGTCTCTGAGATACCGTTTATGATATCAATCAAGATTATTTTCCTATAACAAAACATACAAGGATCTATATTACACTTACAAACATTTACATTAAGGGGGCATGAAACCCCATTTTTTTCTTAGATTATTTAGAAAGAGCATGCAATTTTAAACAACTTTCTAATTTACTTCTATTATCTATTCTAGATCTAGATATGCTCAGTAGCTGCTGATTGGTAGCTGCACAAAGATGCCTCGTGATTGGCTTAACCGTGTGCATTGCTGTTTCTTTAACAATAGATATCTAAAGAATTAAGCAAATTAGAAAATAGAAGTAAATTGGAAAGTTGTTTAAAATTGCATGCTCTTTCTATATCATGAAATAAAAATTGTGGGTTTAGTGTCCCTTTAACTTTTTCAAGCATTTTCTAAGTTGTTGTGAATGTAATTGTACTGCTAAGAAATACGTTTCATGCATGAGACTTATAAGTAAATAAACATAAACTGTATTTTTTTTCAATATTTGAAAAAACAGTTCTGCTGTGATATATTCTATTAAATTTATTAAAGTGTATTCATCAATGTAGTTGAATCTTTTTACTCTTTCCGATTAGAGGATTACTACTGGTAATACTAAACTGCCCTTTAGATGGCCAGAAAGGCTTCTAATTACTTTCCGACTTACAAAAATAAATAAGAACAATACAAAGCAAAAATTACAACGTATGTAGGAAATGATTCTGCTATTTAAAATTAGCTCCATAAAATGTAAAAGAATTTCCTTCAATAACAAATGTACCAGCTTTTTTTTAAAGGGACGGTCAAGTCAAAATTACACTTTCATGAGTCAGACAGTGCAGGCAATTTTAAGCAACTTTCTAATTTACTCTTATTATCACATTTTCTTTCTTCTCTTGGTATCTTTATTTGAAAAAGCAAGAATGTAAGATTAGGAGCCGGCCCATTTTTGGTTCAGCACCTGGGTAGCACTTGAAGATTGGTGTCTAAATGTAGCCACTAATCAGCAACTGCTATCCATGTCTGAACCAATAATAAGCCGGCTCCTAAGCTAACATTCTTGCTGTTTCAAATAATGATACCAAGAGAACAAAGAAAATTTGATAAAAGTTACATTTTGGCTAGACTATCCATTTAAATGTGTTTATTTACCTAAAGCTGAGTCATAGTTCTAAAGAACAAGAATACGGTTTCTCACTTTACATAGAATACCCAACAGAGCTCATGATTCTTAGTTTTTTCGTTTCCTTTTAGGTCCATTGTACTGGATTTATACACTTTATTTGTATACTTTTTACATATGATTGATTCTGTTATTTATATTGTTTGCATAATCACAGATTGATACCTTGCTTTTGTTTTTTATTAAAGGGACATTCCAGCCAAAATTGAAATCCCTTATGGACGAATTTCAGTTTGGAACAGAAGCATTTTTGTAACAAACAAGTATTAGCAAAAATGCTTCTAATAAAAGCTATAGCTGTTTCAAAAGTGTATTTAAGTATGCACCGTACACCAGAAATTTAAACATAGCACTTGCTCAGAGAGCCTAAAGTGCTTGTATAATCTGGTATTGACTCAATTAGTGCATTGCTGAAGGGATACAAGCCCCACTGGTGCTCTTAACAGCTGCAGAGTTTAAAATGCTGGTGCACTGAGAATATCTAGCTATGCCTCATATGCACGTGCAGAGAAAAAAAGCTAACACTATAACAGTGATATCTTTTACTAGAAGCATTTTTGCCAGTACATGTATATTGCAAATATGTTTCTATTTAAATATGTAATTCATCTATGTGCATTTAAACCTTGACCTGAATTTCCCTTATAATTGTGAACAGTAAGAAAAATGTATTAAAGTGAAGGTCCATTTTGATGAATTAGTGCCCGGTTTTTAATAAACCGATTAAAAACAAGGGCACTTTAATTCATCAAAATTTACATTTTACTGTTTTCTTCAAAAACGTACCTTTTAATCCTGAATGCCGCTCCAGCGATTCCCCCGGCTGTCGGAAAGCCTCTGCAGACGTCCTTCCTCCAATCACAGCTCCCCCCCCCAGGAGAGTCTTGGCCTCATGCAATGCTGTGATTGGAGGAAGCCAGATTCGTCATTTTTAACCTGCGAAGATGGCTTGCGACAGGCGGAGGAAGTGCTGGAGGGGCTGCCAGGATTAAAAGGTACGTTTTTGAAGAAAACGGTGAAATGTCAGTTTTGATTAATTAAAGTGCCCTTGTTTTTAATAGGTTTATTAAAAACTGGGCACTAATTCATCAAAATGGACCTTCACTTTAACACAGTTCACATAAGTTACAATATTTATGTTCATTTTTAACTACTTCTGTTTTAATTACGCATATTGTTCCTTGCTTGTACTGTATCTGTAGTGTTTGTAAATCCAGGTGATTTAGAAATATATCTGACACAGAGCCCATTTATACAGCAACTTACTGTACACATTTACCATAGTATCTGTTTATACAAAGCACATATCCCCTTTAAAATCAACTTTATCATTTTTTTAGCCTAAAAGTAAAATCCATTGAAAGTTCTGTAGCTCCATTAGGTGGAATATATTGCATTTCTGCATGAAGAGGGAAAATAGATATTACTCCAATAATGCAAATGTTATTATTTTTTTATTATTATTTTCTACATGATAAATAAAAGAGCTATATTGTCAACAATGAGATTTTGTTCAAATTTGCATAGCATAGTACTGAATAATAATATATGTAGGAATACACATTTAGCCAATTTAAAATTATATTCTTTTATTTGTTTATTAGATCTTGTGATGTTGTATAAGATGAACAAGTCATTCTTCGGATCTGAGTAAAGTTTACCGACAAGTCTGAGCAGAAAACAAAAAAGTTGTCTTGCCCTTCTGTTTGATAAGAAGTTGCATTTCATTATGATGAGGTTGGCTTGAGGAAATATTTATAAGCATTACTAAAATATACAGACAATGGACCACAGTTGCTAACATTTGAGAATTTTTTTTGTCAAGGAACACTCTGCAGCAGACTAATCAAGTAAAGAGTTAACAGTGGAATGACTACACCTACCAACTGTTTCCATGGTTACGACCACTGTGCTTTATTCCAAAACACCCTGAGTAAATTACAGTATATACAACTAGTCCTAAAGCCCATGCACACGGGCCATTTTTTGTAGTACAGCGGCCCCACCCCTTGCTCTCTCTCTTCCCCCTCTCTTTAGCTCTCTCTCCTCCTCTCTTTTACTCTCTCCCCACCTCTCTTTTGCACTCTCTCTCTCTCTCCCCTCTCTTTTATGCTCTCTCTCCCCCCTCTCTCCCCCTCTTTTTTGCCCTCTTTCTCTCTCCCCCTTTCTTTTGTTCTCTCTCTTACCCCCTCTCTTTTGCTATCTCCCCCCTCTCTTTTGCTCTCTCTCCCCCCTCTTTTGCTTTCTCTCTCCCACCTATTTTGCTTTCTCTATCCCACCTATTTTGCTCTCTGTCCCCCCACTTTTGCTCTCTCTCCCCTCTCTTTTTTGCTCTCTCTCCCCCTCTCTTTTGCTTTCTCTCCCCCCCTCCTCTGCTGTCTCTCCCCCATCATGTCCGCTCGACTATTAATAAATCTACCCCCTAACGCCTAATTCCAAAAACTAAGACATCAATGCCACACTCGTAGCTTAGGATAACATAAATCAAAGGAAATCAAAAACTAGGACTGTTGCTGGAAAATTGGGACAGTTGACAAGTACACTGGACTGAAAATCCTAAAAAATTGCAATGTATTCATTGCATGTAGTCTCCCTATGGGAAAAAGGGGAAACCAGACGTGGACTCCTTGCTCAGTGTGCTTAGAGGAATATGGCTACACCTCACTGACGAGGCCCAATGAAGGCCAAAATGATCGTCTGGGGTTGCTGTGTTCCTTGTTCAGAGAGGAATTGCCTGGTATTTCGGCGCTGGACTGACGGTAATAAGCGGGATCAGACTGATATACTACAGGAAAGTTCTTCTCTGTGAAAAACATTACTGGGCTAAAAAGCTGCACCCAGGTGTTAAATCGCCATAGAACAGGCTAACAATGGTATTGAGCCAGTTGTTCGTTCCTGTGAGTGCACTTCTCTCTGTATGTATTTAGTCTCCCTATGGGAAAAAGGGGCAACCAGACGTGGACTCCTTGCTCAGTGTGCTTAGAGGAATATGGCTACACCTCACTGACGAGGCCCAATGAAGGCCGAAACGATCGTCTGGGGTTGCTGTGTTCCTTGTTCAGAGAGGAATTGCCTGGTATTTCGGTGCTGGACTGACCGTAATAGGCGGGATCAGACTGATATACTACAGGAAAGTTCTTCTTTGTGAAAAACATTACTGGGCTAAAAAGCTGCACCCAGGTGGTAAATCGCCATAGAACAGGCTAACAATGGTATTGAGCCAGTTGTTCGTTCCTGTGAGTGCACTTCTCTCTGTGTATGTATATATATATATATATATATATATATATATATATATACTGTATATATAATTTATTATGCCACATTTCCCTGTAATTTAAGTCTAACAATTGTGGATTTTTAATTCCTGTACCTAACCCTACCACGTATATCTCCCTAATTTATTATCTTTTTTATGCAAAATTCAAACAAGATACATGCACGTTCCTGGTATAATGCTCCCATTGAAAGGAAGAAACACTTTTTTGTTTTGCGAAACAGTTAACCAGAGATCTGAGGACACGATATCCAGATGCGCGTTAACTTCAATTACGCTCAATCGATTGCGTTTCCATTCAACTTGTAATACAAGCGCTGCATCAGGCACATGCAAACATCCGCGATAAACCCCTTTTCGCTCATGAGTAACTATTAGAGCCCCACTCGTAATCTGGCCCTAAGTAGGTAGTGTTACTTATATAATGGAAAAGCCAATGATTACACAATTTTAATTAAGTTAATTTGACTCTAGATTAGAGGGATATTACATTCATTTTTTTATACAAATAATTAATCACTGCACTGCATATATATATATATATATATATATATATATATATATATATATATATATATATATATATATATATAAAATACATATTTTATAAGCATTTACATTACATCATTTTTGTTTGCAAAATTTACATTGTTCTCATGACCCAGAGTGGTCCAGTAACATATCTTAGAAAAAAAAATACACTCTTATCCCCTTTGCTGTGGCGAAATAATGGACCTTCATGAGCAGTCAATGTATAGCATGTTGCAGGGTATGACTTTCATATTGAACTGAGTAACCTTCATTCTAAAAGCAAACATAACCATGTCCTAATTTCATACTACACAGACTTAAGAAATAAAACTAAAAAGCTACATTTGGTCTTGTTGAGCATAAACAGTTTAGCAGCTTGTATAAATCAGTCATCTTTTCAGCAGTTATGAAATAAACAGAGTATAAAGCACATACATTTCTTGAGACTTTTCACACACAAAAGTACATCTTGGTGATGATCTTCATTACACAAAAGCTAATATGTGCTTCCCAAACTTTTTTTTTAGTTATGAATGGCGTCTACTGCCACAGTGGGTTACACCCTGAGTAACTAATGGCACCAATTTCAGACTTACGCCCACACAAATTACTTCAATGATAAGAACTAAAAAATTTGAAAGAAAGATTTAAATTTGATCTCCAAACCTTTCACTTCTTTAAAGGGACATTAAACACTTTGAGATGGTAATATAAAATGATAAATTGTATATAATAAAACAACTCTGCAATATACTTTCACTATTTATTTTGTCATCTTTGCCTGTAATTCCATTCTGAAATTGTGAGCTTTTCAGTTCCTGTTAGAAATGGAAGTGCAGAACACTGTTAAATCCAGCACAACCATTGGCTGCACACTCGAGTGACCTATTTATAACTGACCCTAATTGGCCACAGGAGAGAAGGTAACACAAGTTACAACATGGCAGCTCCCAGTGTTTTATAAACTTTACACTTATTTTGTCACTTTTTAAACAACTAATGAAACTTTAAAAAATACATCTACAAGTTAGTCATGGACTAATCTTTTCTTTGAATGCATCATTCTATCTAGCATGTATTTAGTGTTTGATGTCCCTTTAAGTACTGTGTAGATATGTTCATCATTTAAGAGCAGAGTGCAGCATATTTTGGAATATCTACAGATTATTATACAAATTGACATTACCATGTTATACATTTCAGCAATATTAGTTTGTGTATATTTCCCGTTTGCTTTTCTTCAGCTTTAGACAACTCTTTTTAATATTGTTTTTTCTGCTCTCTAGATTCATAAGTTTCTATTCCTAACATAAGTGGAAACCGTTTGGCTAAACCTTACAAATGATTCATGCAGGAAGTGATAAAAAAAGCTAACATGATTCATCATTTTCAATTTACTTCCCTAATAAGACAATAGTGGTTTACAGACTGATGCATAGTTCGAAGTTAGCTAACTAATGGGGTGAAGAAATAGGCACAAACAAAACGTTTTAGGACCATAAAAGTTGTAATTGCAGTTTATAATATAAATTAATTGGACATTTAGCTGTTGATACTATATTAGTGATAAATACACTATATTATAAAACCAAAGAGTCTGTGCATTGTGAAAAAATGTTATTTATGTTCTGTACCAAATATACTACAAAATAAGAAAAATTGTATTTAATAGAAAGAAAAACATAATTTATGTAAGAACTTAGCTGATAAATTCATTTCTTTCAGATTGGCAAGAGTCCATGAGCTAGTGACGTATGGGATATACAATCCTACCAGGAGGGGCAAAGTTTCCCAAACCTCAGTTTAAGACTGAATAAATACCCTACATTTTTGACAGATGATAAAAATTTTATGGAATTGTGGAATAGTAATTTATCTGACTGTTCCTTCAAATTGATGAGACTTATTTGTGAATTTAAACAGAAGGAGGTGGAGGAATTAGCTGGAAAGATCAAGGAGGTACAAAAGGAGCTTAGTACCAGAAGCGAGGACTCCAACTTTCTAAAATTCAACAATACCCTTCAACAGATTGTGGCAGATGCCAAGACATTATTGCTTCAGGTAAAACACAACATGTACCTGAGGGACCAACAAGATTACGATCTAAATAGGGTCTACATCTGGAACCGAAGGGAACATAGTCTCTTTAGGAGAGAACAGAACAAGAACTCTTTCCATCCAAATCAACGCAGAGGGTACAACAGACAAAGGCGCAACAGAGGTCGTCGAGTAAATTTCTATGAGAGTGAGGGGGATTCTTGGGACGAGGGGTCAGGCTCAGGATCGGCAGGTGAAGAAGGCACACAAGATCAAGTGCCAAAATCGAAAACAACCGCCCCAATACTGAAAACCCCTACTCCCTATTTCCACTTACAGTCAAATTATAGAGAGGAAGATACTCCTGCAATAGGGGCCAGAAGTGACAACAGAGAGCATGAGCGGGTCCAACTGGAGCAGGTTTTTTCCACCCCCCAAGGAACATCAGAAGGGGGGAGGAGGAAGACAAAACCAGGACCCAGCCAATCAACATCAGGAGCAGCGGAGGTATCCCCAGAGGAGGGGAAGAAGAAGAGGGAATTACAACTACAGAATGTAATCAATTTATCTGACTACTCTCCCAATCTCCAGGAGATGAAGGTGCTTGGCCTAGGACTTACTTTTGTTCCCACAACGGACTTTAATCTCTTTAAAACTCTACTAAATGTCAACAAGTTAATAAGGGACTTGACTTTAAAAAAATTCTTTAACATGCACCCTAGGGAGGGCAATGAGAGCCATGGTCACATTCCTAACAGACCAGGGTGGGGATCTATGCCACCTAGGGATAATACTTTGGATTTCCAGGAGCAATGTGATGTGGGTACATTGGAGTCTTTGGGAGAAGGTATTGGTTTGATCAGACAGGATGGTCTCAAACTCCCGTCTTTTCGGGAGAGATCAAACTTTTACCCCATACAATGTTGGGGTAACCTTCTCAAAAAATTCCAGAGGAGGGTGGAGGAGGATCTGACCAAGCTGTATTACAGGACAGAGAGAGGGCATAGTGGCAACTTGACCCACAGACAAAAACAGGCAATTGAAAGCTTAAGCAGGAACAAGGATATAATTGTAAGGGCCGCAGACAAAGGTGGGATGGTGGTCATCATGAACAGGGGTGATTTTATAGCTGAAGCGGAGAGACAGCTACACAACTCAGATGATTACTCCAAATTGTTGACTGATCCCACCAGGACGTTCAACTCACAGCTGGCCTCCCTTGTGGACGACGGGGTTGAGTATGGCTTTATTGACCCGGACACCAGAAATTACCTACTGGTGTCCAACCCCCGAATTGCAACCTTTAATCACCTGCCTAAGGTGCACAAAACACTCATTAACGTACAGGGGAGGCCGATTGTGAGTGGGATAGGTTCACTACTTGAACACATGTCTGAATGGTTCGATGGTATTTTGCAGCCCATGGTGAGCACTCTGTGGAGCCATTTGGTGGACACAAGATATGTAATAAATTTACTTGAGAATATTGTGTGGCAAGAAAACTACAGATGGCTCACTGTGGATGTCAAATCCCTCTACACCTCTATCCCACACAATAAGGGCTTAGAGGCTATCCGTTTTTTTCATGATGAAATTCTTTGACAACATCGATTTCTCTGATTATGTGGTGGAGGTCACTAGGTACCTCTTGACCCATAACTATTTCGAGTTTGGTGGGGAGTTCTACCTCCAGAGACGTGGGGAAGCAATGGGGGCTAAATTTGCCCCCTCCTATGCCAACCTATTCATGGGTTGGTGGGAGCTGTCCCACGTCTTTGGGGATGGAAACCCCTACCGAGGAGAGATTGTATGGTTTGGTCGCTATATTGACGACCTCCTCTTTGTTTGGGGGGGGTCAGAGTCTCTCCTGATGGAGTTCACAAACTACCTAAATAGGAATGATGTTGGCATTGAGTTCACCTCAGAGATACAAATCTCCCGGGTGAATTTCCTGGATATCACACTGATGGGTATCCCAGGTCAAAGGATTAAGACCGATGTGTATCATAAACCCATTGCTGGTAACTCACTGCTCCATGCCTCTAGTTGTCACCCACAACGGGTATTTGGAGGCATGGCGAAGAGTCAGTTCATCCGTCTGAAGAGGAATTGTTCAGAGCCTCATAATTATGAGATCAGGGCGGATGAGCTGACTCTGAAACTGAGTGAGAGGGGATATGATACACGGACTGTGAGGAAAGCGAGAAGAGTGGTGAGCAAGATACCTAGGACTTCACTCTTAGAGAAGAAGAAGAAGAATAACATCAATCATGACTCTATATCTAATTCTGACTCTAAGGTGACCTTCATTACTGAGTACTCTAGACAGTATGAAGAGGTTTGCCAAATTGTGAGGAAACATCTCAAGCTCCTGACAGCTGATGACGGCCTAGTTAGAGTGATTGATCAGGGAGTTAGATTTGCATACAGGAGGAATAAAACTGTGGGGAATTATGTGGCACCCACAAGGATAGGGTCTGTTGGAGGGACAGCAACTCCCTCATCATGGCTCACGAGTCTGGGGATGTTCAGATGTCACCACCGTACTTGTATTGCATGTGAGAAGGTAACTGTGGGAAACTCTTTTATCTCTACATTGACGGGCGAGTCCTTTAGGATTAAATTCTGCCTCAACTGTAGACAGACGTACATCATTTACCTTATCACATGCAACAGGTGTTCCCTCCACTAGGGAGGCGAGAACACGAATTAAGGAACATCTGTCAGACATCAGGATAGGTACCATGACAACTCCCCTGGTCAAACATTTTGTTGATATTCACCAGAAATCCTCTAGATCATTCACTTGGACCATTATTGACAGGGTCCCACCCAAGAAGGGTTTGACCGACCGGGTTGGCAAACTAGGGGAGCGTGAGGCCTTCTGGATCTTCAAGCTGAGAACTCGAACTCCAGAGGGCCTCAACTCTGAGTATGACCTCATTAATTTCTGGTCTACTGACCGGAATTAGTTTGGATCAACTTTCATTGTGAGTAGGTGTACTGTTCACTTCTGACTAATTTTCAAGTATGCACACATTGCTTTGTTGTTTGAATATTTTCAATGTTTATCTATTTATTTTTATTTCCACTTGTTGGAATTACCATCATTTCTAAAATTTGTAATCAAATGTTAATCTCTCTTTCATCTTTTGTGTTTGTTTTGTAGGGAGAATTCGGTCTAAAATTGATTTTGTGTCTCCAAATGTTGTGGGGGGCCTTAAGCCAGTATTGACTCTTTTAAGTACCCTTGAGCTGTATTATGTACCCACGACTTTGACACTTTTCTCCCACAACTGTCACATTAATCCTTGGTTTCTTCCGTTATATGAGGATTGCTATATTGCACCCTTTTCTCTTTATGTGCTCTTAGACAAATATCACCCCCTGGCACTAGATGTGATTGTCTGCAATGTTCGTCCTGGTATGTGTGAACTAGACAACTATTACTGCAAGGCTTTTTCTTTTACCGCACTTGGAGGGTGACATTTTATTTGTCCATTTTGCACATTTTACTTCCACACATCCGCCCTCTCAGTCACCTTGCCGCGCCGTAAGCACTATGTTTCCAATTGACTTACAGTACGCTGTGATCCAGAGGATCCTCTATATTTTTGGGCTGTACAGCATCTGGCGGAGTGACTGAGAGGACAAGTGTTCTTGACACGTTGGAATGCTCTCCCGGTTGCTAGGTTACAGTGGGCTGACAGCATTTCCCTTAGGTGATTAGTGTGCGCATGTGTCCGTTTACCTGTGCTATTGGAGTGGGGGTGTGTACATGTTTGATCTTTTGATTGGCCAGTAAGCACAGGTGGGGATCCTGACGGCCTATCAACACTGGGTGAGGTTTTAAAGCACGCTAATTTGCGCTTATTTTAAATGGCTATGAGTAAGGCTTAGGCCGAAACCCGTAAGCCGTTCACTTTGACACTCCAGTTCTAACTAATAACTCTGTTTTACTTGGGTTATGTTACCCTTATGTTGTTGCTACTAGCACCATTTTTCGCTTTGTCCATAACTGGAATTTCTGAATAAATGCACTGAACTGCTGCCACTCGAGTGCTTCTCAAGTTTGTGTTTTGTCTACATTGCTTTGGGGCCAGAGTGAGCACGGAGCTCGCGGCAAAGGGCTGCAGGGGTATTCACTTCACAGGAGCGCTGTTGGAGACAAGGGACCGGAACTCTTACAGACGGATATCTATTACCACCACCACGTTGGAAAGGAAAGGTATGATCTTTCATTAAGTCTGGGGAGCAGTGTTACGATTCTGTGCTCAGTTGTATAACAGGTTTTGTACTTAGTAACCTTGGGTCCGCTCTCCATTTATTTCATCACACCGAGGGGCGGAGGGCCCCACTGTTGATTTCAGCGCCCTCCAATTGGGGGTTAAGTGAATTTATCTGTAAGTGTCAGCACAGATGGTCTGCTTATTAATACACCAGGAGTAATTAGGCACTGTTTATGCCTTTACAATATAAGCATTCGCTATTTGAGTGGTGTTGATTAGTACTTTCTATGAGGATTCATTTCTGTGCAACACACTTGTTTGATACTTAACCCGTTTGGAACTGTTTTTCACACCTACCATTTCTCCCTCTACATTTTCACCCCTCACCACACCCACAATTCAATTTAACGAATAGCCAAGTAGTGGGGTGATAAAGAAAGGAGTAAAAAGCATCAAAAAAGCAATTTGGAAATAATTGTTCTTTATAGAAAAAATCATAACCACCACAAAAAGGGTGGGTCTCATGGACTCTTGCCAATATGAAAGAAATTAATTCATCAGATAAGTTCTTACATAAATTATGTTTTCTTTCATGTAATTGGCAAGAGTCCATGAGCTAGTAATGTATGGGATAGTAATACCCAAGATGTGGAACACCACAGAAGAGTCACTAGAGAGGGAGAGATAAATATAATAACAGCCATTTTCCGCTGAAAAAACATAATTTATGCTTACCTGATAAATTCCTTTCTCCTGTAGTGTGGTCAGTCCACGGGTCATCATTACTTCTGGGATATTAACTCCTCCCCAACAGGAAGTGCAAGAGGATCACCCAAGCAGAGCTGCTATATAGCTCCTCCCCTCTACGTCACACCCAGTCATTCGACCAAGAACCAAACGAGAAAGGAGAAACTATAGGGTGCAGTGGTGACTGGAGTATAATTTAAAAATTTAGACCTGCCATAAAAAACAGGGCGGGCCGTGGACTGACCACACTACAGGAGAAAGGAATTTATCAGGTAAGCATAAATTATGTTTTCTCCTGTTAAGTGTGGTCAGTCCACGGGTCATCATTACTTCTGGGATACCAATACCAAAGCTAAAGTACACGGATGACGGGAGGGACAGGCAGGATCTTTATACGGAAGGAACCACTGCCTGAAGAACCTTTCTCCCAAAAACAGCCTCCGAAGAAGCAAAAGTGTCAAATTTGTAAAATTTGGAAAAAGTATGAAGAGAAGACCAAGTTGCAGCCTTGCAAATCTGTTCAACAGAGGCCTCATTCTTAAACGCCCAAGTGGAAGCCACAGCTCTAGTGGAATGAGCTGTAATTCTTTCAGGAGGCTGCTGTCCAGCAGTCTCATAGGCTAAACGTATTATGCTACGAAGCCAAAAAGAGAGAGAGGTAGCAGAAGCTTTTTGACCTCTCCTCTGTCCAGAATAAACGACAAACAGGGAAGAAGTTTGGCGAAAATCTTTAGTTGCCTGTAAATAAAATTTCAGGGCACGGACTACATCTAGATTGTGCAGAAGTCGTTCCTTCTTTGAAGAAGGATTCGGACACAATGATGGCACAACAATCTCTTGATTGATATTCTTATTAGTGACAACCTTAGGTAAGAACCCAGGTTTAGTACGCAGAACTACCTTATCTGAATGAAAAATCAGATACGGAGAATCACAATGTAAGGCTGATAACTCAGAGATTCTACGAGCCGAGGAAATAGCCATTAAAAACAGAACTTTCCAAGATAACAGCTTGATATCAATGGAATGAAGGGGTTCAAACGGAACACCCTGTAAAACGTTAAGAACTAAATTTAAGCTCCATGGTGGAGCAACAGTTTTAAACACAGGCTTAATCCTGGTCAAAGCCTGGCAAAAAGCCTGAACGTCTGGAACTTCTGACAGACGCTTGTGTAAAAGAATGGACAGAGCTGAGATCTGTCCCTTTAAGGAACTAGCAGATAAACCCTTTTCTAAACCTTCTTGTAGAAAGGACAATATCCTAGGAATCCTAACTTTACTCCATGAGTAACTTGGATTCGCACCAATGTAAGTATTTACGCCATATTTTATGGTAAATCTTTTTGGTAACAGGTTTCGTAGCCTGTATTAAGGTATCAATAACTGACTCCGAAAAACCACGCTTTGATAAAATCAAGCGTTCAATTTCCAAGCAGTCAGCTTCAGAGAAATTAGATTTTGATGTTTGAAAGGACCCTGAATTAGAAGGTCCTGTCTCAGAGGCAGAGACCAAGGTGGACAGGATGACATGTCCACTAGATCTAAATACCAGGTCCTGCGTGGCCACGCAGGCGCTATCAGAATCACTGATGCTCTCTCCTGTTTGATCCTGGCAATCAATCGAGGAAGCATCAGGAAGGGTGGAAACACATAGGCCATCCCGAAGGTCCAAGGTGCTGTCAAAGCTTGGCGTTCTGGCGAGATGCCATGAGATCTATCTCTGGTTTGCCCCAAAGTCGAAGTATTTGGGCAAAGATCTCCGGATGAAGTTCCCACTCCCCCGGATGAAAAGTCTGACGACTTAGGAAATCCGCCTCCCAGTTTTCCACTCCAGGAATGTGGATCGCTGACAGGTGGCAAGAGTGAGACTCTGCCCAGCGAATTATCTTTGATACTTCCATCATCGCTAGGGAGCTTCTTGTCCCTCCTTGATGGTTGATGTAAGCTACAGTCGTGATGTTGTCCGACTGAAACCTGATGAACCCCCGAGTTGTTAACTGAGGCCAAGCCAGAAGGGCATTGAGAACTGCTCTCAATTCCAGAATGTTTATTGGAAGGAGACTTTCCTCCTGAGTCCATGATCCCTGAGCCTTCAGGGAATTCCAGACAGCGCCCCAACCTAGTAGACTGGCGTCTGTTGTTACAATTGTCCAATCTGGTCTGCTGAATGGCATCCCCCTGGACAGATGTGGCCGAGAAAGCCACCATAGAAGAGAATTTCTGGTCTCTTGATCCAGATTCAGAGTAGGGGACAAATCTGAGTAATCCCCATTCCACTGACTTAGCATGCACAATTGCAGCGGTCTGAGATGTAGGCGTGCAAAGGGTACTATGTCCATTGCCGCTACCATTAAGCCGATTACCTCCATGCATTGAGCCACTGACGGGTGTTGAATGGAATGAAGGACACGGCAAGCATTTTGAAGCTTTGTTAACCTGTCTTCTGTCAGGTAAATCTTCATTTCTACAGAGTCTATAAGAGTCCCCAAGAAGGGAACCCTTGTGAGTGGTAAGAGAGAACTCTTCTCTACGTTCACCTTCCACCCATGCGACCTTAGAAATGCCAGTACTAACTCTGTATGAGACTTGGCAGTTTCAAAGCTTGACGCTTGTATCAGAATGTCGTCTAGGTACGGAGCCACCGAAATTCCTCGCGGCCTTAGCACCGCCAGAAGAGAGCCCAGAACCTTTGTGAAGATTCTTGGAGCCGTAGCCAACCCGAATGGAAGAGCTACAAACTGGTAATGCCTGTCTAGGAAGGCAAACCTTAGATACCGGTAATGATCTTTGTGAATCGGTATATGAAGGTAGGCATCCTTTAAATCCACTGTGGTCATGTACTGACCCTTTTGGATCATGGGTAAGATTGTCCGAATAGTTTCCATTTTGAACGCTGGAACTCTTAGGAATTTGTTTAGGATCTTTAAATCCAAGATTGGTCTGAAGGTTCCTTCTTTCTTGGGAACCACAAACAGATTTGAGTAAAAACCTTGTCCGTGTTCCGACCGCGGAACCGGATGGATCACTCCCATTAGTAAAAGATCTTGTACACAGCGTAGAAACGCCTCTTTCTTTATCTGGTTTGTTGACAACCTTGAAAGATGAAATCTCCCTTTTGGGGGAGAGGCTTTGAAGTCCAGAAGATATCCCTGAGATATGATCTCTAACGCCCAGGGATCCTGGACATCTCTTGCCCAAGCCTGGGCGAAGAGAGAGAGTCTGCCCCCCACTAGATCCGTTCCCGGATCGGGGGCCCTCACTTCATGCTGTCTTAGGGGCAGCAGCAGGCTTTCTGGCCTGTTTGCCCTTGTTCCAGGACTGGTTAGGTTTCCAGCCTTGTCTGTATCGAGCAACAGCTCCTTCCTGTTATGGTGCAGAGGAAGTTGATGCTGCTCCTGCCTTGAAGTTACGAAAGGCACGAAAATTAGACTGTCTAGCCCTAGGTTTGGCTCTGTCTTGAGGCAGGGCATGGCCTTTACCTCCTGTAATGTCAGCGATAATTTCCTTCAAACCGGGCCCGAATAAGGTCTGCCCTTTGAAAGGTATGTTAAGTAGTTTAGATTTAGAAGTAACATCAGCTGACCAGGATTTTAGCCACAGCGCTCTGCGTGCCTGAATGGCGAATCCGGAATTCTTAGCCGTAAGTTTAGTTAAGTGTACTACGGCATCAGAAATAAATGAATTAGCTAGCTTAAGGGTTTTAAGCTTGTGTGTAATCTCATCTAATGGAGCTGATTCAAGGGTCTCTTCCAGAGACTCAAACCAAAATGCTGCGGCAGCCGTGACAGGCGCAATGCATGCAAGGGGTTGCAATATAAAACCTTGTTGAACAAACATTTTCTTAAGGTAACCCTCAAATTTTTTATCCATTGGATCTGAAAAGGCGCAGCTATCCTCCACCGGGATAGTGGTACGCTTAGCTAAAGTAGAAACTGCTCCCTCCACCTTAGGGACCGTTTGCCATAAGTCCTGTGTGGTGGCGTCTATTGGAAACATCTTTCTGAATATAGGAGGGGGTGAGAAAGGCACACCGGGTCTGTCCCACTCCTTAGTAACAATTTCAGTAAGTCTCTTAGGTATTGGAAAAACGTCAGTACTCGATGGTACCGCAAAATATTTATCCAACCTACACATTTTCTCTGGTATTGCAACTGTGTTACAATCATTCAGAGCCGCTAAAACCTCCCCTAGTAATACACGGAGGTTTTCCAGCTTAAACTTAAAATTTGAAATGTCTGAATCCAGTTTATTTGGATCAGATCCGTCACCCGCAGAATGAAGCTCTCCGTCCTCATGTTCTGCAAATTGTGACGCAGTATCTGACATGGCCCTAATATTATCAGCGCACTCTGTTCTCACCCCAGAGTGATCTCGCTTACCTCTAAGTTCTGGTAATTTAGACAAAACTTCAGTCATAACATTAGCCATGTCCTGTAGTGTGATTTGTAATGGCCGCCCTGAAGTACTCGGCGTTACAATACACGCACCTCCCGAGCGGGAGATGCAGGTACTGACACGTGAGGCAAGTTAGTCGGCATAACTTCCCCCTCGTTGTTTGGTGAATGATGTTCAATTTGTACAGAATGACTCTTATTCAAAGTAGCATCAATGCAATTAGTACATAAATTTATATTGGGCTCCACCTTGGCTTTTGCACATATAGCACAGAGATATTCCTCTGAGTCAGACATGTTTAACAAACTAGCAATTAAACTAGCAAGCTTGGAAATACTTTTCACTCAAATTACAAGTAATGTGAAAAACGCACTGTGCCTTTAAGAAGCACAGAAAAAAATTATGACAGTTTAATAATAATGAACTGGAAAAATTATAACAATCAGATTTTTCCCAGTAAAGGCATAAATTTAGCAAAGGATTGCCCCCATTAGCAATGGATAACTAACCCTTAATGGCAGAAAAAAATGTACAAAATATAAACGTTTTTTATCAAAGTCAAAGCACAATCTCACAGGTCTGCTGTGAGTGATTACCTCCCTCAAAATAATTTTTGAAGACCCTTGAGCTCTGTAGAGACGATCCGGATCATGCAGGAAGAGAAACAGACTTTTGACTGAATTTTTGATGCGTAGCAAAAGCGCCAAAATAGGCCCCTCCCCCTCACTCACAGCAGTGAGGGAAGTTCAGTAAACTGTCTCAGATTAAAATAAACGATAGCCAAGTGGAAAAACAGTGCCCAAAAACAATTTTTCACCCAGTACCTCAGATATTTAAACAATTTAGCATGCCAGCAAAAACGTTTAAAATCAAATATCATGAAATGCCATTAACAGCCTGTTGCTAGACGTTCTCACTGCAAGTAAGGCTAAAGATTATATGCATATAGTATTACCCAGAGAAGTGCCATTCCCCAGAATACAGAAGTGTACACATATATACAAAAACAGCCTGATACCAGTTGCTACTACTGCATTTAAGGCTGAACTTACATTATATTGGTATTGGCAGTATTTTCTCAGTCAATTCCATTCCTCAGAAAATAATATACTGCAACATACCTCTTTGCAGGTGAACCTGCCCGCTGTCCCCTGATCTGAAGTTTACCTCACTCCTCAGAATGGCCAAGAACAGCAAAATGAATTTTAGCTACGCCGGCTAAAGTCATCCAAAAACTCAGGTAGATTCTTCTTCAAATTCTACCTGAGAAGGAACAACACACTCCGGTGCTGTTTTAAAATAACAAACTTTTGATTGAAGATATAAAAACTAAGTATAATCACCACAGTCCTCTCACACATCCTATCTATTAGTTGGGTGCAAGAGAATGACTGGGTGTGACGTAGAGGGGAGGAGCTATATAGCAGCTCTGCTTGGGTGATCCTCTTGCACTTCCTGTTGGGGAGGAGTTAATATCCCAGAAGTAATGATGACCCGTGGACTGACCACACTTAACAGGAGAAAAATAACCCACAACCCAAAATATAAATTTAATCTCATAAATGAAAAGAACAGACATAAACATAAGCAGAGGAATCAAGTTGAAACAGCTGATTGAAAAACTTTTCTGCCAAAAACTGCTTCCGAAGTAGCAAATACATCAAAACGGTAGAATTTAGTAAACGTATGCAAAGAAGACCAAGTTGCTGCTTTACAAATCTGATCAACTGAAGCTTCATTCTTAAAAGCCAACAAAGTGGAGACCGATCTAGTAGAATGAGCTGTAATTCTCTGAAGCGGGGCCTGGCCCGACTCCAAATAAGCCTGATGAATCAAAAGCTTTAACCAAGATGCCAAGGAAATGGCAGAAGCCTTCTGACCTTTCCTAGAACTAGAAAAGATAACAAATAGACTAGAAGTCTTCCTGAAATCTTTAGTAGCTTCAACATAATGTTTCAAAGCTCTTACACCATCCAAAGAATGTAAGGATCTCTCCAAAGAATTCTTAGGATTAGGACACAAAGAAGGAACAACAATTTCTCTATTAATGTTGTTAGAATTCACAACCTTAGGTAGAAATTTAAATGAAGTCCGCAAAACTGCCTTATCCTGATAGAAAATCAGAAAAGGAGATTCACAAGAAAGAGCAGATAATTCGGAAACTCTTCTAGCAGAAGAGATGGCCAAAAGGAACAACACTTTCCAAGAAAATAGTTTAATGTCCAAAGACTGCGTAGGCTCAAACAGAGGAGCCTGTAAAGCCTTCAAGACCAAATTAAGACTCCAAGGAGGAGAAATTGATTTAATGACAGGCTTGATACGGACCAAAGCCTGTACAAAACAATGAATATCAGGAAGCTTAGCAATCTTTCTGTGAAATAAAACAGAAAGAGCAGAGATTTGTCCCTTCAAGGAACTTGCAGAGAAACCTTTATCCAAACCATCCTGAAGAAACTGTAAAATTCTAGGAATTCTAAAAGAATGCCAGGAAAATGTATGAGAAGAACACCATGAAATATAAGTCTTCTAAACTCAATAATAAATCTTCCTAGAAACAGATTTACGAGCCTGTAACATAGTATTAATCACTGAGTCATAGTAACCTCTATGACTAACCACTAGGCGTTCAATTTTCATACCTTCAAATTTAATGATTTGAGATCCTAATGGAAAAACTGACATTGAGACAGAAGGTCTGGTCTTAAAGGAAGTGGCCAAGGTTGGCAACTGGACATCCAAACAAGATCCGCATATCAAAACCTGTGAGGCCATGCTGGAGCTACCAGCAACACAAACGATTGTTCCATGATGATCTTGGAGATCACTCTTGGAAGAAGAACTAGAGGCGGGAAAATATAAGCAGGTTGGTAACACCAAGGAACTGCTAACGCATCCACCGCCTCCGTCTGAGGATCCCTGGACTTGGACAAGTACCTGGGAAGTTTCTTGTTTAGATGGGAAGCCATCAGATCTATTTTTGGAAGACCCCACATCTGAACAATCTGAGAAAACACATCTGGATGGAGCGAACCACTCCCCCGGATGTAAAGTCTGACAGCTGAGAAAATCCGTTTCCCAATTGTCTACACCTGGGTTATGAACTACAGAAATTAGACAGGAGCTGGATTCCGCCCAAGCAAGTATCCAAGATACTTCCTTCATAGCTTGGGGACTGTGAGTCCCACCCTGATGATTGACATATGCCACAGTAGTTATATTGTCTGTCTGAAAATCAAATGAACGGTTCTCTCTTCAACAGAGGCCAAACCTGAAGAGCCCTGAAAATAGCATGGAGTTCTAAAATATTGATTGGTAACCTTGCCTCTTGAGATTTCCAAACCCCTTGTGCTGTCAGAGATCCCCAGACAGCTCACCAACCTGAAAGACTTGCATCTGTTGTGATCACAGTCCAGGTTGGACGAACAAAAGAGGCCCCTTGAACTATACAATGGTGATCTAACCACCAAGTCAGAGAGAGTCGGACATTGGGATTTAAGGATATTAATTGTGATATCTTTGTATAATCCCTGCACCATTGATTCAGCATACAAAGCTGGAGAGGTCTCATATGAAAAGAGCAAAGAGGATCACGTCCGATGCAGCAGTCATGAGACCTAAAACTTCCATGCACATAGCTACTGAAGGGAATGATTGAGACTGAAGGTTTCCGACAATCTGAAACCAATTTTAATCGCCTCTTGTCTGTTAGAGACAGAGTCATAGATACTGAATCTATTGGGAAACCTAAAAAGGTGACCCTTGTCTGAGGAATCAAGGAACTTTTTGATAAATTGATCCTCCAACCATGTCTTTGAAGAAACAACACTAGTTGATTTGTGTGAGATTCTGCAGAATGTAAAGACTGAGCTAGTACCAAGATATCGTCCAAATAAGGAAACACTGCAATACCCTGTTCTCTGATTACAGAGAGTAGGGCACCGAGAACCTTTGAAAAGATTCTTGGAGCTGTCGCTAGGCCAAAAGGAAGAGCGACAAATTGGTAATGCTTGTCTAGAAAAGAGAATCTCAGAAACTGATAGTGGTCGGATGAATTGGAATATGAAGATATGTATCCTGTAAGTCTATCGTGGACATAAATGCCCTTGCTGAACAAAAGGCAGAATAGTCCTTATAGTCACCATTTTGAAAGTTGGCACTCTTACAAAACGATTCAAAATTTTCAGATCCAGAACTGGCCTGAATTAATTTTCTTTGTTTGGGACAAAGAATAGATTTGAATAAAACCCCAGACCCTGTTCCTGAAATGGAACTGGTATGATTAACCCTGAAAGCTCCAGGTCTGAAACACACTTCATAAAAGCCTGAGCCTTTACTTGATTTGCTGGGATGCGTGAGAGAAAAAAATCTTCTCACAGGAGGTCTTGCTCTGAATCCTATTTGGTACCCTTGAGAGACAATACTCTGAATCCATTGATTTTTGGACAGAATCTGCCAAAAAGTTTTGGAAGAATCTTAATCTGCCCCCTACCAGCTGAGCTGGAATGAGGGCCATACCTTCATGCAGACTTGGGGGCTGGCTTTGGTTTCTTAAACGGTTTGGATTTACTCCAACTTGAAGAAGGTTTACAATTGGAACCAGATTCTTTGGGGGAAGGATTAGGTTTCTGTTCCTTATTTTGTCGAAAGGAACGAAAACGGCTAGAAGCTTTAGATTTACCTTTAGGTCTTTTATCCTCACTTCCCCCAGTAACAGTTGAAATAATCAAATCCAACTGAGAACCAAATAAATTATTACCTTGGAAAGAAAAAGATAGTAATCTAGACTTAGATACCATGTCAGCATTCCAATATTTGAGCCACAAAGCTCTTCTAGCTAAAATAGCTAAAGACATTTAACACCACTTTTGATGATATAAAAAAAATGGCATCACAGATAACATGATTTAGCATGTTGAAGCAAGCAAACAATGCTAGACAAATCATGATCCATTTCCTTTTGCCCTAAACTTTCCAACCAAAAAGTTGATGCAGCTGCAACATCAGTTATAGAAATAGCAGGCCTGAGAAGATAGCCAGAATATAAATAAGCTTTCCTTAGATAAGATTCAAGTTTCCTATCTAAAGGGTCCTTAAAGGAAGTACTATCTTCAATAGGAATAGTAGTACGTATGGCAAGAGTAGAAATAGCTCCATCAACTTTGGGGATCTTTTCCCCAAACTCCAAACTAACTGCTGGCAAAGGATACAATTTTTTTAAACCTTGAAGAAGGGATAAAAGAAGTACCTGGCCTATTCCATTCCCTAGAAATCATATCAGAAATAGCATCAGGAACTGGAAAAACATCTGGAGTAACCACAGGAGGTTTATAAACAGAATTTAAACTAGTTTTAGTATCAAGAGGACTAGTTTCCTCAATATCCAATGTAATCAACACCTCTTTTAACAAGGAACTAATATACTCCATTTTAAATAAATAAGTAGATTTGTCTGTGTCAATATCTGAGGAAGGATCTTCTGAATCAGTTAGATCCTCATCAGAGGAGGATAATTCAGTATGTTGTCGGTCATTTGAAATTTCATCAACTTTATGAGAAGTTTTAAAAGACCTTTTACATTTATTAGAAGGCAGGATAGCAAACAAAGCCTTCTGAATCACATCAGCAATAAAATCTTTTATATTCACAGGGATATCAAGTACATTAGATGTTGAAGGAACAACAGGCATTGTACTATTACTGATGGATACATTCTCTGCATGTAAAAACAAAATTTATGCTTACCTGATAAATTTCTTTCTTTTGTGATGTACCGAGTCCACGGATTCATCATAACTTGTGGGATATTGTCCTTCCTGACAGGAAGTAGCAAAGAGAGCACCACAGCAGAGCTGTCTATATAGCTCCCTCCTTAACTCCACCCCCCAGTTATTCGACCAAAGGCCAAGGAAGAAAAGGAGAAACTATAAGGTGCAGAGGTGACTGAAGTTTACATAAAAAATACTATCTGTCTTGAATAGACAGGGCGGGCCGTGGACTCAGTACATCGCAAAAGAAAGAAATTTATCCGGTAAGCATAAATTTTGTTTTCTTTTGCATGATGTACCAAGTCCACAGATTCATCCTAACTTGTGGGATACCAATATCAAAGCTTTAGGACACGGATGAAGGGAGGGACAATACAGGAACCTAAACGTAAGGCACCACTGCTTGCAAAACCGTTCTCCCAAAAATAGCCTCCGAAGAAGCAAAAGTATCAAATTTGTAAAATTTTGAAAAGGTATGAAGCGAAGACCAAGTCGCAGCCTTACAAATCTGTTCAACAGAAGCATCATTTTTAAAAGCCCAAGTGGAAGCTACCGCTCTAGTAGAATGAGCTGTAATCCTTTCAGGAGGCTGCTGTCCAGTTGTCTCATAAGCCAAATGGATGATGCTTTTCAGCCAAAAGGAAAGAGAAGTCGCCGTAGCCTTTTGACCCCTACGCTTTCCAGAATAGACAACAAACAAAGAAGATGTTTGATGAAAATCTTTGGTTGCCTGCAAATAAAATTTCAAAGCACGAACCACGTCCAAGTTGTGCAACAGACGTTCCTTCTTACAAGAATGATTAGGACACAGAGAAGGAACAAGAATTTCTTGATTGATATTCCTGTTAGTAACAACCTTAAGTAGGAACCCAGGCTTGGTACGCAAAACCACCTTATTAGCATGGAACACCAGATAAGGTGAGTCACATTGTAATGCAGATAGTTCAGAAACTCTTCGAGCTGAAGAGATAGCAACTAGGAACAAAACTTTCCAAGATAAAAGCTTAATATCTATGGAATGCATGGGTTCAAACGGTACCCCCTGAAGAACTCTAAGAACTAAATTTAGACTCCATGGCGGAGTAATAGGTTTAAACACAGGCTTAATTATAACTAAAGCCTGACAAAAAGCCTGAATGTCTGGAACATCTGCCAGATGCTTGTGCAACAAAATAGACAGAGCAGATATCTGTCCCTTTAGAGAACTAGCTGATAATCCTTTCTCCAATCCCTCTTGGAGAAAAGACAAAATCCTAGGAATCCTGATTTTACTCCAGGAGAAGCCTTTGGATTCACACCAAAAAAGATATTTACGCCATATCTTATGATAAATTTTCCTGGTAACAGGCTTTCGAGCCTGAATCAAGGTATTTATGACTGACTCAGAGAAACCCCGTTTTGATAGAATCAAGCGTTCAATCTCCAAGCAGCCAGTTGCAGAGAAATTAGATTTGGATGCTTGAATGGACCTTGAATCAGAAGGTCCTGCCTCAATGGCAGAGACCATGGTGGAAGGGATGACATGTCCACCAGGTCTGCATACCAAGTCCTGCGTGGCCACGCAGGCGCTATCAAAATAACTGATGCTCTCTCCTGTTTGATTCTGGCAATCAGACGTGGAAGGAGAGAGAAAGGTGGAAACACATAAGCAAGGTTGAAAGACCAGGGTACTGCTAGGGCATCTATCAGTACAGCTTGAGGATCCCTTGACCTGGAGCCGTAATGAGGAAGTTTGGCGTTCTGGCGAGACGCCATCAGATACAACTCTGGTGTGCCCCATAGCCGCATCAGGTGAGCAAACACCTACGGATGGAGTTCCCACTCCCCCGGATGAAAAGTCTGACGACTTAGAAAATCTGCCTCCCAGTTCTCTACACCTGGGATATAGATCGCTGACAGATGGCAAGAGTGAGCCTCTGCCCATTGGATTATCCTTGAGACCTCTATCATCGCTAAGGAACTCATTGTTCCGCCGCGACTGAAACCTGATGAATCTGGCTGAAGCCAGCTGAAGCCATGCCTGGAGAGCATTGAATATCGCTCTTAATTACAGAATATTTATCGGTAGGAGAGCCTCCTCCTGAGTCCACAAACCCTGAGCTTTCAGGGAATTCCAGACTGCACCCCAGCCCTGAAGACTGGTGTCTGTCGTCACTATAACCCATTCTGGCCTGCAGAAACACATTCCCTGGGACAGATGATCCTGTGACAACCACCAAAGAAGAGAGTCTCTGGTCTCTTGATCCAGATTTATCTGATGAGATAAATCCGCATAATCCCCATTCCACTGATTGAGCATGCATAGTTGCAGTGGTCTGAGATGCAAGCGAGCATACGATACTATGTCCATTGCCGCTACCATTAGTCCGATTACCTCCATACACTGAGCCACTGACGGCCAAGGAATGGAATGAAGAGCTCGGCAGGTGGACAAAATCTTTGATTTCCTGACCTCAGTCAGAAATATTTTCATGTCCACTGAGTCTATCAGAGTACCTAGAAATGAAACTCTTGTGAGGGGGGAAAGAAAACTCCTTTTTACGTTTACTTTCCACCTGTGAGACCTTAGAAAGGCCAACACTAAGTCCGTGTGAGACTTGGCTAGTTGGAAGGACGAGGCTTGCATTAGAATGTCGTCTAGATAAGGCGTCACTGCTATGCCCCATGGCCTTAGAACCGCCAGAAGGGATCCTAGCACCTTCATGAAGATTTGCGGCGCTGTGGCCAACCCGAAAGGAAGAGCCACGAACTGATAATGCTTGTCCAGAAAGGCGAACCTGAGGAACTGGTGATGATCTTTGTGGATAGGAATGTGTAGATACGCATCCTTTAAGTCCACGGTGGTCATATATTGACCCTCCTGGATCAATGGTAAGATAGTCCGAATGGTCTCCATCTTGAAAGATGGAACTCTTAGGAATTGGTTTAGGATCTTGAGATCCAGAATTGGTCTGAAGGTTCCCTCCTTTTTGGGAACTATAAACAGATTGGAGTAGAACCCCTGCCCCTGTTCTGCTTTTGGAACTGGGCAGATCACTCCCATGGTAAAAAGGTCTTCTACACAGCGTAAGAACGCCTCTTTTTTTGTCGGGTTTACAGACAATTGAGACAGATGGAACCTCCCCCTTGGAGGGGAATCCTTGAAATCTAGAAGGTATCCCTGGGTTACAATTTCTACTGCCCAGGAATCCTGAATGTCTCTTGCCCAGGCCTGACCAAAGAGAGAGAGTCTGCCCCTACTAGATCTGGTCCCGGATCGGGGGCTACCCCTTCATGCTGACTTAGTGGCAGCAGCAGGCTTTTTGGCCTGTTTACCCTTGTTCCAAGCCTGAATAGGTAACAGGGGAAGAGGTAGAGGAACCACTCTTGAAGTTTCGAAAGGAACGAAAATGATTTTGTTTGGTCCTAGTCTTTTTTGACGTATCCTGAGGGAGGGTATGACCCTTCCCTCCAGTAATGTCTGAAATGATCTCTTTCAATGCAGGCCCGTATAGGGTCTTACCTTTGAAAGGGATCGACAAAAGCTTAGATTTAGATGACACATCAGCTGACCAGGACTTAAGCCATAACGCTCTACGCGCTAAAATGCCCAAACCTGAATTCTTAGCCGCTAATTTAGCAAGATGAAAAGCGGAGTCTGTAATAATAGAATTAGCCAACTTAAGAGCCTTAATTCTGTCCAAAATATCATCTAGTGAGGTCTCCATCTGAAGAGCCTCTTCTATAGCCTCAAACCAAAAGGCAGCTGCAGTTGTTACAGGAACAATGCACGCTATAGGTTGAAGAAGAAAACCTTGATGAACAAAAAATTTCTTTAGGAGACCTCCAATTTTTTATCCATAGGATCAATGAAAGCACAACTGTCTTCAATAGGTATAGTTGTACGCTTAGCCAGGGTAGAAATAGCTCCCTCCACCTTAGGGACCGTCTGCCATGAGTCATTTATGGTGTCAGAAATGGGAAACATTTTCTTAAAAACAGGAGGGGGAGAGAACGGAATACCTGGTTTATCCCACTCATTAGTGACAATGTCCTCTTAGGGACCGGAAACACATCAGTATGAACAGGAACCTCTAAATATTTGTCCATTTTACACAATTTCTCTGGAACTACAATAGGGTCACAATCATCCCAGAGTAGCTAAAACCTCCCTGAGCAATAAGCGGAGGTGCTCTAGCTTAAATTTAAATGCCGTCATATCTGAATCTGTCTGAGGGAACGTCTTTCCTGAATCAGAAATCTCTCCCTCAGACATCAAATCCTTCATCCCTACTTCAGAACATTGTGAGGGAATATCAGATACGGCTACTAAAGCGTCAGAAGGCTCAACATTTGTTCTTAACCCAGAGCTACTGCTCTTCCCTAGCAAACCAGGCAGCTTAGATAAAACCTCTGTGAGGGTAGTATTCATAACTGAAGCCATATCTTGCAAGGTGAAAGAATTAGACACACTAGAAGTACTTGGCTTCGCTTGTGCGGGCGTTACTGGTTGGGACACTTGGGGAGAACTAGATGGCAAAACCTGATTTCCTTCTGTCTGAGAATCATCTAATGCCAAACTTTTATAAGTCAAAATATGCTGTTTGCAATTTATAGACATATCAGTACAAGTGGGACACATTCTAAGAGGGGGTTCCACAATGGCTTCTAAACAAATTGAACAATGAGTTTCCTCCGTGTCAGACATGTTTAACAGACTAGTAATAAAGCAAGCAAGCTTGGAAAACACTTTATTTAATGAAAAAAACACAATTTGCAAAAACGGTACTGTGCCTTTAAGAGAAAAAAAAGGCATACACAAACTGCAAAACAGGTTAAAATTGCTTACATTTTTCTGAAATTTTAACAGTGTACCCACTAAGCTTTAGAAGGATTGCACCACAAGTTAATAAGCAATAAACCCCCAAATGGAAAAAAACGGATTGAAAAATGTCTAAAACCGGTTAAACACCCCTATAAGCACCTTGCCACAGCTCTGCTGTGGCCCTACCTGCCCTTAGGAATGATAATATGGGCTTAAAGCTTTGAATAGGCCCTCAGAAGATCATCAGGACCTCAGGAGAAGTTGCTTGCTGCTTGTCTGTATAACTAAATGCGCAACTGAGGCGCGAAAATAGGCCCGCCCACCTCACTCAATGTTACTGGGGCCTACTCAAATCTAACAAACCTAGTTTGAAAACCATGTGGGTTAGAACAAACCCAAAATAAGCCAAATGACCCCTCAAGCAAACGTCCCATAAACATAAACGTTACTCCCAGAACACACAAATGTTTGTACAGATTTTACATAAACAAACTGAGTGCCCAAATTTTTTTTTAGCCCTTTATGCAAGCTAGTAAAACCTCTATCATACTAGGATTACTGCTTACCCTTCCCCTAATGGAGACACTGTCAGCCTTTCTGAGTTAACACAGTCTCTGCAGAAAAAATGACTGAACATACCTCATTGCTATATAGCAAGAACCGTTCCTCACACTGAAGTTTTCCTGTACTCCTCAGCTTCTGTGGGAATAGCAATGGATCTTAGTTACAAATGCTAAGATCATCATCCTCCAGGCAGAAATCTTCATCTATGTTCTGCCTGAGAGTAAATAGTACAACACCGGTACCATTTAAAAATAACAAACTCTTGATTGAAGATGAAATAAAAACTAACAGTTTAACACCTCTTATCTTTACTCTTCCTGCTTAGAGCCAGCAAAGAGAATGACTGGGGGGTGGAGTTAAGGGGGGAGCTATATAGACAGCTCTGTTGTGGTGTTCTCTTTGCTACTTCCTGTCAGGAAGGACAATATCCCATAAGTTAGGATGAATCCGTGGACTCGGTACATCATGCAAAAGAAAGCTTATCATGACAACTATTACATACCACAGCTGGAGATATAATCTCCAATAAACATCGGCATTTTGCGACCTCGCAAGCCTAATTTTGCCCCTGAAAATTTTATGAAAAAGCAGACAATTTGAAAAAAGACTTTATCTCAGGGAAGAATTTTTTTTTCCTAAATATGTTTTTTCCCAAATATGAAACTGATAGTCTGCAAAAGTAAATATACATAAACCTGACTCATGGCAAATATAAGTAAAATACATATATTTAGAACTTTATATTAATACATAGCTGAGAGTGTCTTAAGTAATGAAAACATACTTAGATAACAGAGAACCTATCAAAAAGATTTACCGTGAGGAAAACCATAAAATTCAATAGGTGATACTCCCTTCACATCCCTCTGACATTCACTGTACTCAGAGGAATCGGGCTTCAAAATACTGAGAAGTGCATATCAACGTAGAAATCAAGCACAAACTTCACCACCTCCATAGGAGGCAAAGTTTGTAAAACTGAATTGTGGGTGTGGTGAGGGGTGTATTTATAGGCATTTTGAGGTTTGGGAAAGTTTGCCCCTCCTGGTAGGATTGTATATCCTATACGTCACAAGCTCATGGACTCTTGCCAATTACATGAAAGAAACTATCGGCTATATTACGAGTTTTTGTCAGTAAGGCTTGCTGGGCTAACGCTCCTTTTTTTCTTACTGCTCCCTTTAAACAATGCTGGTATTACAAGTTTTTTTTAAGCCGGCGTTAGCCTCAGAAAAGTGAGCGTTGAGCAAAATTTAGCTCCACATCTCACCTTTATACCAGAGTTGCTTACGGTAGCGGTAAGCTGTCAAAACGTGCTTGTTCACGATTTCCCCATAGGAAACAATGGGGCTGAGCTGGGTGAAAAAAACCTAACACCTGCAAAAAAGCAGCGTTCAACTCCTAACGCAGCCCCATTGTTTCCTATGGGAAAATAAAAAATATGTCTACACCTAACACTCTAATATGAACCCCCTGAGTCTAAACACTCCTAATATTACACTTATTAACCCCTAATATGCCACCCCCGACATCACTGATACCTGCATTATATTATTAACCCCTAATCTGCCGCTCCGGACACCGCCGCCACTTACATTATACTTATAAACCCCTAATCTGCTGCCCCCAACATCGCCGACACCTACATTATAGTTATTAACCCCTAATCTGCCCCCCCCACGTCGCCGCAACTATATTAAATTTATTAACCCCTAATCTGCCGCTGCCAATGTCGCCGCTACTATAATAAATTTATTAACTCCTAAACCTAAGTCTAACCCTAACCCCCCTAACTTAAATATAATTTAAATTAAACGAAATTAATTTAACATAATTAAATAAATTAATCCTATTTAAAACTAAATACTTACCTATAAAATAAACCCTAAGATAGCTACAATATAACTAATAGTTACATTGTAGCTAGCTTAGGGTTTATATTTATTTTACAGGTAAGTTTGTATTTATTTTAACTAGGTAGAATAGCTATTAAATAGTTATTAACTATTTAATAACTACCTAGCTAAAATAAGTACAAAATTACCTGTAAATAAATGCTAACCTAAGTTACAATTACACCTAACACTACACTATCATAAAACTAATTACCTAAACTACCTACAATTAATTACAATTAAATAAAATAAATTACGAAGAAAAAAAAACACACTAAATTACAGAAAATAAAAAAAGAATTACAAGAATTTTAAACTAATTACACCTAATCTAATCCCCCTAATAAAATAAAAAAGTCCCCCAAAATAATAAAATTTCCCTACCCTATACTAAATTACAAATAGCCCTTAAAAGGGCCTTTTGCGGGGCATTGCCCCAAAGTAATCAGCTCTTTTACCTGTAAAAAAAAATACAATACCCCCCAACATTACAACCCAACACCCACACACCCCTACTCTAAAACCCACCCAATCCCCCCTTAAAAAAATCTAACACTAATCCCCTGAAGATCACCCTACCTTGAGCCGTCTTCACCCAGCCGGGCACAAGTGGTCCTCCATACGGCAGAAGTCTTCATCCGATTGGGGCAGAAGAGGTCCTCCAGACGGCAGCATCCTCTTCAAACTAAGTCCTAACGAAGAATGAAGGTTCCTTTAAATGACATAATCCAAGATGGCGTCCCTTGAATTCCGATTGGCTGATAGAATCCTATCAGCCAATCGGAATTAAGGTAGGAAAAATCCTATTGGCTGATGCTATCAGCCAATAGGATTGACCTTGCATTCTATTGGCTGATTGGAACAGCCAATAGAATGCGAGGTCAATCCTACTGGCTGATTGGATCAGCTAATCGGATTGCACTTCAATAGGATTTTTCCTACCTTAATTCCAATTGGCTGATAGGATTCTATCAGCCAATCGGAATTCAATGGATGCCATCTTGGAAGACGTCATTTAAAGGAACCTTCATTCTTCGTTAGGACTTCGTTTGAAGAGGATGCTCCGCGTCGGCTGGATTGAAGATGGACCCACTCCGCTCTGGAAGGATGAAGATAGAAGATGCCGCTTGGATGAAGCCTTCTGGAGGACCTCTTCTGTCCCAATCGGATGAAGACTTCTGCTGTATGGAGGACCACTTGTGCCCGGCTGGGTGAAGACAGCTCAAGGTAGGGTGATCTTCAGGGGGTTAGTGTTAGGTTTTTTATGGGGGGATTGGGTGGGTTTTAGAGTAGGGGTGTGTGGGTGGTGGGTTGTAATGTTGGGGGGTTATTGTATTTTTTTTTTTTTTTACAGGTAAAAGAGCTGATTACTTTGGGCCAAAGGGCTATTTGTAATTTAGTATAGGGTAGGGAAATTTTATTATTTTGTGGGGCTTTTTAATTTTATTAGGGGGATTAGATTAGGTGTAATTAGTTTAACATTCTTGTAATTGTTTTTTTATTTACTGTAATTTAGTGTTTTTTTCGTAATTTAGTTTAATTTAATTGTAATTAATTGTAGGTAGTTTAGGTAATTAGTTTAATGATAGTGTAGTGTTAGGTTTAATTGTAACTTAGGTTAGGATTTATTTTACAGGTAATTTTGCACTTATTTTAGCTAGGTAGTTATTAAATAGTTAATAACTATTTAATAACTATTCTACCTAGTTAAAATAAATACAAACTTGCCTGTAAAATAAATATAAACCCTAAGCTAGCTACAATGTAACTATTAGTTATATTGTAGCTAGCTTAGGGTTTATTTTATAGGTAAGTATTTAGTTTTAAATAGGATTAATTTATTTAATTATGTTAAATTTATTTAATTTAATTTAAATTATATTTAAGTTAGGGGGGGTTAGGGTTAGGGTTAGACTTAGGTTTAGGGGTTAATAAATTTATTATAGTAGCGACGACGTTGGGGTCAGAAGATTAGGGGTTAATAAATGTAGGTAGGTGTTGGCGACGTTGGGGGGGCAGATTAGGGCTTAATAAAATGTAACTAGTGGACTTCCGGTGGGCGGGCCAAAGGAGCAGACGTGTCCTAACAGAGCTCCGCTGGTCGGACCGCAAATACCCCTAAAATCTGACAATTTTCTGCTGGGCCCCGCACGACAGACTTGCTGGACTAGTGACCATCGCACAGTGCCAGCCGTCTACTGAAGTGCGCGGAGCATATTTCATCAGCTCCGGCTCCTGGAGGCCATTGATCGTAAGAGGAATTCACATCACTACCGACGCCATCTTGGATTTTACCCGGCCTCAGTCACAGGCGTGGAGGGAGCAAAGGGGCGCAAAGAAGAAGTGTCACAAAACACCCGATACACTCCATATTGTGGTCAATAGTGAGTAGCACTCATGAAAGTTGCGAACGGTGGCTTTGTGTGGAAAGACGGCAGTGGATGGTGAGGTGGGGAAAGGACAGAGGACACGCAGCCAAGGAAAATACACCACAGCTAAGTGATAACTACGCAGACAACCTACTGTTTTTCTTTTCTCTCTAGGGACAATAGTGTATCAGGACTGGTTCAAGAGAGGTGAGCAGAGTGAGAGTTTATTGAACACTGCACAGGGAACGTTTTTCTTTTTATTACATTGTGGCCTTAACTAGCAGTCTGCCCTAACTGCGCCACGCTATCCCAGAAAGTGAAAATCATTGTTTGTATATCAACAGGCGCTTGCATAGCCCAGAATCACATTAAAGATCCCTCTGTGTCCTCCCACTCCCCATCAGTGGCAGATATTTTCCTCACCTCATCCAGTGCCAATCACATACATCAATAGACACACTTATACCTGAACCTGTCTATACCTCCTTCAACCGCATCAGGATATAGCAAGGCAGCACACACCATTCAACAGCTGTACAGAAACTACGCAACAGTAAAGGGGGTCAGACTGAACATCTCTACCCCTCAAGACTAAGGCATCCTCTTGGGGCACAACGCCAGAGGCTGGCATCTGCTTGAGTATTGCACCATCACGCTTGACTGCCCTATATACACAGAAGACCCTACACGCCACTCTAATGAAAGTGGACAAATACTTTCATAAACTCTCTCCTTCCAATAAACCTGACATGTCTCACAGATCAAAGACCAGTGAAAAGCAACTGAAACACTTATCAGACACTCAGGCAGAGGGCTCAGCTATACCAGACCAAGCGGGGGCCTCAGATCCAGCCTCACACTCTGCTCTCTTGCAAGAATTAAAATCCTTCTTTCTCCCAAAGATGGACTCTCTGCAAACAGGGGTTGACACGCTAACAAGCGAGATACGCCAATTTTCTTCACGCTTAACTGCAGCTGAAACCCGTATCTCTGATGCGGAAGACAGGCAATTTGCCACAGATACCACAGTCAAGCAATTAGTAAAGAAAACCCAAGTGCTCCAGGATCGCATAGATGATCTGGAGAACAGAAGTCGCCGCAACAATTTACGTATCGTAGGAGTCCCAGAATCCATTAGGGGCAAAGACCTGCTCAAATTCACAGCACTGAAGCTCCCCAGGCTGCTGGGCATACATCCTGACATTCTACCAATTGATGTAGAGCGAGCACACCGAGTGGGCCCGGAAAGGGCAGGGGATCAAGCAGGAGCCAAACCTAGACAGGTCATATTCAAGTGCCTAAATTTCCAAGAAAAATTAAAGATCCTGAGAGCCTACCGTTCACATAAAGAGCTAATATACGAGGGCTCAAAGCTGCTCCTCTTCCAGGACTTCTCACTGGAGGTCTCTAGACAGAGGAAAGAATTTGCCCCGCTCTGTTCCCAACTACATGAACAGGGACGTCAAGTAGCACTGCTTTTTCCGGCGAAACTTCGTCTACAAACACCATATGGCATAAAATTCTTCCATTCACCACAAGCGGTGAGAAGCTATCTGGCAACAGAAAACCAACACCCTCCAACCTGAAAATAACAAGCTCCTATTAGGAGGATGCTTCCTCTGTTGTTTTCTCCTTCTTGCCTTGTTTTTAAGCCTCAAAAATAAAGGATGGCTGAATCTCTTTGTTGCTTGGCCTTTTCCTGGACTGGAAGAGACTTTTACCCCAAGGGGTCGATGGACTTCACAGAGAGGCAGGACAATGCCTCTAGGGTAATGTTGAATAGTGATACCTCCTATAAGTTTTATTTGTTCTATTTGTTTCTTTTTTTGTTGTTGTTGTTCTATTGTTTATCTCTAACATGTTTTAAATTCTTATTGTGTCATAACAACGGGTTAATACTACTGACACCTTATTACAATATGATCTGCGTTATACTAGTTTTGACAATGTTAAATCTTACAATATGGGTCACCATGCATATACATGCCCGAGCTCTCTGATAAAATATGTTGATAGCTACTATGAGGCACAGGTAGATGAAGACTTAAATACCCAGCCTGAAAGTGATAGAAATCAAAGATGTTGTAATCTAGAGGGGACCTTCAGTTGCCACAGAGATAACAGAGGACTCTCAGAACATAGTGCTTACTTCGACCCACTCCGCCTTAGCCTGGTAACAGAACCACTCCCTCTCGAGAGGAATGCCCTTCTTACCTGCACCCCTATTGCTGTCAACTCCACGGAGGTCACTCACACATATGTATACTATCAGGGCAAGTTAAATATTGCTGGGATGTTTTATCAGCCTACTACTCGGGGTACCCCTTCTATGCCCAACTCAGGGAGTCACACACGCCTAAATTCCCCAGCAGTATCTACCTCTCCTAGGGATAGGGGCCTAGAACAGCTGCTTATGATCGGGATGAGAATCTACATACTTATAGTCCCGGCTCTGTCTGAGCATGCAATAAATGTAGAGCTTAATTGTGTATATGCTAAGATAAGTCTATGCATGTGTCTATCAAATATAAGTGTCATTGTTGAAGGTCCAGAATGCTGTATACTTTATGCTCTTCTTCCTGTCTTCTTCCTTCTTTGTCTTTTCTTTATGTCCAGATCTCACTGGGCTCTCTCTAACCCGCCCAATGCTTCTCCCCGTCTCCCTCCTCTTCCCCTCCCCCTCCCCCCTTTTTTTTTCTCATCAGCTATGACTCCTCTGTAATTGAGAATGTCACTTAAGATAGTGACTTGGAACGTGGGTGGCATCCACTCGCCCATAAAGCGCAAATCAATTCTCACCCATCTCAGGAAACTGGGAACAGACGTAGCCTTATTGCAGGAGACGCATTTGACAGACTCAGAACATCAAAAACTACAAAGGGACTGGGTGGGACAGGTAGTCTTCTTATCTTACACTAGTGCCAGCCGGGGTTTAGCCATTGTATTTGGGAAAAAGGTAACAGTGACAGTAGACAACACCTACCTGGACAGGGAAGGACGATTTATGATAGTGCAGGCAACGGTAAATTCTGTGAAATATACATTCTGCAACCTGTATGCCCCCAACCACAGAACAACAGGCTTTTGGTCAGATTTAATTTGACACTTAGCTCCACACATGGGTTCGTACCTGATAATTGGCGGAGACTTTAATATCTCGCCCACACATGTTTTGGATAGACTCTGGTTAGCATCTCACTCTGTCAGAGACCCAAAAACAAACTATAAGGCCAGATACGAAACAAAAATCTTTAGCATACTAGAAGCAGATTTAGGGGTCTGTGATATCTGGACACTATTGAACCCAGAAGGAAAAGAATACACCTGTTTATCTAAAGCCAAGCATACCCTATCCAGAATTGATTTATTTATGATTGCTGGGGAACTAACCACACAGGTACATCATTGTAAGATACACAATGTCTTAATCTCAGACCATGCACCAGTAGAGATTGCCCTGGGATCCCAGAGAACACCCTCCAATAGGAACACTCTTAGATTTCCAACTTACTTGACCACCTCGGAGGCATTTGTGAAATATTTACAACATACATGGACGGACTTTCTCACTGACAACGCAGCGCACGCAGACGACACCCAACTTCTCTGGGAAACGGCGAAAACAGTGTTTGCCGGTTCCATAATCTCATATGTCTCCAAACTGAAACACAAGACACAATATAAATGTAAGAGCCTACAAAAGCAGCTGGGACAGACTTACCAAGCCTATTTACAAGCTAAAACAAAAACGACCTATGAGACCTACCTAGCGGCAAAGGCAGAGCTCGAGGCATTCATGAGGCAACAAACTACCTCAGGGCTATTAAAGATGGCAGGTAAATTCTACAGATTTGGTGGGAGGGCAGGCAGGATGCTAGATACCCTATCAAAACCCCAGACAGCAAGGGCTAACATAACAGCAATCAGGGCGCAGGGCCTAATACACACAAAATCAGTTGACATAGCACAATGCTTTGCACAATACTATGCAAAACTCTATACCCAACAAGACGTGGCCCCAGATGGGGTCCAGACACAATTCTGGCAATCATTGCAGTCCCCCCAATTGACACAGACTCAAATTGACAGTCTAAATGGCCCGGTGACTGTCGAGGAACTCACCTTCACCCTGAGGTCCTTGCCAGTGGGAAAGGCACCAGGGCCAGACGGCCTCCCGGCCGAATTTTATAAGTCCCTACAGCCCCAGATCACATCTACACTGACCAGGCTATATAATGCCTTCCTTCAGACGGAAACCTCCCCCTCTAACAATTTTACTTCAGCAAATATTACTCTGATCCCCAAGCCAGGTAAAGACTGCTCAAGACCAGATTCCTACAGACCAATTTCTCTGTTGAACACAGATTACAAGCTGTTTATGAAAATCTTGGCCAACAGACTGAAGGTGATCCTTCCAGACCTGGTACACCCGGACCAAACGGGCTTCGTTTTTAAACGCTCGTCAGGGGTGAATCTCCGCAGGGTTATGCAGGTAATAGAGCAGTACTGGGCAAGGGGACAGGAGAGGGGGGGGCACCCCTGAGGCCTTCCTGCTATCCTTGGATGCAGAGAAGGCCTTCGATCGAGTGGAGTGGCCTCATTTACTGGACACCATGCGGAGGTTCGGTTTCAGGGGCCCATTCCTAGAGGTCATAGGTAAAATGTACCATCATCCAGTGGCACGGGTCATTGTCAATGGACTGTTTTCTCCTGATTTCAAATTGCAGCGGGGCACCAGGCAGGGTTGCCCCCTCTCGCCGCTGCTATTTAACTTAGCGCTGGAACCCCTTGCGCTGAAACTACGGCAGCTCTTCCCAGGGATTACGGTAGAGGGGGTTCCCCTGCACCTAGTGTTGTACGCTGATGACATGTTACTGTTTGTGGACACTCCCTCTGTCCATATACTGCATATATTGCGCATGATCGCAGACTTCGGCACCTTCTCGGGATATCAGATAAACACCTCAAAGTCTGAGGTACTGTGGTTACATAGACACCAGAACTCAACACAAGGCTACCCATTTGTAGAGGCCCCAGAGGGCCTTACCTATCTGGGCATCAAACTTCATAGAGACCCAGCTAAGATGTATGAGCTTAACATAGCCCATAAGTGCTCAGAGCTAGCTTCTCAACTGACAAACTGGGCCAATCTCCCTTTGGGCTTATCGGGCCGGATTAGTCTAATTAAAATGACAATCCTACCCAAAATCCTATACCCATTGCTTATGCTACCATTTCTAATGTCAAAAAAGAATCTGCGGATGCTCTCAGGTGCCATATCACATTTCATTTGGAGGGGAGGCAAACCCCGGATAGCAGCGGATAAGTTACATCTTTCATACTCGGAGGGAGGATTGGGTCTGCCAAATCTCAAATTATATAACTGGGCAGCTCTGGCCAGGTTAGTCACTGACTGGCAACTAAACACGAAGCATTTTAGTGATGCGATACTTGAAGAAGCAAAAGTTGCCCCCCTGGCACTGGCCTACCTCCCCTATGCAAAATTTTCAACCCTACCGCCACTAATCACTAACAGTGTGTTATATCGTGACCCACTGAAAGCGTGGCATTTGATCCATAAACTCTTGAAAGTGGACAGTCCCCCCCCCCCCCGAGATATATACCCATTCGTGGGAATGCCGACTTTCCAGCAGGAAATGAGCATGAGCCATTCCGCATTTGGGAAACCCTCGGTATCAAAATGGTGGGAGACGTCTTGGACCCATTACTTCATACAATACGCTCCTTCCAGGAGCTAAAAGCGAAGTATAATATCCCGAACCAACACTTTTATGCGTACCTTCAACTGCGACACTACATAGCATCTCTGCAGTCATCTAATGTCGGCTTTTGGGACAAATCACCCTTTGCCATTGCTCAGACGCTGTTCCTTGTGGGACGGTTCTCCTTGTCATACTTTCTTTCATGTAATTAGCAAGAGTCCATGAGCTAGTGACGTATGGGATATACATTCCTACCAGGAGGGGCAAAGTTTCCCAAACCTCAAAATGCCTATAAATACACCCCTCACCACACCCACAATTCAGTTTTACAAACTTTGCCTCCGATGGAGGTGGTGAAATAAGTTTGTGCTAGATTCTACGTTGATATGCGCTCCGCACCAAGTTGGAGCCCGGTTTTCCTCTCAGCGTGCAGTGAATGTCAGAGGGATGTGAGGAGAGTATTGCCTATTTGAATGCAGTGATCTCCTTCTACGGGGTCTATTTCATAGGTTCTCTGTTATCGGTCGTAGAGATTCATCTCTTACCTCCCTTTTCAGATCGACGATATACTCTTATATATACCATTACCTCTGCTGATTCTCGTTTCAGTACTGGTTTGGCTTTCTACAAACATGTAGATGAGTGTCCTGGGGTAAGTAAATCTTATTTTCTGTGACACTCTAAGCTATGGTTGGGCACTTTGTTTATAAAGTTCTAAATATATACATTTATTTGCCTTGACTCAGAATGTTCAACTTTCCTTATTTTCAGACAGTCAGTTTCATATTTGGTATAATGCATTTGATTTAATCATTTTTTCTTACCTTCAAAAATTTGACTCTTCCCTGTGGGCTGTTAGGCTCGCGGGGGCTGAAAATGCTTCATTTTATTGCGTCATTCTTGGCGCGGACTTTATTGGCGCAAAAAATCTATTTCCGTTTCCGGCGTCATACGTGTCGCCGGAAGTTGCGTCATTTTTTGACGTTATTTTGCGCCAAAAATGTCGGCGTTCCGGATGTGGCGTCATTTTTGGCGCCAAAAGCATTTAGGCGCCAAATAATGTGGGCGTCTTATTTGGCGCGAAAAAATATGGGCGTCGCTTTTGTCTCCACATTATTTAAGTCTCATTTTTTATTGCTTCTGGTTGCTAGAAGCTTGTTCTTTGGCATTTTTTCCCATTCCTGAAACTGTCATTTAAGGAATTTGATCAATTTTGCTTTATATATATGTTGTTTTTTCTCTTACATATTGCAAGATGTCTCACGTTGCATCTGAGTCAGAAGATACTACAGGAAAATCGCTGTCTAGTGCTGAATCTACCAAAGCTAAGTGTATCTGCTGTAAACTTTTGGTAGCTATTCCTCCAGCTGTTGTTTGTATTGATTGTCATGACAAACTTGTTAAAGCAGATAATATTTCCTTTAGTAAAGTACCATTGCCTGTTGCAGTTCCTTCAACATCTAAGGTGCAGAATGTTCCTGATAATATAAGAGATTTTGTTTCTGAATCCATAAAGAAGGCTATGTCTGTTATTTCTCCTTCTAGTAAACGTAAAAAATCTTTTAAAACTTCTCTCCCTACAGATGAATTTTTAAATGAACATCATCATTCTGATTCTGATGATTCCTCTGGTTCAGAGGATTCTGTCTCAGAGGTTGATGCTGATAAATCTTCATATTTATTTAAAATGGAATTTATTCGTTCTTTACTTAAAGAAGTACTAATTGCTTTAGACATAGAGGATTCTGGTCCTCTTGATACTAATTCTAAACGTTTAGATAAGGTATTTAAAGCTCCTGTGATTATTCCAGAAGTTTTTCCTGTTCCTAATGCTATTTCTGCAGTAATTTCCAAAGAATGGGATAATTTGGGTAATTCATTTACTCCTTCTAAACGTTTTAAGCAATTATATCCTGTGCCGTCTGACAGATTAGAATTTTGGGACAAGATCCCTAAAGTTGATGGGGCTATTTCTACCCTTGCTAAACGTACTACTATTCCTACGTCAGATGGTACTTCGTTTAAGGATCCTCTAGATAGGAAAATTGAATCCTTTCTAAGAAAAGCTTATCTGTGTTCAGGTAATCTTCTTAGACCTGCTATATCTTTGGCTGATGTTGCTGCAGCTTCAACTTTTTGGTTGGAAACTTTAGCGCAACAAGTAACACATCGTGATTCTCATGATATTATTATTCTTCTTCAGCATGCTAATAATTTTATCTGTGATGCCATTTTTGATATTATCAGAGTTGATGTCAGGTTTATGTCTCTAGCTATTTTAGCTAGAAGAGCTTTATGGCTTAAAACTTGGAATGCTGATATGGCTTCTAAATCAACTTTACTTTCCATTTCTTTCCAGGGTAACAAATTATTTGGTTCTCAGTTGGATTCCATTATTTCAACTGTTACTGGTGGGAAAGGAACTTTTTTACCACAAGATAAAAAATCTAAAGGTAAAAACAGGGCTAATAATCGTTTTCGTTCCTTTCGTTTCAACAAAGAACGAAAGCCTGATCCTTCATCCTCAGGAGCAGTTTCAGTTTGGAAACCATCTCCAGTCTGGAATAAATCCAAGCCAGCTAGAAAGGCAAAGCCTGCTTCTAAGTCCACATGAAGGTGCGGCCCTCAATCCAGCTCAGCTGGTAGGGGGCAGGTTACGTTTTTTTCAAGGAAATTTGGATCAATTCTGTTCACAATCTTTGGATTCAGAGCATTGTTTCAGAAGGGTACAGAATTGGTTTCAAGATGAGACCTCCTGCAAAGAGATTTTTTCTTTCCCGTGTCCCAGTAAATCCAGTAAAAGCTCAAGCATTTCTGAAATGTGTTTCAGATCTAGAGTTGACTGGAGTAATTATGCCAGTTCCAGTTCCGGAACAGGGGATGGGGTTTTATTCAAATCTCTTCATTGTACCAAAGAAGGAGAATTCTTTCAGACCAGTTCTGGATCTAAAAATATTGAATCGTTATGTAAGGATACCAACGTTCAAGATGTTAACTGTAAGGACTATCTTACCTTTTGTTCAGCAAGGGAATTATATGTCCACAATAGATTTACAGGATGCATATCTGCATATTCCGATTCATCCAGATCATTATTAGTTCCTGAGATTCTCTTTTCTGGACAAGCATTACCAGTTTGTGGCTCTGCCGTTTGGCCTAGCTACAGCTCCAAGAGTTTTTACAAAGGTTCTCGTGCCCTTCTGTCTGTAATCAGAGAACAGGGTATTGTGGTATTTCCTTATTTGGACGATATCTTGGTACTTGCTCAGTCTTTACATTTAGCAGAATCTCATACGAATCGACTTGTGTTGTTTCTTCAAGATCATGGTTGGAGGATCAATTTACCAAAAAGTTCTTTGATTCCTCAGACAAGGGTAACCTTTCTGGGTTTCCAGATGGATTCAGTGTCCATGACTCTGTCTTTAACAGACAAGAGACGTCTAAAATTGATTGCAGCTTGTCAAAACCTTCAGTCACAATCATTCCCTTCGGTAGCCTTATGCATGGAAATTCTAGGTCTTATGACTGCTGCATCGGACGCGATCCCCTTTGCTCGTTTTCACATGCGACCTCTTCAGCTCTGTATGCTGAAGCAATGGTGCAAGGATTACACGAAGATATCTCAATTAATATCTTTAAAACCGATTGTTCGACACTCTCTGACGGCACAAGGAGTTTGGGAATCTCAGGAGGTGAGATTACCGATCAATATTTTGGAACTCCGTGCAATTTTCAGAGCTCTTCAGTTTTGGCCTCTTCTGAAGAGAGAATCGTTCATTTGTTTTCAGACAGACAATGTCACAACTGTGGCATACATCAATCATCAAGGAGGGACTCACAGTCCTCTGGCTATGAAAGAAGTATCTCGAATTTTGGTTTGGGCGGAATCCAGCTCCTGTCTAATCTCTGCGGTTCATATCCCAGGTGTAGACAATTGGGAAGCGGATTATCTCAGTCGCCAAACGTTGCATCCGGGCGAATGGTCTCTTCACCCAGAGGTATTTCTTCAGATTGTTCAAATGTGGGAACTTCCAGAAATAGATCTGATGGCGTCCCATCTAAACAAGAAACTTCCCAGGTATCTGTCCAGATCCCGGGATCCTCAGGCGGAGGCAGTGGATGCATTATCACTTCCTTGGAAGTATCATCCTGCCTATATATTTCCGCCTCTAGTTCTTCTTCCAAGAGTAATCTCCAAGATTCTGAAGGAATGCTCGTTTGTTCTGCTGGTAGCTCCGGCATGGCCTCACAGGTTTTGGTATGCGGATCTTGTCCGGATGGCCTCTTGCCAACCGTGGACTCTTCCGTTAAGACCAGACCTTCTGTCACAAGGTCCTTTTTTCCATCAGGATCTAAAATCCTTAAATTTAAAGGTATGGAGATTGAACGCTTGATTCTTGGTCAAAGAGGTTTCTCTGACTCTGTGATTAATACTATGTTACAGGCTCGTAAATCTGTATCTCGAGAGATATATTATAGAGTCTGGAAGACTTATATTTCTTGGTGTCTTTCTCATCATTTTTCCTGGCATTCTTTTAGAATACCGAGAATTTTACAGTTTCTTCAGGATGGTTTAGATAAGGGTTTGTCCGCAAGTTCTTTGAAAGGACAAATCTCTGCTCTTTCTGTTCTTTTTCACAGAAAGATTGCTATTCTTCCTGATATTCATTGTTTTGTACAAGCTTTGGTTCGTATAAAACCTGTCATTAAGTCAATTTCTCCTCCTTGGAGTTTGAATTTGGTTCTGGGAGCTCTTCAAGCTCCTCCGTTTGAACCTATGCATTCATTGGACATTAAATTACTTTCTTGGAAAGTTTTGTTCCTTTTGGCCATCTCTTCTGCCAGAAGAGTTTCTGAATTATCTGCTCTTTCTTGTGAGTCTCCTTTTCTGATTTTTCATCAGGATAAGGCGGTGTTGCGAACTTCTTTTGAATTTTTACCTAAAGTTGTGAATTCCAACAACATTAGTAGAGAAATTGTGGTTCCTTCATTATGTCCTAATCCTAAGAATTCTAAGGAGAAATCGTTGCATTCTTTGGATGTTGTTAGAGCTTTGAAATATTATGTTGAAGCTACGAAATCTTTCCGTAAGACTTCTAGTCTATTTGTTATCTTTTCCGGTTCTAGAAAAGGCCAGAAAGCTTCTGCCATTTCTTTGGCATCTTGGTTGAAATCTTTAATTCATCTTGCCTATGTTGAGTCGGGTAAAACTCCGCCTCAGAGAATTACAGCTCATTCTACTAGGTCAGTTTCTACTTCCTGGGCGTTTAGGAATGAAGCTTCGGTTGACCAGATTTGCAAAGCAGCAACTTGGTCCTCTTTGCATACTTTTACTAAATTCTACCATTTTGATGTATTTTCTTCTTCTGAAGCAGTTTTTGGTAGAAAAGTACTTCAGGCAGCGGTTTCAGTTTGAATCTTCTGCTTATGTTTTTCGTTAAACTTTATTTTGGGTGTGGATTATTTTCAGCAGGAATTGGCTGTCTTTATTTTATCCCTCCCTCTCTAGTGACTCTTGTGTGGAAAGATCCACATCTTGGGTAGTCATTATCCCATACGTCACTAGCTCATGGACTCTTGCTAATTACATGAAAGAAAACATAATTTATGTAAGAACTTACCTGATAAATTCATTTCTTTCATATTAGCAAGAGTCCATGAGGCCCGCCCTTTTTTTGTGGTGGTTTTGATTTTGTATAAAGCACAATTATTTCAATTCCTTATTTTTTATGCTTTCGCACTTTTTTATCACCCCACTTCTTAGCTATTCGTTAAACTGAATTGTGGGTGTGGTGAGGGGTGTATTTATAGGCATTTTGAGGTTTGGGAAACTTTGCCCCTCCTGGTAGGAATGTATATCCCATACGTCACTAGCTCATGGACTCTTGCTAATATGAAAGAAATGAATTTATCAGGTAAGTTCTTACATAAATTATGTTTTTATGTACAACTAATGAAACAGTCCGAGACCCTAATACAAGCTAACATGTTGGCGAGGTTGGCTGCGGATATTCCCGTCACGATATCAGTACAAGACCTGAAAGATAGTCTAGACAGCACGAAACAAGCTACACTCGCAGTCACTCACAGGGAGGCCCAGTTTTGACTATTACACAGAGATTACATCACACCAATAGACTAGCAAAATGGAGCAACTTGCACCCCAACCAGTGTATTAAGTGCAGTAGTGCAGCCCCCTCTTTTCTACATTACTTCTTCGCTTGTCCGATTATTAGGCGCTTCTGGGGTCACTTCCAACACTAGGTAAAAATCACACTTGACATTGAAATAGAGTTCACTACAGCTGAGATATATCTATTTAAGTGGGGAGACACACACAAACGGCAGCAGCGGTTACTCACGATGTGCACTATACTAGCACGACACTGTATCCTAACAAGATGGATCTCCAAACATCCACCAACAATAGCACAATTCAAAGAGTTACTGATAAAACAACTATACATAGAACAATATGACGTAAGGCTAGATGTGACCCAATGACTGCGACCCTTCTGGAGGAAGTGGTCCCCTCTTATCAATACTTTCAACATGGACTTAAAAAGCCAGATCATGAGACCATTCCTACAGTCCGAGGTAATGCCTCAACTTAATTATACTGTGACTGAACAATCTCTCAGAGATCAAGGGGAAATTCATAATGGTATCCGATACCCAACTGAGGAAATGCTTTTCTAGGTAACAGGGCCCAAACCCCCCCCTTTTTTTTTTTTTCCTCTCCTCTTGCTCCCTTCCTCTTCCCCTCTCGACTCTCAGACTTTCCTACTTCTCCTTTCAACATGTTGTTTTAATGTTAATATGTTATGTTTGTGGTTAAACTGTTATATGTTATATTTTAAAAATGGAGACGGATATGGAATGCAAACCTTATGGACAACTCTTGCTAAAAGTATCAAGCCGCAGGACACAGCGACTACAACCTATGCTGCTCCCATTCTTTTGTATGGACTGACTTGGACAATCCGCATAAACATTTCATGTACGGTGATAAGTGGAGTATGGTGGAAAATATTCTTACATTATGTATGCCACATGCTGTAATACCTGATTCTATGTCATGTCATGTCTGTCTCTTATAATAAAAAGAATTAAAAAAAAAAAAATGTAACTAGTGTTTGCGAGGCGGGAATGCGGCGGTTTAGGGGTTAATACATTTATTAAAGTGGCGGCGATGTCCGGTCGGCAGATTAGGGGTTAATAATTGTAGGTAGGTGGCGGCGACGTTGGGGCGGCAGATTAGGGGTGAATAAATATAATGTAGGTGTCGGCGATGTTAAGGGCAGCAGATTAGGGGTTCATAGGTATAATGTAGGTGGCGGCGATGTCCGGTCGGAAGATTAGGGGTTAAAAAATTTTCTTTTAGTGTTTGCGATGTGGGGGGGCCTCGCTTTAGGGGTTAATAGGTAATTTATGGGTGTTAGTATACTTTGAAGCACTTTAGCTTTATGTTCCGGCATTAGCCCATAAAACTCTTAACTACTGACTTTTAAATGCGGTAGGAGTCTGGACAGGAGAGGGTCTACCGCTTTCTTCTTCCAAGACTCCTAATACCAGCGTTAGGCAAATCCCATTAAAAAGATAGGATACGCAATTGACGTAAGGGGATTTGCGGTAGCCTTGAGTCGCGGAAGAAAAGTGAGTGGTACACCTGTACCTGCCAGACTCGTAATACCAGCGGGCGTTAAAAAGCAACGTTGGGACCCCTCAACGCTGCTTTTTAAGGCTATCGCCAAACTCGTAATCTAGGCGTATATTTTCAGCGTAGCTCACGCAGTGGAATATATTTGGAGAAACTGGATAAGACAGGTGAATTAAAACTTTAGGAAAACTATCATAAGTTAACAATATGAGAAATACTATTTAAGAAATGCAAACGTGTGTGTGTGTTAGTGTGTGAAACATATTACAAGCTGAAAGTAAAACGTTTTCGCATGAGTGCTAACCCGATGCACTAAAAAAAGAACTTGGAATATAGCGACTGTGTTAACATATTTCCTATAAACTTCAATGGAGTGCGAAAAGTGGAAAAAACCCCACCAATATTCGTGCGCGCAACCCAATCGCGTTTTTCTCAAGTGCCCTAACCTGACATGAAATATTAATATTTCACATTCCAATGTTCTTCACATAGCAGAATATGTTCTATTTATTCTTAAATATATATTTCTATATATATCTGATGTTTTTTGGTAAAATGATTTTTCATGTTTTCAGCTACTTGACTGCAAAGGATTCCAGTGCACTTATATATGTCTATATATGTATACATATGTATTTATGTGTTTATATGTCTGTAAATTATATAAATACATTTATAAATATATTTATACATACATATCCATATTTAGACATGCTAAAGTCCATTGCAGTCCTTTTTTTAACACCTGAGACCTCATATCTTTAAGCCCTTATAACTTTTTAATGCAATTTTTAAAAAATATTTTTTATTAGACAATGTTATTATGAGTCTAACTGTACCTTTAAATCTAATTTTGATGGGTTTTGTACAACTTTTTTTGTCTTGTGTAACAGTTAACCATAGCTCTGAAGTTGCACTATAGTGATGTGCATTTACATTCAATTGTGCTCAAGGCAACGTCTTTACTTTCAAACAGTAATACATAGGCTACTTCCAATACGTGCAAAAACCCATGATAAACCCCTAATCGCTTATGCGCAACAGTTAGCTCACCGCTTGCTATCTAGCCCTAAGTCTGTAATTCAGCTTTCCCTCCCTCCTCTAATCCTATGCCCAGGTCCAGAAGTAATATTGCTTGGGAATATGAAAACCTTGCTCATAATTAGAACTAAAGAATAGCAATTACAAAGACACATACATATAAAATCATAGGCATATTTATGCATAGACCCACAATGTAAGTGCCTAAGGTAGCACTTTTTATGCTCTTCCTATATTCCAACCAGAAAACCATTATCTTTCAGGACTGTGAAGAAATAACTTCATGACAGACATTATTCTCATTATGGGTGCACACTGCACTATATGGTGAACTAGCTATAAGTGGGTTATTGGCTATATGGGTTTTATCAGTACTTGTATGATGTATTGGTTCTGTGTGGGTCACTGGCTCTATGGTGGTAAAATCACTGCATGGTGGTATGCACTACCTTTTTGAAGGCATGGGACTGTAAATCTCTGAACTGTTGTGTTACAAGCCATATCAGGGTGAGTTTATTGCATTCTATTAAGTATTGGCTATATAAAAGATAAATCAGAGTTTATTTGGGTTACTGGTAAAACATAAATTATGCTTACCTGATAATTTCATTTCCATTGAGGGGAGGAGAGTCCACGGCTTCATTCATTACTGTTGGGAATTAAGAACCTGGCCACCAGGAGGAGGCAAAGACACCCCAGCCAAAGGCTTAAATACCCCCCCACAAACACACACACTTCCCTCATCCCCCAGTCATTCTGCCGAGGGAACAAGGAACAGTAGGAGAAATATCAGGGTATGAATGATGCCAGAAGATGAATTAAAAGTAGGTCCACCCATCAGACATACGGGCAGGAGCCATGGACTCCCCTCCCCTCGATGGAAATTAAATTATCAGGTAAGCATAATTTATGTTTTCCATCTAAAGGGGAGGAGAGTCCACGGCTTCATTCATTACTGTTGGGAACATAAACCCAAGCTCTAGAGGACACTGAATGAAACCGAGAGGGAAAAGGCAGACCCTAATCTGAGGGCACCACAGCCTGCAAAACTTTTCTCCCCAAAACAGCTTCCGCAGAAGCAAAAACATCAAATTTGTAAAACTTTGTAAAAGTGTGTAAGGAGGACCAGGTAGCCGCCTTACAAATTTGCTCCATAGAGGCCTCATTCTTGAAGGCCCAAGACAAAGCCACAGCTCTAGTTGAATGAGCCGTAATCTTCTGAGGAGGCTTATGTCCCGCTGTCTCATAAGCTAAGAGAATCATGATCCTCAACCAAAAGGAGAAAGAAGTAGAAGAGGCTTTCTGCCCCTTGCGCTTCCCTGAATACTACACAAAAAGAGATGTAGACTGTCTTTAATCCTTCGTAGCCTGAAGATAGAACTTCAGGGCACTAACCACATCCAGATTATGAAGTAACCTTTCCTTAGAAGAAGAAGGGTTAGGACACAAAGAAGGAACCACTATTTCCTGATTGATGTTACAGTTAGACACCACCTTGGGAAGAAACCCCAAACCATTGCGAAGCACAGCCTTATCCACATAAAATACCAGATAAGGAGGCTCACATTGCAAGGCAGCCAGTTCAGATACACTGTGTGCTGATGCAATGGCCAACAGGAAGAGAACCTTCCAGGACAGAATCTTAATATCAATGGAATGCATAGGCTCAAACAGAACCTTCTGCAATAACTTAAGGACCAATTTGAGCAGACTGTCTAAAGATAGGCCTGATTGTAGACAGAGCCTGAACAAAAGATTGGATGTCAGGGAGCTCAGCGAGTCTCCTATGCAAAAAGACTCATAATGCCGAAATCTGTCCCTTTAAGGAACTGGCGGCAAGACCCTTCTCCAAACCGTCTTGGAGAAAGTACAGAATCCTGGATACCTTCACCTTATGCCAAGGATATCCATGCTTCTCACACCAGGACAAGTAATTCCTCCACACCTTATGGTAGATGTGACGAGTGACTGGCTACCTTGCCTGAATTACAGTATCAATCACACTTTCAGAAAAGCCTCTCTTGGCCAAGACTAGGCGTTCTATCTCCACACAGTCAGGCTCAGAGAATCGAGATTTAGATGTTGAAAAGAGCCCTATTCCAGCAGATCCCTGCGACAGGGTAAACTCCACGGCGGAGAGGATGACATCCCCACCAAATAAGCAAACCAAGTCCTCTGTGGCCACGATGGAGCAATCAAAATGGCCGAAGCTCGCTCCTGTTTGATGCATGCCACTACATAAGGTAGAAGCGGTAATGGTGGAAAAATGTAAGCTAGGCTGAACCCCCAAGGCACCGCTAAGGCATCTATCAGCTCTGCCTTGGGATCCCTGGATCTCAACCCATATCGGGGTAGATTGCAGTTGATACAACAAGGGTTTTTTTTTTTGGTTAAGCACACCACAAAAGGACTGTTTAATCTTAACACACATATTGTGGGAGTGCTACCAAAGTGACCAAAACAATTGCAAAACAACAAAAAAGTATTGTGCACTTCCAACCAGTTAAGTCCACATATTTTTAGCATATTTATATATACTTCTGTCTGCTAAATATACTTACATAGTTCAAATAAGATTGGGATAAACATCTCACAATAATATTGACTTATATTTATGCTGCAAAAAATTGCCTGTTTAAATTTAAATTAAAATAGGGATCATAGTCACACTCTGCTAAGCCAGTCACCACTTACAAGGTGTACCACAATAGACTGGTCCTAACACTAATCAGTTTCCACACTGCAGCAAATCATGTCTACACAGAGGGAAACTCCCTAGCTTTATATGTATACCTCAGTTATAATGTCTGGAACACACCTGGGCTGGGTGGTGTGCATTAACCAAAAAGGGGGGGGGGATTTGGTCAACTCCCTATTCAAAAGATACAACAAGGTTTTTTTTTTTTTTTTGGTTAAGCACACCACAAAAGGACTGTTTAATCTTATCACACATATTGTGGGAGTGCTACCAAAGTGACCAAAACAATTACAAAACAACAAAAAAGTATTGGTGCAGACGCAGCATAAATATAAGTCAATACTATTTTGAGATGTTTATCCCAATCTTATTTGAACTATGTAAGTATATTTAGCAGACAGAAGTATATGCAAATATGATAAAAATATGTGGACTTAAGTGGTTGGATGTGCACCGATACTTTTTTGTTGTTTTGTAATTGTTTTGGTCACTTTGGTAGCACTCCCACAATATGTGTGTTAAGATTAAACAGTCCTTTAATGGTGTGCTTAACAAAAAAAAAACCTTGTAGTATCTTTTCAATAGGGAGTTGACCTAATCCACCCCCCCCTTTTTGGTTAATGCACACCACCCAGCCCAGGTGTGTTCCAGATATTATAACTGAGATATACATATAAAGGTAGGGAGTTTCACTCTGCGTAGACATGATTTGTTGCAGTGTGGAAACTGATTATTGTTAGGACCAGTCTATTGTGGGACACCTTGTAAGTGGTGACTGGCTTAGCAGAATATGATCATATTGTGTGACTAAGATCCATATTTTAATTTTAAATTAAACAGGCAATTTGTTGCAGAATAAATATAAGTCAATATAATTGTGAGATGTTTATCCCAATCTTATTTGAACTATGTAAGTATATTTAGCAGATATAAGTTTTTATTTAAATTCAAAAGCATATTTAACAGGCAATTTTTTGCAGCATAAATATAAGTCAATACTATTGTGAGATGTTTATCCCAATCTTATTTGATCTATGTAAGTATATTTAGCAGACAGAAGTATATATAACTATGCTAAAAATATGTGGACTTAAGTGGTTGGATGTTCACCAATACTTTTTTGTTGTTTTGTAGCTTGCAATTGAGTCTGGATGCCATGAGATCTATCTCCGGCGTTCCCCAACTGAGACAAATCTCTGCAAGAGACCATTTCCCTGGATGGAAGGATTGCCTGCTGAGAAAGTGTGCTTCCCAGTTGTCCACACCTGGAATGTGAATCGCTGAGAGTAAGCAGCTGTGGGACTCCACCCACTCCAAGATCCGAGACACCTGCCTTATGGCTATGGAGACCCTCATACCCCCCTGATGGTTGATGTAAGCCACCAAGGTAATGTTGTCGTTCTGGAATCTGATGAAGCTGAATGACCCTAGAGGAGGCCATGCTGTCAGAGCATTGTAGATTGCTCGGAGTTCCAGAATATTTATCGGAAGGAGAGACTCCTCCCAGGACCATTTTCTTGTGCCATCCTGGCACCCCAAACAGCTCCCCATCCTGCCAGACTTGCGTCCGTGGTCACAATCTCCCAGAACAGTCTCAAGAAGGATGTCCCCATGGACAGTTGCTCCGAACGGATCCACCAGGAGAGGGAGATCCAAGACCAAGCATCCATGTATACCTGATGTGATAGATATAATTGATCGCTGTTCCACTGTCTCAACATGCACAATTGAAGAGGTCTGAGATGGAACCTGGCGAATGGAATGATGTCTATGCTAGAACCGATCACCTCCATACACTGAGCCACCGAGGGACTTGAGGAGGACTGAAGGGCAAGACAAGAGGACACAATCTTCCTGTGTCAATGGTCTGTGAGAAATATTTTCATGGTCATAGAGTCTATTATCGTGCCCAGGAACTCCACCTTGGTGCTGGGAACCAGGAACTCTTTCCTGAGTTGATCTTCCAACCGTGAGATTGGAGCAAAAGAAGAAGAGCCCTTGAATGATCCTCTGCTAGACTGAGCGACAGCGCCTGGACTAGGATGTCATCCAAATAGGGCACCACAGCAATGCCTCTGACTCTGGCCACAGCAAGTAGCACCCCCAGAACTTTCATGAATACTCTCTGGGCCGTCACCAGACCAAAGAGGAGGGCCACAAACTGGACGTGCTGGTCTACAAACGCAAATCTTAGGAACTTGAAGTGGTCCCTGTGGATTGGCACATGAAGGTAAGCCTTCTTCAAGTCTAAACCTGTCATGAACTGTCCCTCTTGAACTAGGGGCAGAATAGATCTGATTGTTTCCATTTTGAATGATGGAACACTCAGAAACTTGTTTAAACACTTTAGGTCCAGAATCGGGTGGAACGTGTCCTCCTTCTTTTGGAACCACAAAAACATCCTTTCTGCTAGGGTTACTGGTACGATAACGCCGAGAGAGGAGAGATCTCTCACACACTCTAGAAAGGTCTCTCTCTTTTCTGGTCTTGAAGACAGGTTTGACAGGAGGAAGAAGGGAGACAAAAGGAGGCGCCACAATAGTGTGAAATCGTAGATTAAAGGGACCCCCACAAAACGATTCAGGATCACTTACTAGATTTAAAGCACTTGAGAAGTGCCACAGGTGCAGGCTGAACTATTCAAAGCTGTCCAGCGAGCTTATCCTCATGGTCCAAAGGCCTAAGGGTTAACTTCAGATTCCCCCACACGTACTCGATTCAAAGATGAAGCCAAAAAATTAGTGGTAGTGGATTTCCACTCAGGGAAGAAAATCCAGTTCAAATGGGGCTAAGAGTAGTAAAAAAGTCAGAACGACTTCATAAAAGCAATAAGCGTGATGACAGATAGGTAAAAATATAACCAAAAAAGTTTATTTAAACCTCATACACTACGCGTTTCCCGGTCACAACAACCGTTTCATCAGGTGTAAAAAGCTAACAGTCATCACCTGTTTAAATAAACTTTTTTGGTTATATTTTTACCTATCTGTCATCATGCTTATTGCTTTTATGAAGTCGTTCTGACTTTTTTACTACTCTTAGCCCCATTTGAACTGGATTTTCTTCCCTGAGTGGAAATCCACTACCACTAATTTTTTGGCTTCATCTTTGAATCGAGTACGTGTGGGGGAATCTGAAGTTAACCCTTAGGCCTTTGGACCATGAGGATAAGCTCGCTGGACAGCTTTGAATAGTTCAGCCTGCACCTTTGGCACTTCTCAAGTGCTTTAAATCTAGTAAGTGATCCTGAATCGTTTTGTGGGGGTCCCTTTAATCTACGATTTCACACTATTGTGGCGCCTCCTTTTGTCTCCCTTCTATCTGTAGATCGTCGCTGGTGCCATCAGCCGTGGAAGGAGTGTCAGCTGCCGCACACCCACTATATAGTGGACACCCGGAGGAAAATCTCCATCACATGAACTGTGTATAAGGACTATTCGTATATACTTTAATATCCGGGTACTTCATCATTGTATGTATTCTGTACCGCAATAGATCACCATTGTGTGTCCTCTAATATCCTTTGCAACCTTTGTATGCTCACAACATCATTTGCATTGATAGTTATTTGGTCATAGGATCATAGTATTTGCTGCTGAAGTTACATTGTTATTGTGTTCTCCATCAGAAGGACACATCACACTATATATATATTTTTTGCACTGTATATTACGCTCACCGCGTTCACAGTATATTTTTTATTTTGTATACATATATTTATTATATATATTTTTTTATATATATTTTTTTTTATATATATTTTTATATATATATTAATTTTTTATATTCAGCACTGTTGTGAAATTTAATTCACGCACATTCTTTGTCCTTTGTTGAAGAGCACATCAAGGACACTGAGATATACACACAGTGTATGCACTGTATATGTGTGCACGCACATTCCTTGTCCTTCATTGAAAAGCGCATTAAGGACACTGAGATATACACATTTTTGTTATGCATTTTATATGTGTGCACTATTTTTAGGCGCCTTCACTTTATCACATCACATTTAGGTTTGACAGGAGGAATCTGCCCCTGGGTGGATGGGATCTGAACCCTATCATGTAACCCTGGGCGACAACCTCCAGAACCCAAGGGTCCTGAATGTCCTGTAACCAGGCTTCTGAGAAGAGTGATAATCTGCCCCCATACTTGGTCCAGAGACCAGTCGAGGGCCACCCCTTCATGCCGATTTTGTCTCGACAGGCTTCTTGCTCTGCTTAGACTTGTTCCAAGAATGAGCCGGCTTCCAAACTTTAGGCTTAGCCTTCTTATCCTGAGGTAGCAAAGCTCCCTTGCCTCCCGTAACTGTGGATATGATCGAATCCAATCCTGGACCGAACAGAATCTTTCCTTGAAAAGGCAGGGACAACAGCCTCGACTTAGAGGTAATGTCTGCAGACCAAGACTTTAGCCACAGAGCCCTGCGAGCTAAAACGGAAAAACCTGACACCTTAGCATTCAGGCAAATAATTAGCATATTGGCATCACAGATTAATGAATTGGCGACCTTCAGCATATTAATCTTATCCTGTATCTCGTCAATGGAAGTCTCCCCTCAACCATTTCACACAGAGATTCACACCAATATGTTGCAGCTCCGGAAACCGTGGCTACGGCTGCTGCCGGCTGAAAAACAAATCCTGTGTGTGGAAACATCTTCTTTAACATGTTTTCCAACTTTTTATCCATGGGCTCTTTAAACGACAAACTATCCGTGAGGGTAATAGATGTCTGCTTCGCAAACGTGGAGATAGCACAATCCACCTTAGGGACAGTACCCCACAGCTCAAGATGAGAGTCTGGAATGGGAAACAGTTTCTTAAAGGAAGAAGAAGAGGAAAAGGACGAACCAAATCGCTCCCATTCATTCTTAATAATATTAGCCATCTTAACAGGAACCGGGAACGCCTGAGGCACCCCTCTGTCCTCATATACCTTATCAAGCTTAGGAATCGCAGGTTCCTCCGGAAGCTTCAGTTCCGGAACCTCCAGAGTAGCCAAGCACTTGCTTCATCAAAAAGCGCAGCCGGAGGTCTAGATGACATGGACTCCGACGCAGAAGGAGCCACCTCCGAAGAGTCAAAGTGGGCCTCATCATCGTATAACACCTCTGATATGTCCAAAGCCATAGACAACCCCTGGGCCGGGCCACCAAGATACACCCTACGCTTGTGCTTAGCAGAACGTGGTATGGCATGGATCAACTTTCGATACCGCCATTTGCAGTTGATCTGCAAAATCTGATGGCCAATGAATCTCTCCCGCAGGAGTAATGGTTGGACCCTGAGGTGCTGCATGTGCAATTGGAGATGAATGAGGGGATGCACCTCACGGGACGGGGAACCCTCAGAGGTGGACGGCTCAGTAGTACTAGACATCCGTTTACTTTTAGATGTCATAACTTTATTAAGGCATGTGGAACATAGTTGAGCAGGCTGTTCTACCAGAACCTCCTCACAATAAACACAGGAATGAGACCTTGTTAAAGAGGGAGAACCCTCTAAAGCGTCAGAGTCCTCCATAGATTGTGCTGTTATTACAGACTAGATTAACTTAATAAATAGGCACCTTTATAACCTCCAATGGCCAGGGCACTCACCACCTCCTATGACCCGGACTACAGAAACCGTTTTGTCTCCTGGCCGCTGATCAACAGAGGAAGAGAGATAGCCACACCCGGTCATATGGAATGTATGGCAGGACTGCCCATGCCTAAGGAGAAAACGCAAAAAAAAGGGACGCGCAATACTCCCGTAGGTCACATGAAAGTTCCACACATTGCCAGAGCCTCATCTTGCACATAACACAGCAATGACACAATAAACAATATCATGTATAACCCCCCCTGTTCAATAATCCCCTTTCCAGGAATATTAACCCTTGATTCTTTAAAAATAAAAGGCGTCACACTGTGACCCTGTCTTCCGTGTTATCATTATGTAATAAAAAATTAAGCGATCTTACCAGAATTTATGCCGTGGATTAGGAACACGGCCCTTCAAGTGTGACAGGTTAGTAGCCTCACTCCTGACATAGACTTGAGTTTAAAAAGTAGGCAGCGAAACTTGTCAAAGCTGATTGCTTGTGGAGCTGTTAATATGAGTCGGGATGGTTTTGCAGAAAGACTCTCCCTGCGTCTCCGGACTTTAACTTTTGCCTAGGCTCTCACTGAGAGGCTGACAGGACTACTTAAAACAGTCCCAATGCAGAGTACTACCCTCCATAAGAGACTACTCCGATCTTCGTCACTTCTCTGCCGTCCTCCTGTGACGAAAGGCAAAGAATGACTGGGGGATGAGGGAAGTGGGGGAGGTATTTATGCCTTTGGCTGGGGTGTCTTTGCCTCCTCCTGGTGGCCAGGTTCTTAATTCCCAACAGTAATGAATGAAGCCATGGACTCTCCTCCCCTTTAGATGGAAATGAGGATAGCTCTCTGTTGCCATTTGAGTGAGGGTAGGATAATCTGGCATATAAATTGATTTAAGTGGAGAAAAAACACACATCCACACTGTGTTTGCCTATCTAAGTGCAAGAACTTTATTAAGCAACATCCTGTTACAAGAATGAGGAACAAAAATAAACTTTATTCATATATACAATTATGCTCATAAGTTACATCACCGTGAGAGCACATTCAGCAACACCTTAACACCCCCAACTTGCTCTCATGGGTATAATTTTTGCAAAAAAATGAAAATATACATATATTACATGACTTACATTCCAAAAAGATGATTGAAAAACTTTTCTAACTTGAACGTTGCTTTAGTAATAACATCTGCTACCATCTTGTCAGTTTGACAACATTCAAGAACTATGCTACCTCTACTAATAACTGATCTAATAAAGTGATACTTTTATATATATATATATATATATATATATATATATATATATATATATATATATATATATATATATATACAGTATATACATACACACACATATATATATATATATATATATATATATATATACACAATCACATACACAGTTAAACACACATATATGTAGTACAGTTGTTTAGTTTGTAAAACATTTTTTTTTTCAACAGAAACATTTAAAAATAGTTATTGTATGTACAGCTTGCAGACCCATCTTGCAGCTACAGCTGCCTGTCTCATGCCATAAGTTTGAGTAACTTTGTGGCCGCTACAGTAAAGGGAATTGTGCTTCTTGTAGTTGTTTAGTATGCCAGAAGCCCATAAAATGACTAATGCGCTCACCTTACAATTGTTTCAGTCCTGAGGTCACTGTAAGTTACTCAAACTTATGGCACAAGCTCTAGCTGCAAGATGGGTCTATTAGGAGATCATGTGCCCGCACATAACATGTCAGTTGGGTAAGCAACGAACCTATCTGAGTAGTGTTACAGGTGACAGTGTTCCACAAGCTGTACACTCAGTACCTGCTGATGCTGAAAGGAACGACTGCTCACCAGCCCTATTTGATGTCGAAGGTGCGGGCTAGTACATCATTGGTAAGTCACTGCCACCCCCTTGCCCGCATGTGGCCGCCGCGGAGCCCTCTTGTACATCATAGGTGACATCATAGTGGATGGGGTTATAAATGGCGTACTCTTGCGTTTTTTAAACCGCGGCAATTAATCACGATTTTAAATCGCATATGCGATTAATCGTGCAACCCTAGTTCACATTGACATCAGGGGGCCAAATATGCCCCTGTTTCCGTGCGAGCCTTCAGGCTCTAGGAAACAGCAGTTATTAAGCAGCGGTCTTAAGACTGCTGCTCCATAACTGGTCCACCTGCTCTGAGGCTGCGTACATTAATCCATCCAATCCTATACGATCAGGCTGATTGACACCACTGGCTGCAAAACTGCAGGGGGAGACATTGCACAAGCAGTTCACCAGAATGCCGATGTCTGTTGGACATGATCCGCTGAGTGGATCATGTCGGACAGACCAATGATAAATTGGCCCCCTAGTGTCCATTTCATTAAATAATTGTACAAGGTACAAACCCTCTTAAGTTGTCACAGTCAATGCCACATACTCAGCTTCAAATGATAATAAAGCTAGGGTAGGTTGCTTTTTAAACTTCCATGCATTTAATGGACTTTCTTAAGTTAAACTAAAACAGTATAAAGTCATTATTCTAAAATTCACATCAGAAGCCCAATTGGCATCATTATATGCCTCGAGTTTCAGGTCTCCAGTACACTTTCTGTAGCATAACTCATAGTCAATAGTATATTTTAGATACCTCATTACATGCTTAGTTATAGTTAGATGTTATTCTGTAGGTTCTGATAGATAGTGAAAATGTATCATTATCCAGCTTAAAACTGGTCTTGTACAGGTCATTGCATACAGTAAACTACCTATTATCTCCCGATAATTCTTTGCATTTACAGGATTTTTGTGGTCTCTTTGGTCCAGTTTTTGTTCACATGGTGTTTGATCTGGGTTTACACTCATACCAAACTTCTCCAGAATTCTTGGTATGCATCTTTTTTTGATTCATCCTGATCAGACCCTCACTTTGTTCAAACTCGATACCTAACAAATGCTTGATCCTTCACCTAGAGTTTTGTTGTAAGCATTTTCTTCACATCATTTAGTACTGTTTCTTCACGGACACCAATAATAAGATTGACGACCCATATTATTAGTATAACTATATCATGCTTAGATTGTTTAACATATACACAATTATCTGCTTAGTTCAAACCCATTTTCAATCAGATGATCGGGTAGCATCTTATTCATATTTCTGCCTGTTTGCTTTAGACCAGGGGTAGCAACCTTGGCACCCCAGATGTTTCGGAACTACATATCCCATGATGCTCAGACAGCCTGAAGAGTGTCTCAGCATCATGGGAAATGTAGTGGGGTGCCAAGGCTTCTGACCCCTAGGGCATCTGGGGTGCCAAGGCTTCTGACCCCTGCTTTAGACCATACAGTGACTTGTTCAATCTTAAAACTAATTTCTTATTTTGTTTAGTCTTGGGGGCATATTTATCAAGCTCCGTACGGAGCTTAATGTACAATGTTTCCGGCGAGCCTTCAGTCTAAAGACTGCTGCTCCATAACCTGTCCCCCTGCTCTGAGGCGGCAGACAGAAATCAACCTGATCAAACACTATCGGGTTGATTAACACCCCCTGCAGGGGGCGGCATTGCACCAGCAGTTCACAAGAACATCTGGTGCAATGAAAAATGCAGACAGTGTAGGTCATACTGTGCTGCTAGTTGCATAAAAATACATACTGATGTAATATTTGCAGTTGGAGAAAAAAAGTTATTTGTAATCAATTCCTTTTATTCGACTATAACTTTTAGCAACAACATATCTAGCCTTATATGTTACTGTTCCATCAACTTTATGCTTCACTGCGTACACTTGCCGTCCCCCACACTAATTGTTTACCTACTGGTAGAGTGGTCAAATATAATGTGTAATTTTCTTTCAGTGAATATATTTCTTCCATAGCATTAAGCCAGAATTGTGACTGAGGTGAAATTATAGCATCTTTGAAGGTTTGTGGTACATTGAATACTCTTTAAACATAATCAATATTTGTTAATATTTGATCATCATGTTTGAAATAAGAAATGTATTCCTCCAGGTATTGAATGTTTTTTTCTATTTCTTTTAGGGTAACAAGCACCAGGGTGGGTCATTCTCATTTTGGTTTCTATTCTCATTCCTTGAGAATATCTCAGAAGACTGGTCTTCTGTACAGAATTTCTATAATTCACCTTATTGTAATCATTTTAATCATGCAATAGATCAGTTTGAGTCTGTCTTTCAATAACTTTATAACTTTCTTTGTGATAAACTTCACAAGCCTGTGCTTAAGGATCTTTTCAGTGTCTGCGTAGAATACTAGATAAGAAGGGCTGTTTTTGTCATAACCTACAAACATTCATCTTTCACATTTGGAATCTAATTCTGTCATACTTATATGCAATAGAAAATCCAAGCAGAGTAGCAGCAAAACCAAAGAGTGTTTATTGTTTAACACAACAACAAATGCAGCAACGTTTCGGTATTACTACCTTAGTCATGCATGACTAAGGTAGTAATACCAAAACGTTGCTGCATTTGTTGTTGTGTTAAACAATAAACACTATTTGGTTTGCTGCTACTCTGCTTGGATTTTCTATTAACTATTCAGAGCCTGGAGTGGAGCTCTGGAGTGGCGTGCAATGGGTCGCTGTGTGCTGGATTAAGGACTTTGTTTTTGGATACTTATATGCAAAACATTATGATCCAAAAGTTCTCATTTTAGAAAGGTTTGGTTCCTTGCCTTTAAACAAATATGCCTAGATTACAAATGGCACGCAAACTGTAGCGCAGGTGCACTATGGATTTTTTTCCGGCTTCCTAGAGGGTCTTCGTCTCACCAGTCCTTATGCTATTAAATACTATTTAACACCATAAAGACTTGTGAGACTAGAGAGGTTGAAGAGGCTCAAGGGGGCCGAAAAAAAACCCATAGTGCACTTGTGCTACAGTTTGCGTGCCACTTGTGATCTAGAAGAGAATATGGAGTTTATACCCTTAATTTTCATTCCTTCTACCACATGTAGCAACTTTGCAATATCATCATAACTACAGTGTCCCAGGATTTCATGCCAAGTTAGAATATCGTAACATCCATGACAACTGTCATCATCAGCAAAATAATTTGAATAGTAAAGTCAATTTGTATTTTTGTATTGTGAATTTGGCACCGTTATTTTAAAAAGTAAATTCTTATTTTGCTGGAAACTGATTGACGCTCCACTATTTGTTGCTGTGTCTACAGAGAAAATATCATGAGAGTATGAAGGTATATATAATGCTTTCTTCAGTCATTATTACACGATTTCCCTCGCTGTCTAGCAAACAAACTTCTGCATATCCTCTTTTTCAGCCCTACACCAGTCGTTCTTTTTCCATCTGCAAGTTCCAAGGAATGTTTAAACCATTAGTGCCTTTGGTATTAGCCCATCTGTTTGGTCATCTCTTATTTTAAAAGAAAATGAGTGCCTGTCATCATTATTATCTGTAGCTTGTTTAGCATTGTCTTTCTATTTCTGCATGCAGTTTGCATCTTTATGCGTCATGCTTTTGTAATGGCTGCACCACACTGACTGACATTTTAACTTTGACTGTTTAAAGAGATACTGAACCCACGTTTTTTTCTTTCATGATTCAGATAGAGCATGCAATTTTAAGCAACTTTTTAATTTACTCCTACTATCAATTTTTCTTTGTTCTCTTGGTATCTTTATTTAAAAAGCAGGAATGTAAGCTTACGAGCCGGCCCATCTTTGGTTCAGCACCTAGGTTGTACTTGCTGATTGGTAGTTAAATGATATTCACCAATCAGCAAGCGCTATCCAGGGTGCTGAACCAAAAATGGGCCGGCTTGTAAGCTTACATTCCTGCTTTTTCAAATAAAGAAAGCAAGAAAACGAAGAAAAATTGATAATAGGAGTAAATTAGAAAGTTGCTTAAAATTGCATGCTCTATCTGAATCATGAAAGAAAAAAATTGGGTTCAGTATCCCTTTAAGCATGCATTAACTATGTGTCCTTTTTAGCTGCAATTGTAACAGATAATATTAAATTTGTTTCTAGCTTTCAATCTTGGAATTGTGTTACTCATTTTTAACACGTTTTTGTCATTTGGGCTAGTGTAGTATTTTTCTGTATCTTCAAAACTTCTCAACGGTGTCTTGAATTCTGCGATAATCACTGTTCAATCACCCTGTGTAATGTGGATGGCAAACAGTTTAAATGATTCAGGCAAACCTTTCAAAATCATTGCAATCAACAGTCTGTCACTTAACGTTTCTCCTGCATTTCTTGTTGCTGTAATGGCTGTCTCTGCACGTATGATGTAGTTCCTCACACACTCACAGCTTTCTGAATAGACATCAGTTCAGTTAACAGACTAATTATACAGGGATTCCTTTTTTCTGCATAATAGTCTCTCGCTTTTCTCCCATCATCATTTGCCTCTTTAATGACTAAAAACAAAATGTTATTATCTAAGAATTGAATTATTTCAGCATACACTTCCTCATTCTTACGTCTATCTTCATCTTCGGCGTTTGCTAGCACAACCAGGATAGTTTCCTTGAGATTTAAGCAGCCATAAATGTCCCAAGAATATTATCTTCCAAAGTTTGTAATTATTTTCATCTCCATCAAAGCAAAGCCTGCTCCATCAATTTCCTGCATCCCTACTGGGCCCATAACCTGTTGCCATTTGAGTGAGGATAGGATAATCAGGCATATAAATTGCTTTATATGACAGTGGAGGAAAAACACACATGCACACACTGCTTGCCTTTTCTCAGTGCAAGAACTTTATTTAGCAACTTTACAAGGGGGAGGAACAAAAACAAACTTTATTCATACATACAATTATGCTCATTGGTTACATCACTGTGAGAGCACATTCAATAATACCTTAAAGCTTTTCTTTGTGTACTATTGTCAATATTAGGGTTAAATAATTGCTCCATGTTGGTGTTGCTAGCCATAAGGGCTGTTAAATCACTGCACTGTGTGGTTTAGTGGTATAACAGTTGAATGCTGTTTTCTGGATGAGTGTTACATTTCTGGGCTTAACTGTTTAATGAAACAGGGGTACAGTACCTAACTCCCAGTGCAAGCTGTCATTACAAAATCCTTTTATCAACAATATAACAATTCAGCAGCACTTTAAATGATGCCTTTATTACATCCTTTTGGGTCATACATCAATATACAATGCTTCTGAAACACATGACTAAGGACATTTGTAGTGCCCAACATATTGGTAATGTTTAATGTGTATGTGACCTGATACAGCTGTAGGTCACAAACATGCACATTTACCTTGCACATACACTCCTGGTGGTAAAATATAAAGTGATATTAAAGCACTAATGTACTTTAACAACAAAAAACGACCCTACCTTTACAATACAACTGAAAAACAGTATTCACATGAGAGACATAATTATGAATCCTTAAACAATAGTCACAATTTTTCTGTTTATCAAAGAAATGTCACATTGATATATCCAAATTAAAACATATTTTCTTCATAAAAACTGGCAAAGAAATGAATTTAAATGTGAGAAATTATGACCAATTTATTGGGTTATGGGTCCAAAAGAGTGTTGCAACTCTCATTTTCTCATACAATCTTATAGGGAAAAAAATCTGACAACAAATAGCAACAATAAATAATAAAAGCTCCAGTTGAGTTTAAATTAAAAAGGTGACATATTTAACACAAGCAATCATATCCCTGAATATCCCTGAATTCTGTTTCTAGACAGAAATGTATCTAAACCATGTTTAAATGTATCTAAGGTATTGGCATTTACTACCTCCTTAGATAATGATTCCAGCACATTTCATTGCTCTTACAGTGATTAAATCTCCTTTACTTCAGCCTAAAATTGTAACCTCTTGTCATAAAAATTTTCTTGGAATAAACAGAGCTTCTGCCATCTCTGTATATGGGCCTTGAATATATTTCCATAAAGTAATCAGGTCCCCTTTTTTCTAGAGAAAACACCCCCAGTTTGGCTAGCCTATCCTCATAGCTTAAATTCCCCATTCCCCTTTTTAGCTTTGTTGCCCTTCTCTGAACTTTTTCTAGTTCTGCAATATCTTTTTTTGAGATTGGTCCCCAGAACTGCACTCCATACTCAAGGTGAGGTCTTTATATAGTGACAGAATTATGCTTTCCTTCCTTGCATCAATGCCTCTTTTAATAAATGCTAGTATCTTATTAGCCTTATATTGTGCAGTAAAACTATACAGTCATCCATGCAGTACAAAGCCGACTTCAGAACTTTAGCTGCAGATGGGCTGAGAAAGTGACACTCCTCCCTCTCCCGCATTACAAAAATCATTTTCAGAAAATACATTGTTGGGCATTACTGGTCCATAGGAAAGATACTCACTGCCTAATAATTAAAACTCATACAGCGCTATTGCTGGATAGTGACACACCCCAGAAACTTAAAGCCATAGGAATATCTATTTAAAAACAAAATCTGTAATGCAATTGAATTAAAAAATAAAATACTCACCACAATAAATAATCTTATATTGATACAATAAATGTCACCTATTTTGACACACACCTACCTCTCTCATTTGCTAAGTCCTCCCCCACCACACATCAAATCAGAATATATGAAGACTAATACAAACAAATGCAGTCAGAGGTGATGGCAGGTGATTGTTATTAATATGTTCATCACATGACAGCCACATAGACATTTATTTGGATGTTGGGGTTGCTGTCTTTCAAATAAGGGGTCTTATTTATTATTTCTATGATAGTTACTATGGTGACCATCTGCATATTAAAGGGCATGTAATCTGTTATTCATAATAGAGAAGTCCCCCTTTTTAAATGAAACATAAAATGCCCTTCTAATTAAATCAGAGGGGGGAAATGGACCCTGAATTATCTTCTTCTCCTCCATAAAATAATCTAAGATGGGGCAAGTGACATCTTATTTGAAAGATGGGCTCTTTGTATCACCCAACACAGTTATCAAATTCCCAGTGCAAAGTAGAAAGTAAGGAATGAACAATACTTGTTACACAATTTATATTTATATGCATGAAACATGTAGCATTGTATATTTTCTTAGAATTCTGATAGAAATGTTGCACTGGTGAGGATATCTTATTAGCCTTAGAAACCGATTCCCTGCATTGTGCGCCCATCTTTAGCTTGTTATCTTTTACTACTATTATAGCCAAAAAGAAAGAAAAATGGGGCTGCTAGCACTCATCCTACCTAAATGAAGTGTTTAAAAATACAATTTTATTATATTCACATTAAAAAATAGTCAGGAGTGGTAACACGATACAAACATCAGCTATAGTACAACAACAAACGCGTTTCAGCCGCAATTCGGCCTTTTTCAATGTTAACTGTTGGATTGTCACAATAAAAATGAACAAGCAGAAGCCATAAAATTACTAGCTTAAATACCCAGCCTTTTCCTCATCAGCCTATCAAACATAGTATGCCTACCCCACCTCCGGTTTCGTTAAATCATATTACTGTGTTAGGACGAAAATTACTCATTTTGATTTGCTGATACACGCTATAGGCGTGAACAGTCCCTGCTGAGTTCCTCCGTCTGTTACTCGCTGATACGCTTCCCCGATACACACCCACTCCTACATCACTCAATCAAGGGTGTGTTTACTACGGGTTGCGTATCCGATTGGTTGGATATCGGCAGCATCTATTCTAGGCTGTACACTGGAATCGGGCATATTAGCGTAATTATTCGTGACCTTGCTTACATTATAAAAACAAAGAAATTGACTATTCGTTAGCTTATGACAGGAATAATTGGTGTGATCATCAACCTTTATAGGGGTCAAATTAAATCTCAACAACCCCTTATAGAGACCCTATGATGGATACATTTCACTACATGTAAAAGGGGACTGACCTAAGTTACTACATCTAATGCACGTTTAAATCCAACTCCTACCATTCATTACAATAAACATATTAAAACCCGAACATAACACTATGACTTCTTCTTAATGCCGAAAAATTCTTTACATTAAGATTTTTGTGAAATTCAGTGAAAATATTACAACCTCATACCTATACCTAAGATTAAGAGAGTTTAATTTCCTGATGTAGCTCATAATCATCTGAGTACACATGCAGTGCTCCTATTATGCTGCATGTTATAAATAAATAAAATGTTATCAGGGCAGATATGCAGAGAGTTGGCTTACGCATAGTCATAAACATTTAACTAAATTAGTCTGCCACATAACAATACCTTACCAACATACACTATGTAGGCATATCATGTATGTTTTGACTATACAGTGTGATTGCACATACTGTGTGTCAAAATCACCTTTCTTCATTCTCTGTATATAAGATCATTAAGTGTACCAACACACACTATGTAAGCATATCATGTATGTCCAAACTATACATTATGGGGGCACATCCTGTGTGTCAAAACCACCTCTCTTCATTCTCTGTATATACGGTCTTTTAGATTGTAATACACTGAAAATCAAATAATTATCATTATATGTTATGCTGGTCTCAATTGTAAGAATAAGGATAGGAACCTGGTCTGTCATCTATCTATATCTATTACTACTCCCATATCCCTGTCCTCCTGTGTTTGGCTAAGTCTAGTTCCATTAAAATAATACATTGCCTCCTTCTGCATTCTCCAGTACTAAATATAATTTACTTGCCCATTCTTCTAATTTTTGTAGATCCCCTTGTAATGAAAGTTCATCCTGCCCTAACCTAATGTCCTTACACAACTTTTTATCATCTGCAAAAATAGAGATGTTGCCATTTAATCCTTGATCCAAGTCATTAATAAAAATATTTAAAAAAACAGGGCCCGGTAATGATCCCTGGGGGACTTAACCGATTACCTTTGTCCAATCTGAGTATAATCCATTTACTAATATTCATTGCTTCCTGTCTTTTATCCAGCTATTTATCTATGAGCTAAAATTTTCAGCTATTCCCAGTCCCTTAATTTTGTACATGAATCTCTCATGTGGCACTGTATCAAACACATTTGCAAAATCCAAGTATATCAATCAAATAATTCCCCTTTATCTATAATTTTACTTTCTTCCTCATATAATCTAATTAGAGTTGTTTGACATAATCTATTTCTTGTAAAACCATGCTGATTTAAACTCAATCATGTTTACACAAATATACTCATCAATATAATCGCTTCAGGTATCTTTCCCACTATTGATGTCAGACTAACTGGTCTATAGCTTCCTAGGTCAGTCCTGCTTCCATTTTTAAAAAGTGGCCAGTCCAGGAGAACTTTGCTGAGGAAAATGAGTTTTAAAAAAATAAGAGATTTGTCTATAACAGTGCTAAGTTCCCATAAAACCCTTGGGTGTATTCCATCTGGGCCTGGAGTTGTATTACCTTAATAGTATCCAGTTTTTTCCTCATATCCTCTAGAGATAACCAAGTTAATGGTATGGGCTTGTATGTTCTAGTTTTGTTTTAAAGTATCTCCCATTGGTTCCTCTCTTGTGCATACTGAAGAAAAGAATTGGTTTAGTACCTCAGCCTTCTCCCTGTCACTGTTAATCATGATACCCTTCACACATTTTAATGTACCTATATTGTCCTTCTTATATTTTTTTTGCCATTTATGTACTTAAAAAACTATTAGGGTTTGATTTAGAAAACTTTGCAATTAATCTTTCATTTTCAATTTGAGCTAATTTGATTGCTTTTTTATACGACTGAAAACCTGTATTCACATGAAAGAAAAATGCAGACATAAATCTGAGTCCTTAAATAATATGCACAATGTTTCTATTTGTCAAAGAAATGGAACATTGATATATCCAAATTAAAACGTATTTTCTTCATAAAAACTGGCAAAGAAATGAATTTAAATGTGAGAAAGTGCAACAAATTTATTGGGTTATGGTTCCACAGAGTGTTGCAACTCTCATTTTCTCATACAATCTTATAGGCAAAAAAACCTGACAACACCCTTAATGTTTTATTTCTTAATGCAGTCTAAATCAAAATGTGCTTAGTGATGAACATGTACAAGTGAATTAGTTTCTACTGTGTATTATTCTTGTGTTTACACACAATTCATACATTTCAACCTTCTCACAAGTTATAAAGACTACACTTTCCAAATTACTTATATTATTAAACTTGCTTCATCCTTTGTTGAAGGAGCAGCAATGCCATACAGGATGCTAGCTGAACACATATCTCCCTGCACAAAGGGAATGTACTCTAGAAGGTATCGCCTCTGCAGGAAAAGGATTCCAGCGTTTGGATGACTCTGAGTGGTCGATTTATGAAGCACGGAATTCTGCTTCCGACCCACTCCGCTTCAGTTCCGGCTGAAGCGGAAGTTAAGAAGCAGCGGTCCTAAGACTGCTGCTCCTTAACTCGTCCGCCACCTCTGGCAGACAGCAATCAGCCCGATCGAATACGATTGGGTTGATTGACACCCCCTGCTAGAGGCCAATTGGCCGCATATCTGAAGGGGGCGGTATTGCACCAGCAGTTCACAAGAACTGCTGGTGCAATGATAAATGCCGACAGCGTATGCTGTCAGCATTTATCGATATGCAGCAGACACGATTCGTTATAGCGGATCATGTCTGTCCGCACCATGATAAATTTACCCCTGAGACTTTCATTAACAACCTTCAGGCTAATTTTTAAGTTTCTGGGAGAGCAGTCAGGACTGAACCTTCCCTCCAAGACCTCAAGCAGTAAAATTTTACAGTCATCCATGCAGTACAAAGCCGACTTCAGAACATTAGCTGCAGATGGGCTGAGAAAGTGACACTCCCCCCTCCCCTGCATTACAAAATTCATTTTCAGAAAATACATTGTTGGGCATTACTGGTCCATAGGAAAGATACTCACTGCCTAATAATTAAAACTCATACAGCGCTATTGCTGGATAGTGACACACCCCAGAAAATTAAAGCCATAAGGAATATCTATTTAAAAACAAAATCTGTAATGCAAATGAATTAAAAAATAAAATACTCACCACAATAAATATTCTTATATTGATACAATAAATGTCACCTATTTTGACACACACCTACCTCTCTCATTTGCTAAGTCCTCCCCCACCACACATCAAATCAGAATATATGAACACTAATACAAACAAATGCAGTCAGAGGTGATGGCAGGTGATTGTTATTAATATGTTCATCACATGACAGCCACATAGACATTTATTTGGATGTTGGGGTTGTTGTCTTTCAAATAAGGGGTCTTATTTATTATTTCTATGATAGTTACTATGGTGATCATCTGCATATTAAAGGGCATGTAATCTGTTATCCATAATAGGGAAGTTCCCCTTTTTAAATGACATAAACATAAAATGCCCTTCTAATTAAATCAGAGGGAGGAAATGGACCCTGAATTATCTTCTTCCCCTCCATAAAATAATCTAAGATGGGGCAAGTGGCATCTTATTTGAAAGATTGGCTATTTGTATCACCCAGTTATCAAATTCACAATGCAAAGTAAAAAGTAAGGAATGAACAATACTTGTTACACAATTTATATTTATATGCATGAAACGTAGCATTGTATATTTTCTTCGAATTCTGATAGAAATGTTGCACTGGTGATGATACATATATTTGATTGACTTTAGCTTATAATTTCAGATGGCTTCAAATGTTTCCCATCTGGATCAGCTGTTTGCAGCTGTTATTCTGGCTGGAAATGTGGGGAAGAAGACGATTCATATAAATGTCACATCCTCTTGTCCTAATCTAACCTCACCAGCATCTTAAAAGTTCTGACTATCTAAGTGCATCAAAATGTATCCATAAATTCATTTCCTTTATGATATAAGTATAAAAAAAGGAAGTTAAGACCAACAATGAAAAGAGAGGTGTGGGAGAGACGTCAAGATGCCAGATGAAGGGGTGAATAAAAAAAGGGAAAAGGGAAGGATATAAATAGGTGGAGGAGAGAATCATTTTTAAAAAAAAAATAATCAGAATTTGAGATAACACAGAGGGTCAAGTGGTACGGAGGAGGGAGGAGAATTACAGTATAGTGGAAAACAGGGGGTTTAGAGAATGTGTGATGATGGGGATACAAATTAAAGGGCCACTATAGTAAAAAAAATGACTTGCTCTAATCTGTTAGAGCATGTCATTTTAAGACTATCGACCATAGACTACTGTGTGTTTAAAGGAGTTAAACACACAGTAGAAATACTGTTCAGGACATGGAGAGCAATGCTGGTCCCAAGTGTAAAACGAAAATGATCCAATAAGCAACAATAGTTCCACATCTGAGTCGAGTGACTAGTACTGCTGTTTGGGTCAGTGGCATTTACCACTTGAGACCAGTACTGCTCTGCTAGTCCCAAACAGTATTTCTACTGTGTGTTTAATCGCTTTGCAGGGATTAAAACAGATAGTAAGTCTAGGGTTGATAATCTTAAAGGGAAATTAAACACATTTTTTTTTTCTTTTATGATTTACAGCATGTGATTTAAAACAACTTTCCACTTTATGTTTATTATTGGATTTGCTAATTCGCTGGATGTCCTTTGTTGAAAATCACACCTAGGTAGACTCAGGAGCAGCAATACACTACTGACATCTAGCTGGTGATTGGTGGCTGCACATATATGCCTCTTGTCATTGGCTCACCAGATGTGTTCTGATAAACTCCCAGTAGTGCATTGCTACTACTTTAACAAAGGATACCAAGAGAATGAAGTAAATTGGATAATATAAGTAAATTGGAAAATCATTAAAAATTGTATGCTCTATCCAAATCATAAACAAAAGTTTTTGGGTTTTATGTCCCTTTACAATTACATGCTCTAACAAATTAAAGCATATCATTTTTTTTTTTACTATACGGGCCCTTTAAGAATTAGGGGAGGTAGAAAATGAATTTAAAGTACATTTTTATATTACTTTTAAGTTATACAATGCAAAAACTGTGAAACATCCCAATACATAAAATTAGTATTTTTTTGTTTTTATTTTTTCAAACCTACAAATCTTTTCCACTAATTTTAAGCAAGAGAGACAGTAGCAACACAATCTGCTCGCATGTATGCAAACTAACCCACATGATCTCTTATTATGTATTTGTAATAATAGTTTCTCATTCACTACAATTAGAAGCAATCCGCTAGATTACGAGTTTTGCGTTATGAAAAAATAAATCATTGTTATGCTTCATAATGATGCTTTTTCCCTAACGCCGCTTTCACAAGACTTATCAGAATAGCTGTACCACACACCTTTTTGTCCGTCACGCAACGTCAGTACTGCACTTTTAAAAAAGTCCTTTTTCAATGGGACTTTCATAGCGCTGGTATTACAAGTTTTGCTGTGTGGCCAAAAAGTGAGCGGTACACCCTATACTGACAAGATTCGTACCGCCATCTAAAGTCAGTAGTTATAAGATTTACGTTACAAAGCTGTAGCATAAAACTCATAACTAAAGTGTTAAAAAGTACACTAACACCCATAAACTACCTATTAACCCTTAAACTAAGGCCCTCCCGCATCACAAACACTATAACACTTTAATAAATGTATTAACCCCTAATCTGCCGCTCCGGACATCTCCACCACTATTAAAATTTATTAACCCCGGGGGGCGGAGCCAAGCCACGAATGGAGATGGCTGCTTGCTGAAAAAGCTCCGTTGTCCCTGTTGTTCTTACAATAAAACAAATGCACTAATTAGCACTTATTACCCTATAACTAGCACTTGCTGTTACACCCAACGGATCCCTCTGACAGAGAAACTATTTTTCGCCTGCAGACCGGGAGAGCCGGTGTTCTGTTACCCACGCACCCGATCGCGGCCTAAAGATCCTGCCCAGAAGAGTGGGGAACAGCATTTACAAGCTCGGATGTTGGCGATCTGTCACCCCCTCTTACCATCTCACCGCTGCTGTTGACCCGCACAAAGCCGCTCAGGGATTATAGACTCGGCTAAAAGTCCCGCGGCTGGAGGTAATAGCCGCGACGGCGACACAGTCTGACACCCAATATAGAGAGAGGGCAGCAGAGTATCGGAGAGGCCCTCTGGGGATCACAACTACTAGATTGCCCCGGTCTCTGTGAGTACCCGTGATGGAGGGGGCAGAAGGTAATAGCCTTAAAATACAGACCGGCAAAGGAGATCCAAGCTCTGGCCGCAGGGGGACCCTTTTAGAACTCATCCCCACATAAGGTAACAGCCTGGGCCCTCGGTCACGCTGATAGATTGGTGGGGCACGCTGAATCATCCTTCCCTGACTAATGATTTGGCTGACAGAGGGAATAACTTTCTGAGTTTAGCAGCGATCGGAGCCCTTGTTGAAAGCTCACGCAGATTCCTCAGAGTAAGGCCGCACTAGGCCTGGAGCCTGTACCTAATATAGCATAGATCACCTGAGGCTCACAGCGCCAGAAGTTCCAGTGAGTGGCAGACAGAAGCCATAAGCCTTACCTGGGAGAGTAACCCAGTGCTCTTGAGGGGGCCTATAATTAACTAATTAAAACAGTGATATATCCCCCACAGACTTTTTATTATAACGGAAGCCCTCTAACATAATTTCAAAGTTACTGACTGGTCCTACACCTGCCCTAGATATCAGAAACATATAGCTTTATTAGGCACATTGCAGCTTCTACCGCAGTATACAGAACCTACAATTGATAGCAGCTACAGGAGCTGCCACTGAGCTGAGGTGATGACCAGTAAAAGAAATTCTAAACCTGCTAAAAGTACCCAGTCTTCCATGATGGAGAACTATTTAATTGCTGCAGACCCGGCTACCTCAGCCACTAGGCCCGATTCACATACTATAGCGGCCACAGCACAAGTCCATTGCTCTGAGCCTGTTACTGGACAGCAAAATTTTGTGACAAAAGAGGATATCAGACATCTCTCCTCAAAGGATGATATAAAGGAGGCTATGAAAGACTTTAAGTCCATGTTCGGTGAGCTGAAGAAAGAAATAGCAGCAGTTGATCACAGAGTCATTCAAATTGAAGAGAAACATGAAGCTCTCAACTCAGACCTCCAGCTCCAGGCCAGCTTTATTCAGGCTCAGGAAAGCACAGTACTCACGCTAATGGACCGTATAGAGGACTTGGAAAATAGAAGCCGCAGAAATAACTTGAGATTGAGGGGAGTCCCGGAAACGGTTGAACCCCCAACCATCCAGGCCTACATACAAGACTTTGTCAAACACCTTAGGAATACGGAGGCAGGCCCGGAAATCCCGATAGAGAGGGCACACAGGGCCTTGCGCCCTAAACCACCAAACAGGGCCCCTCCCAGGGACATAATATTAAAATTACTATCTTTCAAGGACAAAGAGGACATTCTTCGGATGGCCAGAGCAAAGCAGCTAATAGAATTTAGGGGGTCTGAAATACAGGTATACTCCGATTTATGTCCAGCCACCCTACAGAAAAGAAGGGACCTCCGATTTATCACTTCCAAGCTGAAGGACAAAAATATCCCCTATAGATGGGGTTTCCCTACTTGTATCATTGTGTCAAGGAACAACACGACACATGTTTTCAGAAACATAGAGGATCTGCCTTCATTTAATCAAGCCTTAGGGCTCCACATACAACCGCCACAGAGGAGGCCGGGGGCCCCAGCGGACCAAGCTGATGAGGCACATGAGGAGATCCAACATCTTCCTGGCTGAATCAAGATCTCTTAGTGTGAAATTCCTTACTTGGACTTGGAGTCAGGTTTGATCTCAAATTTCCACTATTGTGCCCCATTAGGGATAGATCTGGACACTGACAAGAGTCTGTTCCTTTTAGGTATGGACAATTACTTTGTTTAAGCATATTTGTTTCACATAAGTTATTTTATAGTTAAAGGTTAATCTTATTGGGATTGTAGCACATGGCACTAACGAGGACTCATTTAAAAGTGAGGTAGGGGGATGTCATAGATACACCACAGACCAGGTTACATTTTGCTGATAGGCGATAAGGGTATATTGTCTGAGTCATTGGGGATTATAGCAGAGTATACAAGCCCATATACAACTATAGACCCCTGCCCCCCAAATATAGAAATATAGAAACATGAGATTATGTGATTGGGTCACAACAAAGTGTGGAAGTAAAATTCCACAAGAGTCCAGGGTTCCTCACTATATTTTATTTTGTGCTAGTTTTCTTTCTTTATTATTATTATAGCTTAGTTCAGAAAAATGGGTATAGAAGAACTGATTAAGGCATAACTTGAAGAATGTATTTGTTTAATGTTTAATGTTTAAAAGTCCATAGGTATAGTAAGAACACAGGGAACACTTTCCCTAATTGGTAAGTTTATTTACTTAGATTACACTCGAATCTTAGATCGAGTCAGAATTGTGCTTTACATGTTCAAAGATTGTAAATTGCTGTTTGTATAATTGCAATAGTTTGACTCCACTTAGCAATATTATATTGTACTTTCAGGCAATTCCCTTCTTCGACTCTTCTCTTTTCCTTTCTCACCCTCCTTTCTTTCTTCAGCCTTCTTAGCTAATCTGGTTGACTTTCTACTTCTGCATCTGCAGAAGAGCAAATATCAGGTATCAAGATACTCTCGGTAGGGTAATAAATAAATCCGAGAGCCTGTAAAATATTTTCTTTTCTATAACGCCTGATAGAGTATAGATCTTTCAAAGCTTATAGTTTTAATTTTAGGAAAAATGCTCATAGGTACAGAAAAAGATTCAATTTCAATCACTTAACGGTACGCTATCAAAGATATGATGTAAAAGAAAAGATAAGCTACAACCGATGTGCATAATTGTTATTGATACTATGTTGTAATGGTTTCCATATGCATATATACATTGTCAAATCTTTTACCAATAAAGCTTTATTTTGAGAAAAAAAAAAAAATTATTAACCCCTCTTCCGCCGCTCCACGACATCGTTGCCACAATAATAAACCTATTAACCCCTAAACCGTCGCCCTCCCGCATCGCAAACACTATTTAAAGATTATTAACCTCTAATCTGCCGTCCGCCCACACCGCCGCGATAATAAACCTATTAACCACTAAACTGCAAGCCTCCGACAACGAAATATACAAAAATAAACGATTAACCCCTAAACCTCTGGCCTCCCACATCACTACATAAATATATTAACCCCTAAACCTAAACCTAACCCTAACGTAGTAACCCTAAACCTAAATCTAATCCTAACACCCCCTAATTTAAATATAATTAAAATAAATCAAAATTAAACTTACAATTATTACATAAATAATTCCTATTTAAAATTAAATACTTACCTATAAAATAAAACCTAAGCTAGCTACAAAATAAATATTACTTACATTGTAGCTATCTTAGGTTTTATTTTTATTTACTAAAATAAATGAGTGAGCGCTAACAGCTTAGAAGGCTAAGTGATCAGTTTAATACAAGGATATAAAACAATCTAGATAATACAATAATTCAGTCAAATCAATTTTAAAACCTACTTGGATCCATGGGGGACATTTAAAAACATAAATAAAAAATAAAAAAATACAATGTGCGTTCAATACTGTATAAAATAATGAATAATCACAGTGTAATACAAACAAGTCTCACAGTAAATTGATAATACTTGTGTGCCGATTGAGACCTACAGGCCCATTTATCAAAGGGCTTGCGGACCTGATCCGACACTGCGGATCAGGTCCGCAAGACCTCGCTAAATGCGGAGAGCAATACGCTCTCCGCATTTAACATTGCACCAGCAGCTCACAAGAGCTGCTGGTGCAACGCCGCCCCCTGCTGACTCGCGGCCAATCGGCCGCCAGCAGGGAGCTGTCAATCAACCCGATCGTATTCGATCGGGTTGATGTCCGGCGATTCCTGTCCGCCTGTTCAGAGCAGGCGGACAGGGTTATGGAGCAGCGGTCTTTAGACCGCTGCTTCATAACTTGTGTTTCTGGCGAGTCTGAAGACTCGCCAGAAACACGGCCCTTCAAGCTCCGTATGGAGCTTGATAAATGGGCCTGCTAGTGGTCACAAATCCATCAATCATCTCTAAATGGGAGGTAATCACATAAGTAAATATAATAAACATAAACAGGTGATACAGCGTGTAGAAAATGCGTGAAAAAATGCGCAAATAATGTGATAAAAATGATAAGTCAATGGCTGTCCAAAATTAGTGTCCAAACATGATAAGTTCCGAATAAAATTTATCCAGTGTTGGTAGTAAACATCTTGATAGTCTTGATAAAGGCCAGGCAGGCCGAAACGCGTTGACATACTGGTGAGCTCATTTCTAATCATTATTTGGATTGTATAAACGTTATTGCACTATTATTTCTTCATTTTTCCACAGGTTCAGAAGATATTTTGGATCTTGTTTATATATCTTTGAATCATCGTTTACACACTTTTGCTTTTTCCACATTCCCCTTTTTTTCCACAATTTTTTCTCATTTTTTGCTTCAAAGAACTGGTTTTCTGGCACCTTATGTTTACTACCAACACTGGATAAATTTTATTTGGAACTTATCATGTTTGGACACTAATTTTGGACAGCAATTGACTTATCATTTTTATCACATTATTTGCGCATTTTTTCACGCATTTTCTACACGCTGTATCACCTGTTTATGTTTATTATATTTACTTATGTGATTACCTCCCATTTAGAGATGATTGATGGATTTGTGACCACTAGGTCTCAATCGGCACACAAGTATTATCAATTTACTGTGAGACTTGTTTGTATTACGCTGTGATTATTCATTCTTTTATACAGTATTGAACGCACATTGTATTTTTTATTTTTTATTTATGTTTTTAAATGTCCCCCATGGATCCATGTAGGTTTTAAAATTGATTTGACTGAATTATTGTATTATCTAGATTGTTTTATATCCTTGTATTAAACTGATCACTTAGCCTTTTAAGCTGTTAGCGCTCACTCATTTATTTTAGTTAGTTTTTATCCCAAGCCCACTAGGGGGCTCTTGTCAGTGAGCTTAAGGCACCCTATTACTAGCGCTCGGTATACCACATATATTTCTTTGTTTTATTTTTATTTCACAGGTAAGTTTGTATTTATTTTAACTAGGTAGAATAGTAAGTAAATAGTTATTAACTATTTACTAACTACCTAGCTAAAATAAATACAAAGTTACCTGTAAAATAAAACCTAACCTGTCTTACACTAAAACTTAACATTACAATCAAATCAAATAAATTAAATTAATAAAATACAATTATCTACATTACAAAAAAATAAACACTAAATTACACAAAATAAAAAGAAATTATCAAAAATAAAAATGAATTACTCCTAATCTAATAGCCCTATCAAAATAAAAAAGCCCACCCAAAATAAAAAAAAAACCCTAGCCTACACTAAACTGCCAATGGACCTTAAAATGGCCTTTTGCGGGGCATTGCCCCAAATAAATCAGCTCTTTTACCTGTTAAAAAAATCCAAACACCCTCAACAGTAAAACCTCCCACCCATCCAACCAAACCCCCCAAATAAAAACCTATCTAAATAAACCTAAGCTAACCATTGCCCTGAAAAGGGCATTTGGATGGGCATTGCCCTTAAAAGGGCATTTAGCTCTTTTACATTGCCCAAACCCTAAGCTAAAAATATAACCCACCCAATAAACCCTTAAAAAAACCTAACACTAACCCCCGACGATCCACTTACAGTTTTCGAAGACCGGACATTCATCCTCATCCAGGCGGCAGAAGTCTTCATCCAAGCGGGCAAAAGTCCTCATTGAAGCCGGCAGAAGTCTTTATCTAAGCGGGCAGAAGTCTTCATCCAGACGGCATCTTCTATCTTCAAGACATCCGGCGCGGAGCATGTTCTTCTTCCGATCGCTGCTGTAGAATGAAGTTTCCCTTTAAGTGACAACATCCAAGATGACTATTAACCCCTAAACCGCCAAATCCCCAAAACGCAAACAACTAATTAAATTACTAAGCCCCCTAACCTAACACCACTTAAATTAACCCCAATTACCTAAATTAAAAATTATTTAGTTACAATTAAAATAAAAAAGCTATCATTACTTAAAAATAAAAAAAACAAGATTAAATTAATCTAAGATTACAAAAAAAAGTCTAACATTACATAAAATATTAAACCAAATTATCAAAAATAAAAATATTAAACCTAATCCCTATGAAAATAAAAAAGCCCCACCAAAATAAAAACAACCTCGTAATCTAATACTTAACTACCAATAGTCCTTAAAAGGGCCTTTTGTAGGGCATTGCCCTAAGTTAAACAGCTCTTTTCCCCCTAAGTCCCGCCTCTAACAGTAAAATCCCCCACCCACCAAACCCCCCAAAATAAAAAAACCTAACACTAAAAAATCCTAAACTACCAATTGCCCCGAAAGGGGCATTTGTATGGGCATTCAGCTCTTTTACTACCCTTAAAAGGGGCATTCAGCTCTTTTAAGAGTGCCCAATAAATCCCTAATCTAAAAAAAACAAACCCCTAAAAAATAAAAATATACAGTCTTACCCCCCAAATAGGTACTCACCAATCCTGAAGTCCGGCGGAGAAGGTTCTGTTCCAGGCGGTGAAGTCTTCTTTCAAGCGGCCGACATCTTCCAAGCGGGACCTCTTCATACAGGACCAAGCAGGCATGGCGCAGAGATGAGCGTGGATCAGGACTGGTGACCGCAGAGCCATGGAGCATGGAGGATCCTCTTTGTATGATCACAGCCATACACTTAATAGTTAAATATAGCGTCCCTTGCATTCCTATTGGCTGATTTGATTCTTCAAATTCAAATCAGCCAATAGGATGTGAGCGGTCAACGGTCCTGCTCCGCACTCATCTCCGCGATAAAGAAGGAAGAGGTCCCGCTTGGAAGAAGATGTCGGCCACTTGAAAGAAGACTTCATTGCCTGGAACAGGACCTTATCTGCCGGACTTCAGGAACGGTGAGTACCTATTTGGTGGGTTAGACTTTTATTTTTGGGGGGTTTGTTTGTTTTTTAGATTAGGGATTTATTGGGCACTCTTAAAAGAGCTGAATGCCCTTTTAAGGGCAATTCCCATACAAATGCCCTTTTAGGGGCAATGGGTAGTTAAGGATTTTTTTTAGTGTTAGTTTTTTTTTTGGGTGTGGGGTTTGCTGGGTGGGGGTTTTACTTTTAGAGGGGGGACTTAGTATTTTGTAAGGAAAAGAGCTGTTTAACTTAGGCCAATGCCCTACAAAAGGCCCTTTTAAGGGCTATTGGTAGTTTAGTATTAGATAAGGGGGTGTTTTTATTTTGGGGGGGCTTTTTTATTTTCATAGGGATTAGGTTAAATTTTTTTATTTTAAATTATTTGGTTTATTATTTTATGTAATGTTAGACTTTTTTATTTTTGTAATCTTAGATTAATTTAACCCCTTAATGACCGAGGACGTGCAGGGTACGTCCTCTTAAAAAAGTCACTTAACGACCAAGGACGTACCCTGCACGTCCTCGGTTTGGAAAGCAGCTGGAAGCGATCCTGATCACTTCCAGCTGATTTCCGGTTATTGCAGGATGCCTCGATATTGAGGCATCCTGCAATAACATTTTTTACCCCTCCGGTGCAGAGAGAGCCACTCTGTGGCCCTCTCTGCACCGGACATCGATGGCCGCATTCGTTGGTGGGTGCTGAAGTAGGAGGTGGGTGGGCGGCCATCGATGGCTTCTTAGTCAGAGAGGGGGGCGGGATCGGTTGCGGTATCGCCGGGGGGCGCGCACGGGCGCGCGCGCATGCACGGGGGGTGGCGGGCGGGCGCGTGCACGGGGCGGGAGCAGGTGGGAACCGCTACACTACAGAAAAAAGGTACAAGTTGATTGTAAAAAAATATAAAATAAACTTATTTTTTTGAAAGCATCTAAGGGATCAGGAAGGGGTGGGGGGGTTGGTATTGGGGGGGGGGGAAGCTACACTACAGAAAAGGGACATTTTTTTTACATATAACAGCATATTTTTCACTAAAATGGGTACTGGCAGACAGCTGCCAGTACCCAAGATGGCGCACATTAAGTCAGAGGGGGAGGGTTAGAGAGCTGTTTGGTGGGGGATCAGTGAGGTTGGGGGCTAATGGGGATCCTACACATAAGCATATGTAAATATGCTAAAAAAATGCACAAAAAAGCCAAAATTTTCCTTTTATTTTAGTACTAGCAGAGTTTCTGCCAGTACTTAAGATGGCGGGGACATTTGTGGGGTAGGGGAGGGAAGAGAGATGTTTGGGAGGGATCAGGGGGTCTGATGTTTCAGGTGGGAGGCTGATCTCTACACTAAAGCTAAAATTAACCCTGCAAGCTCCCTACAAGCTACCTAATTAACCCCTTCACTGCTAGCCATAATACACGTGTGATGCGCAGCGCCATTTAGCAGCATTCTAATTACCAAAAAGCAACGCTAAAGTCATATATGTCTGCTATTTCTGAACAAAGGGGATCCCAGAGAAGCATTTACAACCATTTGTGCCATAATTGCACAAGCTGTTTGTAAATGATTTCAGTGAGAAACCTAAAATTGTGAAAAATGTAACATTTTTTTTAATTTGATCGCATTTGGCGGTGAAATGGTGGCATGAAATATACCAAAATGGGCCTAGATCAATACTTGGGGTTGTCTACTACACTACACTAAAGCTAAAAATACCCCAAAAAGCTCCTTACATGCTTCCTAATTAACCCCTTCACTGCTGGGCATAATACACGTGTGGTGGGCAGTGGCATTTAGCGGCCTTCTAATTACCAAAAAGCAAAGCCAAAGCCATATATGTCTGCTATTTCTGAACAAAGGGGATCCCAGAGAAGAATTTAAAACCATTTATGCCATAATTGCACAAGCAGTTTGTAAATAATTTCAGTGAGAAACTGAAAGTTTGTGAAAAAATTTGTGAAAAAGTGAACGATTTTTTGTATTTGATCGCATTTGGCGGTGAAATGGTGGCATGAAATATACCAAAATGGGCCTAGATCAATACTTTGGGATGTCTTCTAAAAAAAAATATATACATGTCAATGGATATTCAGGGATTCCTGAAAGATATCAGTGTCCCAATGTAACTAGCGCTAATTTTGAAAAAAAATGGTTTGAAAATAGCAAAGTGCTACTTGTATTTATGGCCCTATAAGTTACAAAAAAAGCAAAGAAGATGTAAACATTGGGTATTTCTAAACTCAGGACAAAATTTAGAAACTATTTAGCATGGGTGTTTTTTGGTGGTTGTAGATATGTAACAGATTTTGGGGTTCAAAGTTAGAAAAAGTGTGTTTTTTTCCATTTTTCCTCATATTTTATAAATTATTTTATAGTAAATGATAAGATATGATGAAAATAATGGTATTTTTAGAAAGTCCATTTAATGGCGAGAAAAACGGTATATAATATGTGTGGGTACAGTAAATGAGTAAGAGGAAAATTTCAGCTAAACACAAACACCGCAGAAATGTAAAAATAGCCTTGGTCCCAAACGGACAGAAAATGGAAAAGTGCTCTGGTCACTAAGGGGTTAATCTTAGTTTTTTTAAAGTAATGTTAGCTTTTTTATTTTAATTTTTAATTTAGGTAATTGGGGTTCATTTAGTGGATGTTAGGTTAGGGGGTGTTAGGTTAGGGGGCTTAGTAATTTAATTATTTGCGTTGTGGGGGTTTGGCGGTTTAAGGGTTAAAGGGACAGTATACACTCATTTTCATATAACTGCATGTAATAGACACTACTATAAAGAATAAGATGCACAGATACCGATATAAAAATCCAGTATAAAACTGTTTAAAAACTTACTTAGAAGCTGTCAGTTTGGCTCTGTTGAAAAGGTAGTTGGAAAGCCCACTGCAAGTGGCAAATAAGACACTCCGCCCCTCCCCCTTCTTTTGCATATGAAAAGACCCTTTACACAAACAGCAGCAAGCTGGAGAAGGTAGCTGACAGTATTCACATAAAACTTTGGGGCTTGGTTAGGAGTCTGAAAATCAGAGCAATGTTTTTAAAAAATAAGCAAAACTATACATTTATTTTAAAAAAAAACACTTTATGGGCTATATAAATAGATCATCTACAAAACATTTATGCAAAGAAAAAATGAGTGTATAATGTCCCTTTAAAAGTTTTATTATGATTATTGCGTTGTGTGGGTTTGGCAGATTAGGGGTTAATAGATTTATAAGGTTTGTTGCAATGTGGGTTAATGGTAGATTAGGGGTTAAAAGTGTTTTTTTTTTTTTTTTAATCAAAGTTTTTTATTTAAGGTATTTAGTAGTACAACATTCTTGTCATGTTATCAGAGATACCATTTCCACATTACAAAATCAATCCTCTGTACAAAATGACCAATATAAAATACTTAAGTAACCATTGGGATCACACACCTAGATACAAAGATAACACTCCAAAGAATTACCCAAGAATTGGTTAGTTGATCTTATACATAAGAATCATAACAAATGAAAAGTATTATAACAGTCATTCTTAGTGTAAGTATGGTAATCCAATTTGATACCTTAGTTATTTATTATACTTATTGAGATATTTGTGGTACCTCTTTGTCAAAATATACTGCTTGGTAGAGTGATACTTTAATCTGGCATGTTTAGAATAATAACAAATAGTAAGAGAGGCACAGTTCTAAAAAAACAAGTAGCGGATTAATACCGCTGAATAATTCACCAAACCGTGTGAATATAGAAATAAATACTAATAAATATAAGAACCTTCTAAATTTCGCTGAATGATGAATATATAGGGGAGAAGGACTTAGCTACTAGTAATGCTGATGTTAGCATAGATAAATAATATTATTATTCTCATAGTATACAAGGGTAAAATACAGTAGTAATTGGAGAATGAGAATATTGGAGAGGAGGAGTAAACATATGAGTGTTTAATCTACAGAACTTGTTATAGTTATCTTGTTGAAAATGGCAGAGAGGGTAGGTATTGTAAATAGAAGTAAACATGACCTGTCTCGAGCAGTATCAGGCATCTCTCTTGAGATATTTGGGCTAGTTACTACTCCTAGTAATTAACATGCTTTATCTCATTTACAAGGTGCCTAATTAAACATTGGCTTAGAGGTCCAGATATTATATAAAGTTAATCATTATTAATGATATACCTCTCATTGCACAATTGTGCTTTTTCACAGAGGAAAATCAGACTGATATACTACAGGAAAGTTTTCCTTTGTGAAAAGCACAATTGGGCAGAAAGAAGCTACTACCAGGTGGCAACCAGGCCATAGAACAAGCTATTGATGCTGCTGTTCGTTCCTGGCAGACTGCTTCTCATTCTGTTTTGCATATGTAAATATGACCCTGGGGATAGTCTCCCTAAGGGTGATGGGGGAAACCAGACGTGCCCAATGTGTTTAGAGGGATATGGCTGCACCTCACTGACGAGGCCCAAAGGATCGTCTGGGGTTGTCATGTTCCTTGTTCAGGGGAGAATTGCCTGGTATTTCGGGGCTGGACTGACCATGTCGGCGGGATCAGACTGATATACTACAGGAAAGTTTTCCTCTGTAAAAAGCAGAATTGGGCAGAAAGAAGCTACTACCAGGTGGCAACCGGGCCATAGAACAATCTATTGATGCTGCTGTTCGTTCCTAGCAGACTGCTTCTCATTCTGTTTTGCATTTGCTATATATTTCAAAGCAATTTGTTAGTTTCAATAACATAGCCATGAGGAAAAAGCCCCAGTGTGCACCCACCATGTCAGACTTCCAAACTATATGAACCACTAAAATAACTGGAACAGTTACAGAGAGCAAACTGCAAATTAGGAATAAACTGTTGTTCCACACCAGGTGGGAGAATACATACAAACGGAATACCAAAATGAGTATATCAGGCACTATTAATGTATAGAACTTGTCTTTGTCCCTTTAAATGAGCAAAGGGTTTCTCTTGATCAATTAGATAGCATATGTTCATTATAATACAGTCCTGTTTGTTACTGCGATCGTTAACCCTCTCTTAACCAACTTCAGAGCGATTCTTAGTTGTTACATCTTGGAGTATATCAGAGTCCTTCTCGATCTGCGATGAGGCGAACCTGCCCAGCAAGGAAAATGCACCCCTCAATGAATCTGGAGATCTCCACCGTCTCAACTCCGTCATTAAATTTCCCCCATGTGGATGAGGATCATGGGCATAATCTAGACCCCAGTCGCGGGGGCCGGCCGCACCCCCGCAAACCAGGATCCGCATGCAAGAAGACAGTCACGGGCCTCACGCTGAAGGTCACCACCATAGCAGAGGTAAGCAGAATAGGCCGGGTTTGAACTTCTTCTATATTATCGACATTTTGGCTTTCGCAGGTCGAGACCAAATGCAAGATCCCAGGAAGAGGTGCCGGGATCAGACTTGTAACCAGTAAGTTTGATGCTGGCGTAGGCGTATCGGCCTCCTGGTGATTGAAATTGTCAGCTCCATCTTCTGTGTGGCCATCTTTGACAACGGCCATGAGATCCTGAAATCCCTTCTCTGCCTTAGTTTCAAGTTCTGCCAATAGGGTGTGCAGAGTTGCGTAATACTCCTCCATAATCAATCAGCAGTTAGATGTTCCTATTTTACCCGGGGAACCAGGGGGGTGGTGGTAATAGATGTTTTAGGATGGCCTCCTTCTGGTATCACAAACAGTCAGTTTTTTAGGGCTCTAGTCAGGGCAAGCTTCATAAAATTAGCTCAGATCAGTATGTTGAAAGTTTACATGATAGATATACCTATCCTTCAATGTTACTGACTGTCTGGAGTGCAAATAAACGATCTTTAGACAGTTTTTTGTTAGGAGCCGCTAAATCTGCGACCGATCATGGCCGCTGCTTGGACACTCCCCAGGGGTTAATAGTTTTAACAGGTACTTTGTGATGTGGGTTAATGGCAGATTAGGGGTTTATAGTTTTAATAGTTACTTTGCGATGTGGTTAATGGCAGATTAGGGGTTAATACATTTATTAGGTAGTTTGCGATGTTGGGGTTGGCGGATTTAGAGGTTAATACTTTTATTAGGTAGATTGCGATGTGGGTGAATGGCCGATTAGGAGTTAATAGTATAATTAGGCATATTGCGTTGTGGGGAGTTGTCGGTTTAGGGGTTAATACTTTTATTACTAGTTCCGATGTGGGTTTGATGACGGATATAGGGGTTTTTATGTGTCGCGTTTATTTTTGGGAGGCGGGTTAGACTTTTATAGCTGCTTTTACTCACTGATGACTGCAGAAATATGTATTTACGCTCATTTCTGGACATTGCTAGTTTATCCGACTTACAGCACTTTATGAACTGCCGGCGCCGTATATGTGATACCCCGATCTGCAAGGTTAATTACGGGCGGAACGGGTTTCAGCAGTTGCGCTGAAGCTTGCACTGCATATGTAATCTCGCCCAAGTTGCAAACATTGCTGCCAATTAAGTGACTGACACAGCAGCAGATGAGGAGCTGTAAGAAAGAGGAGTTCTATGGAAAAATTCCAGATTGACTGTAATGGAGAAGATAGTAGGTTGGGAGCCCAGTAAGGATATAATTGCTGTAGTCAAAGTGGATATGATGAGTTCATAAATTCATCAATTTCATAGTGTTCAGAGTCCACGATCCATTACTCCTGGATTTACTCTTCCCTACCACTAGGAGCAGGCAAAGATTCCCAAACCCCAAGAGCTTGTCATGGATACACTTCCTATCTGTCTTATCATTATTGTGCAAGGTGCCTTTAAGACCATTCCTATCTAGCTATAAAAGGCTCCTCCCCCTGTTTTACCTTGCTTGGTAATTTGCTTTTGTTGCTGCACTCCTGCAGTCTCTCAGCCGCAGTTCTCAAGCCAGACTAAAGACTTTAGTTCCTACCTGGAAGTGCTACTTCCTTTTCAACCAGCTTAAAGTTACCGGATCGTCAGTTCTAGTGGAGGAATCTTTCAACTTTCCCTGAATCTAGCGTCTGCTTCTTTCTCAGCTGTAGCTGACAACTTGCAAATCTGAACCGCATGTTTCACTGCCTTCCGGATTCTGCTGTAATGTCACACGCCAACCGCATTTGCAATTTCAGCTGACAGATTGGGGATAAACGGATCTCTACCGCTCGCTCTATTAAGAAGGTGATTCTAAAAGGAACCTGCCTGCTATACGCTTCCTCATTTGCAAGTCGCATAAAGCGTATCCACAACCAGGGATAAGGTACAAGTTTTACCAATGATTATTATTTATTATTAGCAGTTATTTGTAGAGCGCCAACAGATTCTGCAGCGCTATAAACAAAGGGGGAGTATAACAAAACAATTATAGGGATCAAATGGGTAGAGGGCCCTGTCAAGAGTTGCACTGTTGTAGTCAGCTCTTAAGAAGGTTATCTACAAACAGCTGGACTCTTAGTCTTACATTCTAAGGGGGTTCAGGGGATAGCAATGGAGGAGTGGAACTGGTATAAAGTAGGTTAGCATAGGTTGTATGCATCCCTGAACAGTAGAGTCTTTAGGGAGCGCTTGAAGCTTTCAAAACTAGGGGAGAGTCTTGTGGGGCGAGGCAGATAATTCCACAAGATGGGAGCCAGTCCGGTGAAGTCCTGTAAACGGGAGTGCGATGAGGTAACCAGAGAGGAGGAAAGTAGGAGGTCATGAGCAGAGCAAAGGGGACGGGAGGGAGAGTATCTGGAGACAAGGTCTGAGATATAGGGGGGGAGCAGTGCAGTTGAGGGCTTTGTATGTCAAAGTGAGAATTTTGTGTTTGATCCTAGAGGCAAGAGGAAGCCAGAGAAGGGATTGGCAGAGAGGAGCAGCAGATGAAGAGCGACGTGTAAGAAAGATGAGTCTGGGAGAGATTCATTATGGATTGTAAAGGAGCTAGGCAGCATTTGGGGAGACCAGAGAGGACAGAGTTGCAGTAATCAAGGGTTTTTTCCCTGTTGTGTTTGCCATGTGCTGCTCTCTGATGCTATTAAAGATGAAGTTGCTGCCAGAGATTTACCAGAGGATCTCGAGGCATTGGTGTCTTTTTTGATCCTAATTGACATCAGACTCAGAGAGAGGCCCTCTGTCAAGGAGCGCCTTGCGTCTCCTACGTGTTCGTTCCCACCCATGCCTCCGTCTCCTCCCATGCCTACTGGTCCCGAGTCACCAGGTTCTGCTGAGCCAATGCAGTTGGGATTCACGCGCCTCTCCGCGGGCATTATGTAATTTGGCCTATGTAATGCTCCTGCTGTTTTTCAGGAATTTATTAATGATGTCCTACGAGATATGTTGCAACAGTGTGTTGTGGTGTACTTAGACGACATCCTCATACACTCACCCACACTTGAGGCTCATCGTTCTGATGTTACACGGGTTCTTCAGAGACTACATGAGAACGGCCTGTTTTGTAAACTCGAGAAATGTGAGTTCCATCAGACTCAAGTAACCTTCCTAGGTTATGTTATCTCCATTGCAGGGTTCTCCATGGATCCTGACAAGGTATCTGCAGTTCTGCAGTGGCCTCGCCCAGTTGATCTTTGGTCTATTCAACGTTTTTTGGGGTTTGCCAATTACTATAGAAAGTTTATAAAAAACTTTTCTTCCTTGGTCAAACCTTTCACAGACATGACCCGTAAAGAGAATGATCCACTCCATTGGTCACCTACTGCCATTAAGGCCTTTGATAGTCTTAAGACTGCCTTTGCTGCCGCTCCAGTTCTGGCTCATCCTAACCCTGTCCTGCCTTTCGTTCTTAAGGTTGATGCATCTGAGACTGGAGTAGGTGCCCTCTTGTCTCAACGTCCTATGCCTGACGGTTCCTTGCACCCGTGTGGTTTCTTCTCTAAGAAATTGTCTCCAGCGGAGTGCAATTATGAAATTGGCGACAGGGAATTACTGGCCATAATTTTGGCACTTAAGGAATGGAGGCATCTTCTCGAGGGTACTAGCGTGTCAGTGCTCATTCTTACTGACCACAAGAATTTAACGTATCTATCTGAAGCAAAACGTTTGTCGCCCCGACAGGCCAGATGGGCGTTATTTTTGTCTCGGTTTAATTATGTGGTCTCCTACCTGCCTGGTAGTAAGATTGTTAGGGCTGATGCCCTCTCTCGACAATTTTCGCCTCTGTCCAAGGAGGAGTCTGTACCTACTCCTGTTATACCTCCTGACCATATTTTGGCTACCATACGTACTAATTTGACTTCTCCCTTGGGAGAGGAGATCCTGGCTGCACAAACCAATCCACCTACTGAGAAACCTAGTGGTAAGTGTTTTGTTCCTGAGAATCTTCAAACTAAACTTTTGCACACTTACCACTATCCTAAAGCCGCAGGTCACCCAGGCAAGAACCAAATGATTTGGTCCGTCACTCGACAATTCTGGTGGCCAGGTCTTCGTTCTGATGTTGCTGTGTATGTTGCCTCCTGCTCAGTTTGTGCACAGAATAAGACTCCTCGACGTCTTCCTGTGGGTCTTCTTCAACCTATTGCTAATGGTGAGCGTCCTTGGACACATCTTTCCATGGACTTCATTGTCGAGCTCCCTGTTTCCAATGGCAATACTGTTATCCTTATGGTGGTTGACCGTTTTTCTAAAATGTCACATTGCATTCCCTTGATGAAGCTGCCTACTGCTCAGGAGTTTGCTTCAATTTTTGCCCGGGAGGTCTTCCGTTTACATGGGTTACCCAAGGAGATAGTGCCGGACAGGGGTAGCCAGTTTGTCTCCAGATTTTGGCGTTCCTTTTGTGCTCAAATGGGGATCCAGCTTTCCTTCTCCTCGGCATATCACCCTCAATCCAATGGGGCTGCGGAACAGTCTAATCAAGCTCTGGAACAGTTCCTCCGTTGCTATGTCTCAGATCAGCACAATAATTGGTCTGAACTGTTACCTTGGGCAGAGTTTGCTCGTAATAGTGCTATTAATAATTCATCCAAGTTATCCCCGTTCATGGCGAATTATGGGTTTCAACCATCCTTGTTGCCTGATTCATTCATGTCTCAGGGTATTCCGGCTTTGGAGGAGCATCTTCGGCAACTCCGTTCCACGTGGGTGCAGATTCAAGATTGCCTTCATAGTTCTATGCAGCGCCAAAAGTTCCAGGCTGATCGTAGACGTCTGCCCGCACCTTCCTACCAGGTTGGTGAGAGAGTTTGGCTGTCCTCCCGCAACTTGAACCTTCGTGTGCCTTCCAATAAATTGGCTCCCCGTTATGTTGGTCCTTTTTGAATACATTGAATCCTGTAGCCTACGCTCTTGACCTTCCTCCTGCTATGCGCATCTCCAATGTTTTTCATGTCTCCCTCTTGAAACCATTGGTTTGTAATCAGTTTACCACTGTGCTGCCTTGACCCCGTCCTATGTTTGTTGACAACCATGAGGAGTATGAGGTCAGCAGCATTATTGACTCTCGTATGTCCAGGGGCCGTGTACAGTATTTGGTTCACTGGAGAAGCTACGGTCCGGAGGAGCGTTCTTGGGTTCCCTCCTCTGATGTTCATGCTCCCGCCTTCCATGCCCGTTTCCCCAATAAGCCTTTTGTCCTCCCGCCGGGGAGGGGTCGTTGAGGGGAGGGTACTGTCAGGGTTTTTTTCCCTTTTGTGTTTGCCATGTGCTGCTGGCAGCCATTTTACTCACCTCTCTTCCTGACTATGGTGCATTGTGGGGGATGCTGCTCAATTCCTGCACTTCCTTTTATGGCCAGTCTGGTGTGCATCATCCATGTGAGACAGGATGCAGTCTCAGAATTGTGATGTCATCACTTATTATTTAAAGGGCCTCTGTTCAGTATGCTTTGCCTTTGTGTTGTCGCAGACCTGTTTGTGAGAGTCCCTGTGTATTACCTGGCTGCCTGACGTCCTTCCTGGTTCCTGATACCTGGCTTGTCCCTGACTCTGCTGTTTTCCTTGTTCCTCATTCCGGCTCGTCTGACTATTCGCTTTGGCTCCTGACTCGGCTCGTCTGACTACCAGCTCTGGTTTTGATTCCTGGCTTGTTATTTGACTTGTGGACTTTTTATTATTTTTTGCTATTAATAAAGGTGTGATTATTTTTGCACTTCTCGTCTCAGTCTGATTCCTGGCACCCTGACAAGAGTGCAGTATAAGTTCCGAAACTTCTTCCTCAGTAACAGGGGAGAATGAGCTAAGCTTCAGGTTATGTGGGTTGTGGTTTAGTGAGAGCATTTCAGGGGGGGAGAGAATGGAATTATGTTGAGAGCTGATTTAATTTCTGATGGAGTCAATTTTGTTATTGAATTGGCTGGCTAAGTCTTGAGCTGACTAAGATTGTATTGTGAGAGTTGTATTAGGAGGTGGGGGAGGGCAGAGGGGAGGGCGGAGGAGAGTATTGAAAGTGGAAAACAGACGTTTTGGGTTTGAAGAAAGATTAGAGATAAGAGTAGAGAGGTAGTGTTGCTTATGGAGATTAAGGGCAGAATAGTAGTACTTCAAGATGAATTTGTAATGAAGCAAATCAGCTGAACTCCGAGATTTTCTCCAGTGCCATTCAGCAGTACAGGAACATCTGCGTAGGTACCATGTCAGAGGAGTATGCCAGGGCTGAGGATGAGTGTGTGATTTCCGAGCAATGGTAAGAGGAGCAAGATTGTCAAGGACGGATATAAGGGTGGAATTATAGTGGCAGATAGATTGTTCAAGGCAGGAGAAGGATAAGAGGAGCGGTTTGAGGGAATTAGCAAGTTGTTGCTGATCTAAAGACATAATGCTTCTGTGAAGTTTGGTGTGAGGAGTAGAAGGAGGGAGAGTTGTAGGAAGGGATGATATGTTGTAAGTAAGGAGATGGTGGTTGGAAAGAGGAAAGGGGGAGTTTGTGAAGTTTGAGAGAGTGCATCGATAGCTAAAGATCAGGTCAAGAGAGTGACCATCTTTGTGAGTGGGGGAATCAGTCCATTGTGACAGACCGAAAGAGGAAGTGAGTTGCAGAAGTTGTTTTGCAGATGAGGCAGTGGGATTGTCAAGGGGGATGTTGAAATCGCCAAGAATGAGGGCAGGGGTGCCTGAAGAAAGCAAATAAGGTAGCCAGCCTGGGGGTCGGTATATGACTGCAACATGTACAGAGAGAAGGGAAAATAAGTGAATCATGTGGGTTTTGAATGAGGGAAATGTGAGGGAAGAGATGGGATGTATTTGTTGAAAGGTGCAACGAGAGGAAAGTAAAATACCTACACCACCTCCTTGTCTATTACCAGACCTAGGAGTGTGGCTGAAGTGGAGACCCCATGTGACAGAGCAGCAGTGGAGAGAGCTAGGTTTCTGTTAGGGCCAAAAGGTTGAGGGATCGGAGATGAAGAGGTCATGTATAGAAGTGAACTTGTTGCAAACAGAGCGAGAGTTCCAGAGTGCGCAAGTGAAAGGGGTAGTGGCTTTTGATGCAAGAGGAATGCAAGTAAGGTTTGCAGAGTTTTGTTTTCTGAGTCTATGGGATGGTACACATGGATGTGCATGGCTTGGCAGTGGTTGTGGACCAGGATTAGGGGAGATGTCACCAGAAGTAAGCAAAAGCAAGAGGGAGAGTGACATGAGATGATTTGCAGTAATGTTCAGAAAGGCTGACACTAATTTTAGCCTTATCTGATCTGATAGAGAAAGACTCATGGAGACTGAATCTATTTGAAACCCCAGAAAAGTAACCTTTCTCTGAGGCACTAAAGAACTCTTTGGAAAATTGATCTTCTAACCATGTTGTTAAAGGAACAACAACAGTCTGTTGGTGTGAGATTCTGCTGAATGAAAAGATTGAGCTTGAACCAAGATATCGCCCAGGTAAGGAAACACTGCGATTCCCTGAGTTCTGATAACAGACATTAGGGCACCCAGTACCTTTGAGAAAATTCTTGGAGCAGTAGCCAGAAAAAATGGTAGAGCAATAAACTGAAAATGCTTGTTTAAAAAGGCAAACTTCAGAAACTAGTAAGTTCCTTGGGAAATGGAACATGAAGATAAGCATCCTTAATATAAATTGTGGACATAAATTGACCTTGCTGAACAAAAGGCAGAATAGTCTGAATAGTTTCCATTTTGAAAGTAGGAATTCTGATAAACATGTTCAGAGCTTTTAAGTTTAGCAACAGTCTTAAAGACATAGGGCTCAATTTATCAAGCCTTCTCCTGCTCTTTGATCTGCAGGTTCTCACAAGAGAACCTGCATTCAGTGTTTAGGAAGCAGCTGTCATTAGACCGTTGCTTCCTATCCTCTTTTCCACCTCTTAGGTGGAGAATTTCAAACTCCCTGGTCTTGTCCAACATGGGGAGATTGACAGCTCCTGCCTGCGCGTGATTGGCTGTGTGCGAGCAGGGGACGCCATTGCAGATGAGCACTAAATAGCAGTGACGTGCGGTGACATCAGAGTATGTGAGGCAGTGGGTAGGAAACACCTTCATTCTTTAGATATCCTTTGTTGAAGAAATAGCAATGCACATGGGTGAGCCAATCACATGAGGTATCTATGTGCAGCCACCAATCAGCAGCTACTGAGCATATTTAGATATTATTTTCAACAAAGGATAACAAAAGAATGAATAAAATTAGATATTAGATGTAAATTGGAACATTATTTAAAATTGCATGCTCTTTCTAAATCATGAAAGAAAACATATGGGTTTCATGTCCCTTTAAATGGTGTCTTGGAAAACTGGTCAACTTAGTAAACATCTGATTTTAGTCTAAAGGATTGTAACAGAAACTCTTGCTAGATAACAAAATGCTTGCTCTCATTATGAGATCTAGAAATCCAGGCCCATTAAAATATGTTTAAAACATACTTTTTACTTTAATGCTGCAAATTATGCTTATAGATTCCTTCATTATTCAGTAAATATAAAAATGTCTTGATCCAGTGGCGGCTGGTGAAATTTAAAGATGGTGGGGCGCTTGACCCCACCCCTTTAAATAAATAAAAGGTAGAAAGAAACACAGAAAAGCACTCGGGGGGAGAGGGAGAGGAGAGACAGGGGGAGAGGGAGAGAGACACAGAGGGTTAGAGAGAAAGAGAGAGACACAATCACACACAGAGGGATAGAGAGAGAGACACAATCACACACAGAGGGTTAGAGAGAGAGAAAGAGAGAGATACACAATCACACACAGAGGGTTAGAGAGACACATAAGGGATGAGAGAGTCAGAGGGGGAGGAAGACAGACAGAGAGAGAAAGGAGACCATTGGGGAGAGAACGATAAATCTGCTTGGGACCAGCAGTGATATGTTGATCCCGAGCAGCACTTCTACTGTGTGTTTAACCCCTTTCTGGAGCTTAAACACAAACAACCGCATGATTCTCTTGCTTTTCCTTTACTCATTTTACATTTTGTTTTAGTTATAATTTGTATCATCCATAAAATGAATGTTTGGGGCTGCAGAGACAGGGGTCTGATATGAGGTATGATTTGAGCAATTTTTTGCCACTGGGTGCTATCTATGGACGCCACCACAGCAGAACTGCTAATTAACCAGTATATGGTATTTAAAATGGCATCTCTCAAGCACATTTACCTCGTAGGCCCTTTAAACTGAAGCCAGAAATTGAAAAATAATAGGGCTAAACATCTGCTTAAATAATTAAGCACTGACTCCTCCAATGTTTGTATAAAGCAATATCTAATTACCAGGCATCAACAGTAAGCTCCTCTACCACAATTAACCTTCATACACTGGTGGGACCATCTGTCAGATTCACATTTATACATCTAACTTTAGTAATTTGTTTATATTTAACATTTTCCTTTTTTGAAACAAAAGGGGACAATTTCAGTAAAAAAAGTAAGATTATGACATTGAGCCCTTCCTTACTTCAATATGGATTGGTTTTGAGAACCTTATGACTTAATTAGGCTCCTTTAAAAACCAATTATGAACCAGATTGTTATATTTAAATAATACAAATAAATAAAAAAAAAGAGTAGTACCCATTTAGTAGAAGTTAAAAAATATTGAGAGAGAACTTCAATCAAGCTTAAAGTTCCACTTTTTTTCACATGTAAGGTCATTAAATGAAGGTTTAAAGAGCCCCAAGGGATAATAATGTGGGTTTGATTTAACCTGGGTGCAATGGGTGATGAATATTGCAAGGTGGGTGCCATATGAGAATTAGTGCTATTATTTAGAGTGCTGAGGAATGACTACCATGAAAGGGGATCAGAATAAGATGGGCTCTTCAGGATGTTTTGAGAAGCAGTATATTTTCTATTAGGAGGTGTTGGGGGTTGACTCCACTGTCTGGGTAAACATGATTGAGCCTATAAAACTTTAGCATTATCACTGGGAATAAAAAGATCTATTGAGTATATTGGGGAAACATTTATATACCATTATTAGTACCCTGCTTATGTATTTTAATAGGAGTTTTGTAGGTACATTAAAGATTTCCATTTGTGCATTACAGATGTGCATTACAGAATGGCAGAGGGTGGCAGAGCAGATCTGCTCTGCCACCCTCTGCCCATACAGAGCAATCCTGACACCCTGCTTGTAAAGGCATTTTTCAATAGAATTTAAAAAGGAGTTCATAGAGTCTATAGGGTCTCTGTAATGCACAAAAGGAAATCTTTAATGTACCTACAATAACTCCTATTAAAAATACATAAGCAGGGGTACTAATAATGGTATATAGACGTTTCCCCAATATTCTCAATAGATCTTTTTATTCCCATGATAATGCTAAAGTTTTTATAGGCTCAATCATAATGTTTACCAGACAGTGGAGTCAACCCCCAACGCCTCCTAATAGAAAATATACTGCTTCTCAAAACATCCTGAAGAGCCCATTTTATAATCTGCACAGCAGATTATACTAGTACTAGTGGTGACGGTCCCCCCCCGAGCCCCAGCTGAGTCACCCCATGCGGCCAGTTCTGAGTCTAAGAGCCGCCCAGCTGCCTGACTGTCCCTGAGCCAGCTGACCACAGACACACCGTGTCTGTGGGTAAGGGACTCTGACAAGCTAACAGACATAAAAAGAGAAAACACTTTAAGTAACTTACTTTTTACCTGAGGTGACGACACCCTCCTCCTAGCTCCCTCCCTGGTCGACCGAGTCCACATTCCAGTAGCCACAGCCTTCTGGGAATCTGGATTCACTCACTGACTCACTGTTGTCTTCGGCAGGGCAAGGCGCCACACAGAAGTCTCTCTCAGCAGCTCCCTCCTGCTCAGATCTTCTTCCCGCCTGAAGTCTGACAGTCTGGTGTGTGGTCGGCGCGACCGCTACGTCACGCTGCTCTGTCTGTGCAATCATTGGCCAGCCTATCTAGGGGGGTGTGGGCCTGGAGCTGCAGCAACTCAGTCCGTTCACATTGACTAGCGAGTCTGACTCCTCCCCACCGCCTCACCCACACGTCCACAGTGCTCACTGGTGCGTCTCACTCTGTACATTGTCGGTTCTTTCCCGCCCTATGGATAGCGGCTGCTGATTGGCTGAGGCTGCTCCTGCAGAGGCTGAATACAAACATAGCCTCTCCAGTATTGCGCAAACTAAACTGGTGTTTTGCGCGGGGGGGGGGGGATTGGGGGGGGGAGGGGAAATGGGGGGGGGGATGCGGGGGGGGCATAGGGTACCTTAACAAACAAAAAAAATTTAATAAAAAATTTAAAAAATCTTTTTTTTAAAACACTATTAAAAAAAACTTAAAAAACTGTAATTGCACTCATAGGACAAGGGGAGGCGCTGCCTCCTATGACTGCACGTCACTGCTAAATAGCACTTGCGTGCAATGTTAAATTCAGTCAGCAGGAATTCTGACCGCCAGAGGCGAGCTGCGGTGGACAGGGGAGCAAATGTACACCCCTGTCTGCCGTAGCTTGATAAATTGAGCCCCTGATCTAAATGATAAAGCTTAGAACCCTTAGAATAACCCATAATGTAAGCAAAACCTCTTTTAAAAGAGAAGGAAAATGTTCAACTTGAAATAAAAAAAGAGGATGAATCAGGTTCAACATCAGAAGAAGATTCCTCATCATCAGGGGCGACTTATCCTTCTGAAGAAACAACAGGATTATTAACAGCATTCCTAGCCTCAGAAGGCATAGTACTAGTAGAAGGTAAATTCTGAGCTGACTTTTACGCTTACTTGAAGGCGGGAGAGCTGCCAACATTCAGAAATGGTAGATGTGATAAGATCTTCCACACCCACTTCCACACAAAATCTGTAGAGCTCCCCTGTAAGGGAATAAACAGAAGGAGCAGTAACACCCATAGAAGCAGCATTAGGGTTGGTCTGAAGTTATTAACATATTTAAACATGTCACAGAAATAAGCTGTAGGAGATACCTCAGCATTTTTTACAATAAATCAGCTTTTTTAACACACTTAAAGGGGCAGTCTACAATATAATTGTTATTGTTTTAAAAAGATAGATAATCCCTTTATTACCTATTCCTCAGTCTTGCATAACCAAAACCGTTATATTAATATACTTTTTACCTCTGTGATTACCTTGTATCTAAGCATCTTCTGATAGCCCCCTGATCACATGACTTTATATTATTATCTATTGACTTGCATTAGTACGTGTTGTGCTAAATCTTAAATAACTCCTTGGGCGTTATTACAATGTTATCTATATGACCCACATGAGCTAGCAGTCTCCTGCTGTGAAAGCAAATAAAAAAGCATGTGATTAAGAGGCTGCATATATTGGCTTAGAAACAGGCAGACATTTAGAGGCTTAAATGTTACTAAGTATATTAATATATTCAATGTTATTTGAGCAAAGCTGAGGAATGGGTAGTAAAGGCATTGGGGCATATTTATCAAGCTCTGAATGGAGCTTGATGCCCTGTGCTTCTGGCGAGCCTGCAGGCTCGCCAGGAACAGCAGTTATGAAGCAGTGGTCACAAAGATCGCTGCTCCATAACCTGTCCGCCTGCTCTGAGCAGGCGGACAGACATCACCGGGAAATCAACCCGATCGAGTACGATCGGGTTGATTGACACCCCCCTGCTGGCGGCCAATAGGCCGCGAGTCTGCAGGGGGCAGCGTTGCACCAGCAGCTCTGTGTGAGCTGCTGGTGCAATGCTGAATACGACGAGCGTATTGCTCGCCGTATCAGCGAGGTCTGTCAGACCTGATCCGCACTGTCGGATCAGGTCCGACAGACCTTGATAAATAGAGGGCCATTAATCTATCTTTTTAAAAAAATAACAATTTAGTGTCGATAGTCCCTTAACATTTGGGTAGGAAAGTGTTGAGAGAGCCCAGCTTCTAAGGTAGATTAAGGGACAGAATCAGCAGGCTCCATTATAACATTGAACAATGAAAAGTCCAGCAACACAGCAGCATAATTTTAAAAGAAACCTTTATTTCTCATCAAAAATAGGGTGCAGGGAAATGAAAAAACGTCTGCCATGTTTCACGCCCTCTAGTGGTGCTTCATCATAGGACTATGATGAAGCGCCACTAGAGGGTGCGAAACATGTCAGACATTTTTTCCATTACCTGCACCTATTTTTAATGAGAAATAAACTTATGCTGCGGTGCTGCTGGACTTTTCATTGTTCTGGATCCGCCTTATAGCAGTAGGTTTGCTGCTTTCTATACAGCATTGCACCCAGCCCATATGCACAGATTTCTTTTTGCCCTGAACTTGTGCGTCTGACGTCACTAAGAGAGAGCCGACAGGAGGCGCCCTATGGTGAGTTCGGAGCGGCCGCTTCCACAGTTTTCCATTATAGCATTGAACTACAATAGCATAAACAATTATTAGTCCCATAAAAAAAACTCTTGAGGATTGGAAAACGTACCCCTCCTAAAGAAGCTTGCTAGATTAGACTCCACACCCAATAGCCAGGATAGTGCTCTGCTAAATAGGAGGATATGTGTGAAAACTATACTGTTAAAAGGAAGATAAGCACATCAAAATCTGACATGTACTATAAGGGCATATGTGCGATAACCTGATGCAGGGCTGACCCGAAAGCTGAAGTGGAGGAAAAAAACACAAAAACTCCTTAGTGTGCGAAAACCTGAAGTGCGCAATCCCGAAGGCTATGTGCGTTAACTCAACACAAGCATACCGAAAGGCCAACGCATGGTAAAAAATAAAAACTAAACCCTGCTCACCAAAAATCCAGCTAGGGGTAAAAATTTTAAGGGGAATAATATTAAATATAAAAATTCTGTCCCCAAGGCTGTCATATAAAAAAAAAAAATATTATACTTACCAACAGACACTCATCTACTAATAAACAACCAGTAGAAAGTCAAACCAGTATTGAAACATATCAGCAGAGGTTATGGAAAAGGAGTTGTTGAGAATAAGAACCTTCTCAACGTCACAATAGAGGGGTGTGGGGCATGCAGGGGGTTAATGGCACACAGCTCTGGTCCCCTTAATCTTGCAACTCTACAAAAGGATCTTAAAAGGGACACCAAAATTAACCCACAAATCCTGTCCAAACTGCTCTAGACAATTTCTGCCACCACCAAAACTTCTAAATTGAAGGGGGCGTTTTGGGAACCCCCAAAAACTCACACAATTTAACAATAAGGTAACGTGCCTTTCAACAGAGTGTGAATTCAGATATTAGAGCCCAAAAGACAGAAAGAGATTTTTAATAACAAAAATATCAATACAGGTTACACAGTGCAAATTATAAAGACATTAAAGAATAACATACACTTGCAAAGATTACATTTCTTTAAAAAGAAAAGGAGACATAAAAATAATAGAAACACAATATCTTACTTATTACCAAATTCCTTTAGATATGTGGAGAATTGCTGTTGGTGATGTTAGTGGCTTTGGTCCCAGGGCAATTCAACCTACAATTCTTTCTGTTACATACTTAAACTAACTTTCTTTGTCTTGTCAAAGACACCATCCTGGTTATAATTTACCAATGAGTTCAGCCAATGCAAACAAGTCTTAGCTCCCAGTAGGGGAGGAGCTTTTTGCATTCCTACACACAGTTACGCAAAGAACACTTTACCTGTGACAGGCTAGAGGAGGGGGAAAGAGGGGGGGTCTCAGCTTACAGCTTTTCTAAAACAGATTTCACACAAAGAAAAAGCAATTCACATTAATCCTTTCCAGGCTGAGACCACCTCTGCCGGGTAGGCCAATCCAGGTATCAACTACTCCACATGAATGTATCATGACACCTCCCCTTTTAAAATGGTGGAAATAGGGGGTCAGCCCACGCTGATCCCCTATGTCAACCTAAATCTTAGGTTTTTCCTCTTTCATAAGACCAAATCTTGCCCTTTCTGCACACTCTCTGCATTCACTTGCCCACTGTAACAGGTTAGCATCACTGATACAATTTTCCCTTGTGGAGGACACACTCCTTGCAGGGATATCATACACTCCCTGCACTCACTCTTACTCATAAAGGGATCTAGAGGCACCCTCAGGGTAACTCACTAGGGGAATAAGGGCACTTCCTGCAATGGTTAGGCCAGATAGTCCACTGTTCACACCTGACCCCAGTATGCTCTGTAGGGGGTAGCAGGTTCAATAGTCACTGCAGGCTACTGGGCCCACACATTCTCTATCTAGGGCACAGCACAACCAGTGGGAGAGCTGCAGCGGGAAGGTCACAGTCTCCCTCCCCCACATCTGCCATCCCTGTAGGGTTGGTTCACAGACAGACACACCCAGGGTCCCATCCTGTTTTACTCTCTGTAACAGGGCAGGATGCACTTTGGCCCCTACACCAGCCATGCCATTCACTCCTTTCTTGCATAGGCAATGCTGTTTCAGGGACAGACTGACACATACCTGTCACCTGTTCTCCTTTGCAGCTTATAGGCTGACATCCCTCACTAAGGGTGCATTTTACCTCAGGGGAAAACAGCAGAATATGCCTCTTCTTCTGCCCCCTGCTCACTCCTCAGCTGGCACACCACACTCAGGCACCTGACATGTCACACTGGCCACTTTACTCCACAACTCCTACATTTTCCTAGGGGATAGCAGTTCTCCTTCACACATTTCTGACATCTGCCAATTGCCATACATTCTCTTGGCATGCAATGCTGGTTTTAGCACAGAAGGATTTACACACTCGGTTCTGTCCTTCTGCCCAGCCCTGCTGCCCTCTGCACATTCCCACACACTGCATCAGGCATTCCATTGTCACAGATCAATGGCAGTATAACCCTTTCACTGGCACTATACAGTAACTGGTACAGGTTCAGGGTAAATCATCATTAAATCATCATTAAATCATCATTAAATCATCAGGTAAATCATCTCCCTCCCAGCGCCCAGGTTCAATAGAAGCAACATTGTCACAAACATTTTCAATACATCCCTCTTCATTAGAACAAGACATTTCTGGTGTACACAAAGGCAGAGCTGCATTAACCCGCAGCCCCCTCCCCCCCCCCTCCCCTCCCAGCAATCATGTTCAAGGGAATCTTGCTTCATCCTTTGGGTGGAATACCTCGAGTTCTGGAGCAGCTAGATATTTGTCCCATCCCCAGCCTCCCCTCTGGGTCCCCCAAAGGTTCACACAGTACCTCAGTTTGGTGCAGGGCCCTCTAATGGCCCTTCCAGGTTACAGGTGTTGTCTTCTGGGGCGTACTGACAAAGCATCCGGCCCAAATCATCGCCCAGCAAAACATCAACAGGGATATCAACAGAAATCCTGATCTCCCGCAAACCTTTTCCCACACCCCAATCAAGGTACACCTCGTGCCACAGGCACTGCGGGGCCATACTATACCCCCAATTCCTTGAATGACACAGCCCTCCCTGGTATAATGTTTCTCCGCTTTAACCATTTCAGGATGCACTAAGGTAACCAAAGATCCACTATCCCTGAGTCCTGTTGGCCACCTCTGTAGGTTATCTCTCCGCTTTTTGCCTTGACAACCCACCCACAAGACAAAACAGATGCTGGTCCCCTAGCCACATTCCCTCCCTTCGCGGCTTCTTCTCTGGGCAGGTGAAACTGAGATGCCCCATCTGTTACAAGTGAAAACACCAGCGGGTATCCCCCGGGCCCGGTGTGGCCCCTGCCCCCCTGGCTGTAAGGTGTAGATGAGATGGTCTCTCTGCTGCATTGTTTTGCTCTTTTCCCACTTAGGAGACACACTTGAATTGCTGCCTGCCGTGTTGCAGGTGCTCTGTTGTTGGCGTAATCATTAGCCAGATCTGCAGCCTCTGCCACTGTTTTGGTCTTTCTGTCCAGAATCCATTCTCTGGCATCAGGACTCTGTGTTTGCAGGAACTGCTCCAAGATCATCAAATCTCCAAAGCCTCATGAGTGAGGACTTTTAGGCCCCCAGACCATTGATTAAAAGCAGACCCTTAGCTGTGCAACATATTCTGTGCAACTGTCATCTGCACTTTGGTAAAGACTCCGAAATTTTTTCCTGTAGAATTCTGGAGTGAGGTTAAAACTTTTTAATAAGGGCTGTTTTTATGGCCTCATAGTCCTGGTCATCCTCCACTGGAAGTGAAGCAAATACATCCAGTGCTTTACCCTTCAGGCGAGGAGCTAAATAGCGAACCCATTGCTCTGGGGGCAGCTGATACTGCTTGCATTACCTTCTCAAGGAATTTAGAGCTACCTGTCCCAAAACATTTCAGATTATGTAACAACAGCAATCTAAAATTCTTCAAGTTTACAGCTATAGGAATAAAGATAAGAAAAAACATCAGAGGGGGTAATCAATCCACAGCACTTACTACATAGCAGAAGCAAAATGGATCTTTAAATTACTAACATTACAGCCAAAGGTCTCAACATAGATTTCAACCTAAACAGCTTCCTAAAACAATAAAACATCAAACACACCAAATAGTCTATATTACAGTCTACACAATAATGATGAATCTTTGATAACAATATAATAAAAAATTATAAGTCCAAAATGGGGATACAAATAATTTGAGAAAAAAATAATTTTTTACAGATAGTAAAAAAATCTCTAATTTTTTCAACAAACGACTGAGATTGAAAAAACATATATTTTTGTTGTTCGCATTATATCGAAAGAATATTTTTACCATAATTGTGACTATATAAACATTTTTTACATACAACCATATATCTCTAATTCTTTCAACAAAGGACTAAGATTGATAAAATATGTTTAAAAATATACAAACACCCACACAATCTCAATAGACAAAAACAGACCTCTAAATATGTCTATACGAAACATAACAATATTTTTGCAGATAATCATAGGTCCTTAATTTTTTCAACAAAGGATTTAAGATGGTTAAAACACGTTTTTTTTAATAAAATTACAAATGTACCATATATAAATACATTACTATCAAATGATCTTGAACCCTTCAACAAACGACAAAGGAATTTTTCTCTGGCTTTATCCAGTATTTTTTGTTTTTTGTTTTAAAATCTTTTTACACCTTCTCACATAAGAGGTAGCCTATAAACATTTTGCAAACAACTTATAATTCACAACTAACAATGAGAAAAATGTAAAAACCAGAATGGACTTTTAAACATTTTTAAACACGCACTATTTATGATACAAATTATTTATTATTATATCTGCACGCAGAAAGTTCCTCTCTTTCTCGACCATTATGACTATGTATGAATATTGCTGTATCTATGGGTGGTACATCAAAATCTAACTGCAAAGAAAATTGCACAAAGCTGTATGCCCCGTCATTTAAAAACGAATTGAATGATTGAATGCTAAGTATCTAATTGAAGAGATTTTTCAAATAAAAAGGACCGCCAAACTAACACACAGTATTACAGCTGAAAAAGGCCAGTGTAACGGCCGAAACGCGTAGTGAAATACTGTGTAACCTACAAGAAAAGAACTAACCCACTGAGGCTATAAGCAATACCCTGTTTATATAGCCCGTTTTTTACACTCCCCCGCTCTTTGATAAGCGGTGAAAAGGAAACAAAAGACAGATCAAGCCTTCAAAAACATTTTAAGTGTTTCAACTTCAGCATTTCTTATTGGAATAACAGACCGCTACATAGATTACCCACAGCAGAGGGACAGCGGAGCTGCACGCAGCCAGCGGAGACTCTACATTCTACAAAGAAAAACATACAGAGCGCAACAACTTGAACCGGGCTCCAGAATCGGCTAGGAGTACAGTAAGTCCTAACGCTCCTTACTTCAATACCTCCTTAGAACCGTAGAGCTTTGGTAAATAAGGCACCAGGATATAGATCTTACCTTGACACATACTAACAGTGCTAAACACTCAAGGACCCTTGTGCAAAAATACAATTCTACAAAAATGAGTGTATAATATACATTGAACTGATACAAACTTTCTAAAAAGATTTTAAGAAAACGATTTTTTAAACATCAAAGATTTTTAAATACGAGTACAGATTTTCTAAAACGATACATATGATCATTTTTTCATTTGACATTTTTACATCCCCAAATCCACCGTGTGGTTTTTTTCCTATTCAAACTGTGATACCATCGCATACAAAATTTCTGTGAAACTTAAATTGTTATACACTAGTCGGTCACGACTATCAAGAAAGAAAGTTTAAAATTGTAGCAATACAAGTTTTTATCGTAAATATACAGTTTTTAGCAATATATGTTTTATGAATATTTGTATGATATTTAGCAACACATGTTCCAAAGAATTTCTTTTCATATGACAGTTATTTGTGTGACAGTTAATATTTGCTGATACCAGGAACAAGCATCTAGACCAAGAATAATCTTTTATATATTGTAGTAACACTAGAAACCTTAAGAGCAGAAAAAACTCTACAAGCATAAGAATCCCTTCTACTGTATATCCGACTTTTTTTAGATTGTGTACTAGGTTTTCAATGTACTAGGTACAACACTCAAATGAGTCCTTATACTTAAACATTTTCAAATACACAAATTGTTCTTCATCGTATTTCACAGCAAAACAATAACCGTTACTATACACCTATATTTCAATTTTGTAACACTGGTCCTAGACTTTACATATTGGTTGCAATATATACCTGTCTAGATTTAATCAGTATCTGTCAACCACCTGTCAAAAAGTCCTATTATTATTTTCAAATAAATATACCTTTTTTATTAAAGTCAGTGTCAAATATTTTATACATTTCCCTCAACTCTAATATAAGGGTACAAAATAATTAAGACAAGGGTAAAAGCATTCATTTGCGCCTGCACTCCAAAAAATTTCCAAACCTTTCCTGTATACTTTCTCAAAGCCCCTCAGAAAAACATCCAAGTCATTGTCTCTTTCCAACATTGGAAAAATACTCCAGACGGGGCCTCTCTGTTGATGTTTCACCCACGTTCACTGGTTTGGGGAGACAAGCTGGGTTCTGTTCATCTGCATAACCTCAAGCTCATGCTCCGTTGAGCATCCTTTTCCTTTATTTCTCTCTTTCTGCAGCCTCCCTCTCTGCTCCTCTCTCTCTCTCTTCCTCTCTCTCTCTCGCTGCAGCCTCCCTCTCTCTCTCTCATCTGCTTCTTGAAACTTGAGATCAATTCCATTCTTAGTTTGAGATCTGCATCCCCTAAAGGTACCTGAGTGCTGTTTGTAGCTCAGACTCCTTTGCCTCACAGGGGTAAAAGCAGTAGGTATCATCTCCTGGGTTACCAGTTCCATGGTAACCCTTTCTGTGCCTGTTTCCCTGCTTTGCTGGAATGTCATTTGCCTGCTGCAGTTCCTGGGACCAACTGCTCCTTTGTTTTGCCAAAAGTTGCAATGGCTCTCTCCTGACAAAGCAGCTCCAGGGACTCTTCGGTATCTTCCTATATGCTTCCATATGAGAGTAGCAACGAACAAACAAGAGGAAGGGAAAAAGAACTGCTTTCTTTGCACTGTAATGTCTCTGTAATTAGGCACTGAGTTCTATCTTTGGGAAATTACACAAAAACACTAATTTCTTTTAGTACTATACAAATAACACTAAAAAAACTCTAAATATCCCCACCGCTGCCAGACAGTTTGTGACAAATCAAACCTTCTCACGTCTAAAGAGAGGGGAGTGGGCATGAAGGGGTTAATGGCACACAGCTCTGTTCCCTTAACCTCGCAACTCTACAAAAATATCTTAAAAAGGGGACACCACATTACCCCCAAATCCTGTCCAAACTGCTCTAAACAATTTCTGCCACCTCCAAAATGTCTAAATTAAAGGGGCATTTTGGGAACCCCCAAAAACTCACACCATTTAACAATTAGGTAACGTGCCTTCCAACAGAGTGTGAATTCAGATATTAGAGCCCAAAAGACAGAATGAGATTTTCTATGTGTTTAATAACAAAAATATCAATACAGGTTACACAGTTCGAAATTATAAAGAAATTAAAAATAACATACAATTGCAAAGTTACAATTCTTTAAAAAGAAAAGGGGACATAAAAATAATAGAGACACAATATCTTACTTATTACCACATTCCTTTAGATATGTGGTGAACTGCTGATCATGATGTTAGTGGCTTTGGCCCCAGGGCAATTCTACCTTAAAATTCTTTCTGTTACATACTTAAACTAAACTTTCTTTGTCTTGTCAAAGACACCGCCCTGGTTATAATTTTCAACGAGTTCAGCCAATGCAAACAAGTCTTAGCTTCCAGTAGGGGAGGAGCTTTTTGCATTCCTACACACAGTTACACAAAGAACACTTCACTTCAGACCTGTGACAATACCACCTCTGCTGGGTAGCCAATCCAGACAGTAACTAGAGGAGGCAAAAAACAAGTCCATGTGACAACTATGGAAGGTCTGTGACAAAATTTCCAATGAGGTTAAAATGGAGCCACTAACCATACCCCATATACATCCCTCTGACAAACCCTGTATTTTAAGGGGAAACAGGCCTTAACATAGACATAGATTAAAAGCCCCTCTCACTGAAGAATCATATGCACATCTTCATTCTTTACCTTTCTCCAGCGGAGGCAAAGTCAAGACTGGGGTACCTATGAGGTGGGAGGGGTTTTATAAAGCTCTTGAGGTTTGGAAATCTTTGCCTCCTCCTAGTGGTAGGGAAGAGTAGTTCCAGGAGTAATGGATCATGGGCTACCACCACCTGTATGAAAGAAAATCACAATTTTGTGAAATATTATTTGTATGTAAAATTATAAATATTTAGCCCAGACATGAATTTGAAGAGGAATTTAAAGGATCGCTATATTACAATTGGATACTCATAGACCATAAACTAACTTCTACACTGCTAAGAGTCCCGTTTGTGTCTGTATAGCATATTTTTGGTGACATTACTCCACCTCTGTTAATATCTGCAGTATAATTATTCAAGTACTCTTGGCTTTATCATACATTGGAGTGCATTTGGGGTTATTAGGAGATCTTTCTGGAACATAAAAATAAATAATTCTTCATTTTTTAAAAGGTAAGAATAGCCTTAGTATAATTGACTGTGCACATGCTGAACAATTGTATGAAGAAAAATCCATAGTTTACTGTCCCTTCAATATTGTTTAAAGTGACTGCAAACATTATATTTTTATTTCATAATTTAAAAGCATTGCCCATAAAAGTAAATAACCAATACATATCCCCATGTTTAGCAAAGATCCATACTTTGAGTTTATTAAATGTCATTATAGAACTTTCTGCAGCTCTGGTCGACCCTATGCCTTCAGCATTATGTAAGATATCAGAAAGTCACACAGTTATTTTGTATTCCTCCCTCTTTCCTGTCAGAGTGAGTGCATTCACAGTTTACTCAGTCAGCTATGCACAAATGCGCATTGTAAATACTCTTCTCGCATGCGCAATATTTCCCCCGCAAAGCTGGTTCCTCGGTAAAGCCTGTGATAAAGTGGTGTTTGCTGTCCATTTAAAGGAACATGAAACCCAAAATGTTTCTTTCATGATTCAGATAGAAAATTCCATTTTAAAAAAGTTTCCAATTTACTTCTATTATCAAATTTGCTTCATTCTCATGTTACTCTTTGTTGAAGAGATATCTTGATAGGTAGCATGCACATATATGGAGAACTGCATGACAGTAAATAGTGCTGCCATCTAGTGCTCTTGCTAATGCATAACACTGTTGCAAAACTGCTGCCATAAAGTACTGCAGATACGTGCACACTCCTGAGATTACCTTCCTGCTTTTCAAAAAAGAATAACAAGAAAATGAAGAAAATGTGATAATTTAAGTAAATTGGAAAGTTGTTTAAAATTGTAAGTTCTATCTGTATCATGAAAGAAGAATTTGGGGTTTTATGTCCCAGTGTCAGAGAGCCTATTTTATTTAGGTCTAAAATAACTTAATTAGCAATAAGCTAATAATTGATGTGATAAATCTGGCATGGAAACTGTGAAGAAGTAGAACGCATCGCCAAATAACACTTTATAGGTTTGATATGCAGACCTCTTGGCTTCTTATATTAAGATTGACAGCCCTTGAATAAAAACAAAGCAGATAAAGCAATCCTAAGGCAGTTCCTGAAACTTTCAGAAATACCTTGATAGAATACCCAATAATTTGTGTCAACACACAATTCCTTTGTGTGGATGAGTTAGTGGGTGTGGTGCCACTGAATCGAAGTTCAAAAATTAAAAGTTGCTGAAGGGACTGTAAAAAGCAATTAAGAGACCTATTTTGTATTGCTCACATGAAGGTTTGTGGTGATCCTGAATGACTGATTGCCCCCCCCCCCCAAAAAAATAAAAACTAAAAGCTCAATCACAAACATTTTTCTTTTTTTTAAGCACCAGAGATGTAATTATAACACATTGTTTATTCCTGCAAATACTGGAGAGGAAAAAAAGACAAAACAAAACAAAAAATCAATTACTTAGTAAAGAATTTTAGCAACAACGTATGATACAATTGATATAACATACTCCATCTAGTGGTAGTTCGCATAAAATTAAACATAAAATTCCAGGAAATCCTTTGCTGCACATAAATACATATATAGTATGTGGGTATACTGTAGTAACTGGTTATTATATCTGTATGGATAAGCTACACCTCATTTACAAGGGGCCAGGTGTGTAGTCTATTAAAGGGATCTTACAAATCAAAACTAAACTTTCATGTTCAGATACAGCATGCAATTATAAGAGCTTTTGCAATTTACTTCTGTTATGAAATGTATTTTCATTCTCTCAGTATCCTTTGTTGACACACCATACCTTTGGTAGGCTCAGAGGCAGCAATGCACTACTGGGAGCTAGCAGGTGAGAAGTAAATGCATACATATAGGAATGGCTCTTGTCTACGCTGCTACAGATACCAAAGAGAGCTGATTTTAGCCACTTAAAGACTAAAGGTTTTTCACAGTTTCCATTAGTCATGTGCAGCACTGAATAATTTTGTTTAGGACAAATCAGTTTTTCAGATATTTGTGTGTTTCACTATTCACTATTTGGTTAGTTTAAAACATAAACTGAAAACAAATGGTTCTCTACTTCGTGTCACCCTTGATACTTACCTGTGGCGCGCTGGGGAGCCGTGCTAATCCTCTTCTTCTTCAGGGCCTCCCCAGCACGCTACAGTGTACATTAGCGGATTCCGTTCTCTTTAGCACAGGTTGGGGGGGGGGGAGTGCGTGCCCTAATCCAAAATCTCCTTCACAGAGTCCAGGGGCCTAATTTTCCTATTGGCGTGCCCTGGACTCTGTAAGAGAATGGTTGGCTTAAACACTCCCCTCCGCCTGTGGCTAAAGAGAAGGGAATAAACGAGCTATGCACCTGGTAGCGCATTAGAGGGGGCTTAATAGGAGCATTAGTGCGGCCAGGAATTAATGAAGAAGAGGGTTTAGCGCAGCTCCTAAGCTCGCTACAGGTAAGAAATACAACCTTTTTTAAAGAAGAATGAATACATTCATGAATATTTGTTTTATTAGTTAGTGCATTCATTCACATATTAACAAAGCAAATATCCGCATTTTCGGTACCAAATTGACATTCGTAATGAAACAAATGCACATTCCTAGTTTCAGTTTATAATTGACACAGGGTTTTTTGGCTCAGTATTAGTTTCAACCAAAGTTATTTGCTCTCTTGTTCAGTGGCGGCTGGGTGAATTTTTAAGATGGTGGTGCACAAGACCCGGCCCTTTGAGAAAGCCCCCACCCCTCAAATGGCCCCACCCATTTGAACCCAAAACCTAAACTCTTGAATCTGATTATATATATATAGGAACTGGTCTGATAAACACAATTTATACATATATAATATCTTATAACAGCAGCATGCTCTACCTTACACCTCTTCTATTCTATTTCGATATTGCAAGTATGCGCCGAAAGAAGAGCAGTATGAGAGCGAGCTGCTGTAAAACAAAAGTGCCTGTGTATGTGTCTGTGTGTAGTAGTAGTAGTGTTTATGTGTGTGTGTGTATATGTGTCTGTGTGTAGTAGTAGTAGTAGTGTTTATATGTTGTGTGTATGTGTCTGTGTGTAACAGTAGTAGTGTTTGTGAGGGAGAGGAGAGAGAGAGAGAGAAGGGAGAGAGGGGAGAGAAGAGAGAGAGAGAAGGGAGGGAGAGGAGAGAGAGAGAGAGAGAGAGAGAGAGAAGGAGAGGGAGGGAGGAGAAAGGGAAGGGAGAGGAGGGAGGGGAGGTAGAGAAGGGAGAGAGGGAGAGGAGGGATGGAGAGGAGGGAGGGAGAGGAGGGAGGGGAGAAGGAGGGAGGGAGGGAGGGTGAGATAAATAAAACAACCAGTGAAGGGACAACTGCATATTTTTTATTACTAAATAAAGAGATACAACAAAAAAGAAAAAAAAGTGTCTGCAGCATTAGTTAAATGCAATGTCCCTGTATTTTATTTAATTTTTTTTAATGGAGAAAGGCTATATATAAATATATCTGTCACTGCACAGTCAATTTCTAGCTGGGAATCAGTACATATGGACTTTCTGCCTTAACAGGGATTTGTGCACTAAAAAGATGCTTGCAGCTGCATACTTATTCATATTATATATATATATATATATATATATATATATATATATATATATATATATATATTATGCTGCATGCAAGCCTTTTTTTAGTGCAAATCCCTTTTAAGGCAGGAAAGTCCATATGTACTGATTTCCAGCTAGAAATTTGACTCGGTATACAAACCTTACCACAGACAGATGTTTGTGTAATAGCAGGTACTTAAGGGCTACTATCCATCGGCTATGTATTTAAATATGCCCCACAACATGACACGGCTTATCAGACAGGAAGGAGAGTAAGTAACTAACTTTGCCATTGCACTCAGCGGTCCAGGAGCTTAAACTAGTACGGTACGGCTCTATCAAGGTGCAGGGTCTTGTTACATAATATTACCTTCACGGTGAAAGGCTTCACCTCAACATTCTGGACTGGTACTGACTGTGTACTTTATGCACGCGCACGCGCCCACAACATCACCATGCTGCCATGAATTGGCACAGCGTAAAAAATGTAGCCGGCCGGTCCTCACCTCACAGAACAGCGTGAAAAATGTAGCAGAAGTCAGGTATGTAATCACAGTCACACTGGAAGTCGCAGCGCTATAAGAAAAAAATAAGTGGCTCCCCGGTCCCCCGCCTCCAGCAAAAAGAAGAAGACAAAGTAGAAACTATTTAAAGTTAAAATGAAGCGTTTATTCAAGTACAGTCTGTACTTGAATAAACGCTTCATTTTAACTGTATATAGTTTCTTCTTCTCTTTGCTGAGAGCCTGGAGGTGGGACCGGGAGCCACTTATTTTTTTTCTTAAAGCGCTGCGACTTTCATTGTGACTGTGATTACATTAGAGACGAGTCTAGACAATAAAAGCATTGGTGTCAGTGGGGGGACACACACTTACCAAATTAATATGTGTCTACAGTCTCAGTCACTTCAGTTTCAGTGTCAACCTTAGATCGCTGGCCTGGGATAATCTATCATGCCGATCCTTATGTATCGCTGGGATTGTGAATGGTGCTTTCCGCCCTCACGTCTGTGTAGTTACGGCGTAACTGTTACGCCGCATGCCTCCCTCTCCTCCCACACAGCTCAGCTCTTAGTGTGCGAGTGTCACGTGACAGCTGGCTCCCGCACACTAAGAGCAGTGCGAACAGGAAAGGCTATGGGCCTGGCCTGTAGGTGGCCACTGCAGTCAATGCAGTTTTAAAGTGAAAGTGCTTTTGCCTATACTTCTATGTATCACACTGCACAGCATGTGCGATACATAGAAGTATAGGCCAAAACAGCCCTTTCCACTTTCAGGTTTCAGGCTCAGCCTAATAGTAATATGCATGATGATAGTACACTGCACAAGACAGCACACAGGAAAATAATACATTTATTAATATAATAAATATAATATAAAATAATAAAAATAAAATTTCCATAATCTTTTTTTCTCATTTGTTTTTCTCTGCTCATCCCCCCCCCCTCCTCTGCCCCCTGGGGGTTCACGTGCAACAGTGCACATATGGAGGAGCCTCCACTGCTCTTGTTAAGTTCACACATACATATGATATACCATTTTTTTAACAAATAGGTATTTCAAGTCATAACCTTTTAGAATACATAAAATAATAATAAATAGAAGTTTAATACATAACTATTGGGGGGAAAATGAAAAAGTACTTTTTTCCAGTTTTCTTTATAACCATAACCACAATACTAATGCAACTAAAGAAAAATTCCTACAAATAGATTCATTACGTTGTCCTGATTTTAGAAATACCCCATATGTCTAGGTCGCCAAGTAATTTATAGGAAATGTATGCCAAATACTAAAAAGATAGAAATATTGATTTAACGCTAAAATTTGCTATGCTTTGCTTTAAGCTTAATAGTGGACACCCAATCCAAAACTGCTATACAAAAGTATTTATTAGTAGATTTAGACATCCCACGGTATTTTCATACTTTGTATTTAAACTTTTTATGGCAAGGGCAGAAAATAAAAAACTTAGAGATAAAAAAAAACACTTCTTTAAAATAAAATTTTATATATATATATATATATATATATATATATACTATATATATATAATATATATATATATATATATATATATATATATATATCCTATAATATAAAAGGCGAAGTGTGTTTGTCCAAAGCTGTCATGAGCAGAAGAGACTGCGTGAGGACAAACACACCTGGCCTTCAACAGACTGATCTGGCATCTGGAGGCTGGGGCCGACCAGGCCGTAAGGGGGGCGGGCCATGCGTGACGGCGGAGGGACCAGGCATGACGCGGACGGGCAGGGCGTGATGTGGGCGGGGCCTGGTGGGTTTTGGCATGGCCGGGGCATGGGTCGGGCGTACGGGAGAAAGAGAGGGGGATAGAAAGAGAGCAAAAGAGGGGAATAGAGAGACAGCAAAAGAGGGGGGGGGGAGACAGCAAAAGAGAGGGGGGGGGGAGAGCAAAAGAAAGGGGAGAGAGAGAACAAAATAGAAGGGAGAGAGACAGCAAAAGAGAGGGGGAGAAAGGGAAGAGAGAGGAAAAGAGAGGGGAGAGAGAGCAAAGAAAGGGGGAGAGCTCAAACGAGAGGGGGAAAAGAGTGCAAAAGAGGCGGATAGAGAGCAAAAGAGGGGGGATAGAGAGAGAGCAAAAGAGGGGCGATAGAGAGAGCAAAAGCGGGGGGATGGAGAGAGAGCAAAAAGGGGGGGGATGGAGAGAGCAAAAGAGAGGGAGAGAGACAGCAAAAGAGGGGAGGGAGAGAGAGCAAAAGAGAGGGAGAGAGACAGCAAAAGAGAGGGATGAGAAAGGGGAGAGAGAGCAAAATGAGAGGGGAGAGAGAGGCAAATGAGAGGGGAGAGAGAGCAAAAGAGAGGGGGAGAAAAGGGGGGAAAGAGAGTCAAAAAAGAGGGGAGAAAGAGCAAAAGAGAGGGGGAGCGCAAAAGAAGGGAGAGAGAGTGCAAAAGAGAGAGGGGGGAAAGAGCAAAAGAAAGTTGAGAGAGAGACAAAGAGAGAGGGGAGAGAGAGCAAAAAAGAAGGGGGAGAGAGAGAATAAGAGAGAGGAGAGAGCGCACACAAGAGGGGGAGAGAGAGAGAGCCAAAGAGAGGGAGAGAAAGAGTAAAAGAGAGGGGAGAGAGACATCAAAATAAGTGGGGAAAGAGAGCAAAAGAAAGTGGAGAGATAGAGCAAAAGAGGGGGGATAGAGAGAGCATAAGAAGAGAGGGGGAAAGACAGAGAGAGCAAAAAGGAAAGGGGGAGAGAGAGAGAGCAAAAGAGAGGGGAGAGAGAGAGCGAAAAGAGAGGGGAGAGAGAGCAAAAGAGAGGGAGAGAGAGAGCAAAAGAGAGGGGAGAGAGACAGCAAAATAGAGGGGGAGAGAGCAAAATAGAGGGGGGAGGGAGCAAAAGAAAGGGGGGAGAGAGCAAAAGAAAGGGGGGAGAGAGAGAGCAAAAGAGGGAGAATAGAGAGAGCAAAAGAGAGGGGGAGAGAGAGAGAGAGCAAAAGAGATTGGGGGAGAGAGCAAAAGAGAGGGGGGAGAGAGAGAACAAAAGAAAGGGGGGAGAGAGAGAGATAGAGCAAAAGAGGGGGAGGGGAGAGAGCAAAAGAGAGGGGGAGAGAGAGACAGCAAAAGAGAGGGGGGGGGGGAGAGAGCAAAAGAGAGGGGGGAGAGAGAGCAAAAGAGAGGGAGGAGAGTGCAAAAGAAAGGGAGGAAAAGAGAGGGGGAAAGAGAAAGCAAAAGACAGGGGGAAGAGAGAAAGCAAAAGAGAGGGAGAGAGAGAGAGCAAAATAGAGAGAGGGGAGAGAGAGTGCAGAAGAGAGAGGGGGGAAAAGAGAGACTAAAAGAGAGGGGGCAGAGAGAGCAAAAGAGAGGGGGGATAGAGAGAGAGCAAGGGGTGGAACCGCTTTACTGCAAAAAATGGCCCTTGTACACGGCTTTAGGACTAGTATATATATATATTACACTATATACACTTTATATACACTTTTCCCCACACCTGTTCACATGGAGAAAATGGAGGAGCTAAGACAAGCACTGTGACTTTTGACATGTGATCACTGTCACTGGCTGTCACAGTGATTACATGACCATGGGCAGTTTTGTGGGCATCACAGGACTGCTTCACTTCTGTATATTCAGTAAAAGTAATTTTTGACAGTTTACCTTACTGTTACTGGATATCCTCGCAATCCATGATGGCATTCAGCAACACCATTAGATAAATAAAAAATGTACATTGAGATTACAGAAAAGTGACTAGCTGTTGATTTATAAGTGGGAGACTATTAAATCCTACAGTTCAGTAATTCATATTTCAGTTAGTCCATGACAGTTACAAAAGGTTTGATGTTGGAAATATTAGGAAACACATCTGCACAAAAAAGCTACAATTAAAGGGACAGTAAACACCAGAATTTTTGTTTTGCTTAAAAAGGTAGATAATCCCTTTATTACCCATTCCCCAAATTTGCATAACCAACACAGTTATAATAATATACTTTTTACCTCTCTGAATACCTTGTATCTATGCCTCTGCAAACTGCCCCCTTATTTCAGTTCTTTTGACAGACTTGCATTTTTAGCCAATCAGTGCTGGCTCCTAGGAGCTTCACGTGCCTGAGCTCAATGTTATCTATATGAAACACATGAACTAACGTCCTCTAGTGGTGAAAAACTGTCAAAATGCTTTCAAATTAGAGGCAGTCTTCAAGGTCTAAGAAATTAGCACATGAACCTCCTAGATTTAGCTTTCAACTAAGAATACCAAGAGAACAAAGCAAAATTGGTAATAACAGTAAATTGGAAAGTTGTTTAAAAATACATGCCCTATTTAAATCATGAAACATTTTTTTTATTATTTATTAACAGCACATGGAACTCTAAAGGTTCACTTAAGCCAATGAGCTTGTATTATGCAAAATGTAGGTGAGGATAATAGGCGTGACTTGATGGTTGGCAGGTGTGTCAGGGCATTTAATGGGTGTGGCTAAGGGAAATTCTGCAAATAGGGACATATGGCTGTTTTAGCTGGAAAGAGCTCAGAAATAGGGATAGTACCTTTTAGATACAATTTTAGTCATCAGACAAAATGTATGTGCCCCTTGTTTTATGTGCGTTACTGCCCTTCATAGTCAAATATTAATTCCTAGAACACCCCATTCTGCTCCAGATGAAGATATCGATAGTCATTGGAGCATATGCAGTATGCCTGCTCCTGATTGGCTCACCAGCTACACCATTTTTCTGAAGTGACACAGAAGTAACTATGACTATATGTTTGGTCCTTTGCCGAAAGAAATGTGTTTAAAAATAATGTGCTCTACTGAAATAGAGTATTTAATTTGAAAGAAAGGAAAGAAAAGAAAGGGGGAAAAAGAGAGAAAGAAAGGAATAAATAAGGAAAAGAAAGGAAAGAAAAAAGAAAGGAAAAGAAAGGAAAAGAAAGAAAAGAAAGAAAGGAGAAAAGACAAAAGAAAAGAAAGAAAAAAAGGAAAGAAAGGAAGGAAAGAAAGAAAGAGAAAATAATGAAAGAAAGAAGAAAAGGAAGAAAAAAAAGCAAGAAGGAAAGGAAGAACGAAAGGAAAAAAAAAAGGAAAGAAAGAAAGAAAGGAAGAGGAAAGGAAGGAAGGAAGAGGAAAGAAGGAAATAAAGGAAGAAAAGGAAAGAAAAAAAAAGATAGAAAAAAGAAAGGAATGAAGGAAACAAAAAGAAAGGAAATGGAAGAAAGAAAGGAAAAAATAAAGGAAGAGAAAGAAAGAAAGAAAGAAAGAAAGAAAGAGAAAGAAAGAAAGAAAAAGAAAGAAAGAAAGAAAGAAGAAAGAAAGAAAGAAAGAAAGAAAGAAAGAAAGAAAGAAAGAGCAAGAGAAAAGGAAGGAAAGAATAAAATAAAGAAAGAAAAGGAAAGAAAAAAAGATAGAAAAAAGAAAGGAAGGAAGGAAACGAAAAGAAAGGAAATGGAAGAAAGAAAGAAAGAAAGGAAGAAGGAAGAGAAAGAAAGAAAGAGGAAAGAAAGAAGAAAAGAAGAGGAAAAGAAAAAAGATAGAAAAAAGAAAGGAAGGAAGGAAACGAAAAGAAAGGAAATGGAAGAAAGAAGGAAGAAGAAGAGAAAGAAAGAAAGAAAGAAAGAAAGAAAGAAAGAAAGAAAGAAAGAAAGAAAGAAAGAAAGAAAGAGGAAAGAAAGAAAAGAAAAAGAAAGAAAGAAAGAAAGAAAGAAAGTAAGAAAGAAAGAAAGAAAGAAAGAAAGAAAGAAAGAAAGAAAGAGGAAAGTAAGGAAGAGAAAAGAAGGAAATAATAAAATAAAGAAAGAAAAGGAAAGAAAAAAAGATAGAAAAAAGAAAGGAAGAAGGAAAAGAAAAAGAATAAGAAAAGAAAAAGAATGAAGAAAGAAAGAAAAGAAAGAAAGATAAAATAAATAACTTCTTTTTGTTACCAAGAGTATGAGAAACAAAATGATAAATATTAAAGTCATCTTACAACTTCAGTTCAAGCACAGGGTATCATAATTCTTACAGGAAATGCATATTATCTTATGAGAAAATTCAACGAATGCTGTGGAGGAGTTTTTTAACATTAATATTATTATTGTGTTTTGTGTAATACATTTCTATACTGTGTTATTCAGGCTTTATGAAAAGCTAAACACCTACACAGTTACTCATAGGTTGCTCTTTCGTATATTTTGACTCAACCATTGGGGCAGTATGGAAATAATTACTGTAATCAATATAAATACACAATGGGTGGAAACACTCTGGTAAAATAGTTTTATGATAAAAACTCATTTGTTAAAAAAAAACAAAAAAACTTAGTGGAATTACATGTAAAAAATGAGCAACATAAATTACACCAAATAGTATTTTCCCCATGTACCTTTATTAGATTGTCTTTTCTTTCTTATATACATTATTATAAAGGCTTAACAAATGTATAAAGTGTAATGTAACAACTATATATCTATCAGTATGTAATAAAGTAAGAAAATCTCTTTTTTTGCAATAGAGGTGATTAACTCCTGAATCTTTCACAAAGTACAAAGCAAAACATAAAACCAAATGCTTCATTAACAATCACAATGAATGAGAGTAAGAAAAAGATCTCCAAATGTTTTTTACGTTGTGTGCTAACTTTGTCCTTTATGTTAACTGTAAGAATAACAAATATAACTAGTAAGCAAGTGCACATTTATAACGTAATGCAGTATACAACTTTCAAGACAGTGCCAGTGATATCATAGAATATAATGCACAGTAAATTTAGACTTTTATTGCAATGGTTTAGTCTTAGTGCATGATGACCAACAACTCTACAGCTTGGAGAGAAATCACACAAAATTGTTTTTGTTGTTGTTGTTTTTTTGCATTAAATTGCAACAGTTGTGTCTCATAACCAGAACCATGCATAGCTAGATACACAGTTCTCAAGTTAATGCTTACCTTTAAATTTCCTTGAGGGACCTCTCTGTACTATCAATACTTCTTAGATAATTTCACCAGAGCCGGAGATATTTAGAATCATCAAGTGCTTAGAAATTCAAAGAACGTAGTTCTATTAATATAAGTAGGGTCAGTCGTGAGGGGTTGAAATCAGTTTGTTTTTCTATGGTGTAAAATACAAATGATCCTTTATCCCTAAAAATAGTTGGCTGTTTATAGAGAAGAAATATCCATTATAAATGTCTTTGGTTTCCATTGTTTCCATTGGTTGCACTTGCTGAAACGCCTCCCACAAAAATATATTTTGGGTTTAGTGATGAGACATGGTGAGCTGTATATTAAAGGTACAGAGAACACCATAATGTTTGTCGTTTTAAAAGATAGATAATCCCTTAAATTACTCATTCTCCAGTTTCGAATTACCAACACAGTTATAATAATACACTTTTACCTCTGTGATTATCTTGTATCTAAGCCTCTGCAGACTTGCATTTTTAGCCAATCAGTGTTGGCTCCTAGGAGCTTCACGTGCATGAGCTCAATGTTATCTATATGAAACACATGAACTAACGTCCTCTAGTGGTGAAAAACTGTCAAAATGCATTTAGATTAGAGACAGCCTTCAAGGTCTAAGAAATTAGCATAGGGACTTCCTAGTTTAGCTTTTAACTAAGAATATCAAGAGAACAAAGCAAAATTGGTGGTAAAAGTAAATTGGAAAGTTGTTTAAAATTACATGCCCAATTTGAATCATTAAGTTTTTTTTGGAGTTGACTGTCCTCATGTTTGAAATGTCCTTAGACAGAATTACCTGGCAAAATGTCAAGTCCCCAGATAAAGTATAATGCTATATCTGGAACAGCATTTTATCAATCAACTCTACTATTAGAGTATTCTTAATTGGAGGCATGTCAGATTAATATTAAATAGCACAGTGAAACCCCACTACAAATGCTCTCTAAAGAACACAGATGCATCTGGTACCAAAGAATTGGTTTGCTATAAGATTATTTAGAAATATGATTCAGAGGTTTGTAAGTTTTAAATAAACACACTGCTGTTTGTTTGTTTTTTCACTTACCCTTAAAGGGATACTAAACCCATTTTTTTTCTTTCATAGTTCAGATAGAGCATGCAATTTTAAGCAACTTTCTAATTTACTCCTATTATCAATTTGTCTTCATTCTCTTGCTATCTTTATTTGAAAAAGCAGGAATGTAAGCATAGGACCCACCACATTTTAGGTTCAGCACCCTGAATAGTGCTTGCTGATTAGTAGCTACATTTAGCCACCAATCAGCACGCGCAACCCAGGTGCTGAACCAAAAATGGGTGGGCTCCTAAACTCAGATTCCTGCATTTTCAAATAAAGATAGCAAAAGAAAAAATTGATAATAGGAGTAAATTATGAAATTGCTTAAAATTGCAGGCTCTATCTGAAGCATGAAAGAAAAAAATGTTTTTTAGTATCCCTTTAAAGGGACAGTAAAGTGAAAACCAAAATGGATTGAATACAGCTAGACATGTGCGTTTCGTTTCATTCCGAAATTTAAATTTGGCCGAATTTGTCAAATTCGGAGATTCGGATCGATTCGAATTTCCAAATTACCATAGCACCGAATCTAACAAATAAATCCAAATTAGTTCGGATTTATTTGTAACATTCGGATGGCCATGGACTAATTACAATTACACTAGTATTGTACTGTATATTAGGTTATATCACTCTGCTATGGGTTACACCTAATATTACAGTACATATTACTAGTCTAATACACAGCACATCCCACCTAACACATACTGATCTTCTGAATTTACGAATCAAATCCGAACCGAATACATCCAAATTTATTCAAATCCGAATGAATCCGTACGAATCCGAAATGAATGCATTCGAATGTATCCGAATTCGAATCGATACGAAAAACAGAATTTATGCTTACCTGATAAATAACTTTCTCCAACGGTGTGTCCGGTCCCACGGCGTCATCCATAACTTGTGGGAATATTCTCTTCCCCAACAGGAAATGGCAAAGAGCACAGCAAAAGCTGTCCATATAGTCCCTCCTAGGCTCCGCCCACCCCAGTCATCGACCGACGGACAGGAGAAAAAAAGGAGAAACCATAGGGTGCCGTGGTTGACTGTAGTTAAAGAAAGAAATTCATCAAACCTGATTAAAAAAACAGGGCGGGCCGTGGACCGGACACACCGTTGGAGAAAGTAATTATCAGGTAAGCATAAATTCTGTTTTCTCCAACATTGGTGTGTCCGGTCCACGGCGTTCATCCATAACTTGTGGGAACCAATACCAAAGCTTTAGGACACGGATGAAGGGAGGGAGCCAATCAGGTTACCTAAACGGAAGGCACCACGGCTTGCAAAACCTTTCTCCCAAAAATAGCCTCCGAAGAAGCATTTGTAGAATTTGGCAAAAGTGTGCAGGGAAAGACCAAGTCGCTGCCTTACATATCTGATCAACAGAAGCCTCGTTCTTGAAGGCCCATGTGGAAGCCATAGCCCTAGTAGAGTGAGCTGTGATTCGTTCGGGAGGCTGCCGTCCGGCAGTCTCATAAGCCAATCGGATGATGCTTTTCAGCCAAAAGGAAAGAGAGGTAGCAGTAGCTTTTTGACCTCTCCTCTTGCCAGAATAAACGAAAAACAAGAGAAAACGTTTGTCTGAAATCCTTTGTTGCTTCTAAATAGAACTTTAAAGCACAAACTACATCTAAATTGTGTAACAAACGCTCCTTCTTTGAAACTGGATTCGGACACAAAGAAGGGCACAACTATTTCCTGGTTAATATTCTTGTTGGAAACAACCCTTTGGAAGAAAACCAGGTTTAGTACGCAAAACAACCTTATCTGAATGGAACACCAGATAGAGCGGATTACACAGCAGAGCAGATAACTCAGAAACTCTTCTAGCAGAAGAAATAGCAACCAAAAACAGAACTTTCCAAGATAACATCTTGATATCTATGGAATGTAGAGGTTCAAACGGAACCCCTTGAAGAACTGAAAGAACTAAATTCAGACTCCAGGGAGGAGTCAAAGGTCTGTAAACAGGCTTGACCCTGACCAAAGCCTGAACAAAAGCTTGAACATCTGGCACAGCTGCCAGTCGTTTGTGTAACAAGACAGATAAAGCAGAAATCTGTCCCTTTAGAGAACTCGCTGATAATCCCTTATCCAAACCTTCTTGAAGAAAAGAAAGGATCCTAGGAATTTTGATCTTACTCCATGAGAATCCCTTGAATTCACACCAACAGATATATCTTTACCATATTTTATGGTAAATTTTTCTAGTTACAGGTTTTCTGGCTTGTACCAGAGTATCTATCACAGAATCCGAAAACCCACGCTTAGATAAAATCAAGCGTTCAATTTCCAAGCCGTCAGCTGGAGGGAAACTAGATTTGGATGTTCGAATGGACCCTGTACTAGAAGATCCTGTCTCAAAGGTAGCTTTCATGGTGGAGCCGATGACATATTCACCAGGTCTGCATACCAAGTCCTGCGTGGCCACGCAGGAGCTATCAAGATCACCGAGGCCCTCTCCTGTTTGATCCTGGCTACCAGCCTGGGAATGAGAGGAAACGGTGGAAACACATAAGCTAGGTTGAAGGCCCAAGGCGCTACTAATGCATCCACTAGAGTCGCCTTGGGATCCCTGGATCTGGACCCGTAGCAAGGAACCTTGAAGTTCTGACGAGACGCCATCAGATCCATGTCTGGAATGCCCCATAATTGAGTCAACTGGGCAAATATCTCCGGGTGGAGTTCCCACTCCCCAGGATGGAATGTCTGACGACTCAGATAATCCGCCTCCCAGTTTTCCACTCCTGGGATGTGGATCGCAGATAGGTGGCAGGAGTGATCCTCCGCCCATTTTATGATTTTGGTCACTTCTCTCATCGCCAGGGAACTCCTTGTTCCCCCCTGATGGTTGATATAAGCAACAGTCGTCATGTTGTCTGATTGGAATCTTATGAATCTGGCCTTTGCTAGTTGAGGCCAAGCCCTGAGAGTATTGAATATCGCTCTCAGTTCCAGAATGTTTATCGGGAGAAGAGACTCTTCCCGAGACCATAGACCCTGAGCTTTCAGGGAATCCAGACCGCGCCCCAGCCCACTAGACTGGCGTTGGTCGTGACGATGAGCCACTCTGGTCTGCGGAAGCTCATTCCCTGGGACAGGTGATCCTGGGTTAGCCACCAACGGAGTGAGTCTCTGGTCTTCTGATCTACTTGAATCACTGGAGACAAGTCTGTATAGTCCCCATTCCACTGTTTCAGCATGCACAGTTGTAATGGTCTTAGATGAATTCGCGCAAAACAAAACTATGTCCATTGCTGCAACCATCAACCCTACTACTTCCATGCACTGAGCTATGGAAGGTCGTGGAACAGAGTGAAGAACTTGACAAGCGATTAGAAGTTTTGACTTTCTGACATCTGTCAGGAAAATCTTCATTTCTAAAGAATCTATTATTGTCCCCAAGAAAGGAACTCTTGTCGACGGAGACAGGGAACTCTTTTCTATGTTCACCTTCCACCCGTGAGATCTGAGAAAGGCCAGAACGATGTCTGTATGAGCCTTTGCCTTTGAAAGAGACGACGCTTGTATCAGAATGTCGTCCAAGTAAGGTGCCACTGCAATGCCCCTTGGTCTTAGAACCGCTAGAAGGGACCCGAGTACCTTTGTGAAAATCCTTGGAGCAGTGGCTAGCCTGAATGGGAGAGCCACAAACTGGTAATGTTTGTCCAGAAAGGCAAACCTTAGGAACTGATGATGAACTGAAAGAACTAAATTCAGACTCCATGGAGGAGTCAAAGGTCTGTAAACAGGCTTGACCCTGACCAAAGCCTGAACAAAAGCTTGAACATCTGGCACAGCTGCCAGTCGTTTGTGTAACAAGACAGATAAAGCAGAAATCTGTCCCTTTAGAGAACTCGCTGATAATCCCTTATCCAAACCTTCTTGAAGAAAAGAAAGGATCCTAGGAATTTTGATCTTACTCCATGAGAATCCCTTGAATTCACACCAACAGATATATCTTTTCCATATTTTATGGTAAATTTTTCTAGTTACAGGTTTTCTGGCTTGTACCAGAGTATCTATCACAGAATCCGAAAACCCACGCTTAGATAAAATCAAGCGTTCAATTTCCAAGCCGTCAGCTGGAGGGAAACTAGATTTGGATGTTCGAATGGACCCTGTACTAGAAGATCCTGTCTCAAAGGTAGCTTTCATGGTGGAGCCGATGACATATTCACCAGGTCTGCATACCAAGTCCTGCGTGGCCACGCAGGAGCTATCAAGATCACCGAGGCCCTCTCCTGTTTGATCCTGGCTACCAGCCTGGGAATGAGAGGAAACGGTGGAAACACATAAGCTAGGTTGAAGGCCCAAGGCGCTACTAATGCATCCACTAGAGTCGCCTTGGGATCCCTGGATCTGGACCCGTAGCAAGGAACCTTGAAGTTCTGACGAGACGCCATCAGATCCATGTCTGGAATGCCCCATAATTGAGTCAACTGGGCAAATATCTCCGGGTGGAGTTCCCACTCCCCAGGATGGAATGTCTGACGACTCAGATAATCCGCCCTCCCAGTTTTCCACTCCTGGGATGTGGATCGCAGATAGGTGGCAGGAGTGATCCTCCGCCCCATTTTATGATTTTGGTCACTTCTCTCATCGCCAGGGAACTCCTTGTTCCCCCCTGATGGTTGATATAAGCAACAGTCGTCATGTTGTCTGATTGGAATCTTATGAATCTGGCCTTTGCTAGTTGAGGCCAAGCCCTGAGAGTATTGAATATTGCTCTCAGTTCCAGAATGTTTATCGGGAGAAGAGACTCTTCCTGAGACCATAGACCCTGAGCTTTCAGGGAATCCCAGACCGCGCCCCCAGCCCACTAGACTGGCGTTGGTCGTGACGATGAGCCACTCTGGTCTGCGGAAGCTCATTCCCTGGGACAGGTGATCCTGGGTTAGCCACCAACGGAGTGAGTCTCTGGTCTTCTGATCTACTTGAATCACTGGAGACAAGTCTGTATAGTCCCCATTCCACTGTTTCAGCATGCACAGTTGTAATGGTCTTAGATGAATTCGCGCAAAACAAACTATGTCCATTGCTGCAACCATCAACCCTACTACTTCCATGCACTGAGCTATGGAAGGTCGTGGAACAGAGTGAAGAACTTGACAAGCGATTAGAAGTTTTGACTTTCTGACATCTGTCAGGAAAATCTTCATTTCTAAAGAATCTATTATTGTCCCCAAGAAAGGAACTCTTGTCGACGGAGACAGGGAACTCTTTTCTATGTTCACCTTCCACCCGTGAGATCTGAGAAAGGCCAGAACGATGTCTGTATGAGCCTTTGCCTTTGAAAGAGACGACGCTTGTATCAGAATGTCGTCCAAGTAAGGTGCCACTGCAATGCCCCTTGGTCTTAGAACCGCTAGAAGGGACCCGAGTACCTTTGTGAAAATCCTTGGAGCAGTGGCTAGCCTGAATGGGAGAGCCACAAACTGGTAATGTTTGTCCAGAAAGGCAAACCTTAGGAACTGATGATGATCTTTGTGGATAGGAATATGCGGATACGCATCCTTTAGATCCACGGTAGTCATAAATTGACCCTCCTGGATTGAAGGTAAAATCGTTCGAATAGTTTCCATTTTGAACGATGGCACTCTGAGAAATTTGTTTAGAATCTTTAAATCCAGAATTGGTCTGAAAGTTCCCTCTTTTTTGGGAACTACAAACAGATTTGAGTAAAACCCCATTCCTTGTTCCACAGTTGGAACTGGGTGTATCACTCCCATTTTTAACAGGTCTTCTACACAATGTAAGAATGCCTGTCTCTTTATTTGGTTTGAAGATAAGTGAGGCATGTGGAACTTTCCCCTTCGGGGTAGTTCCTTGAATTCCAGAAGATAACCCTGAGAAACTATTTCTAGTGCCCAGGGATCCTGAACATCTCTTGCCCAAGCCTGAGCAAAGAGAGAGAGTCTGCCCCCTACTAGATCCGGTCCCGGATCGGGGGCTACTCCTTCATGCTGTTTTGGTAGCAGCGGCAGGCTTCTTGGCCTGCTTACCCTTGTTCCAGCCTTGCATCAGTTTCCAAGCTGGTTTGGTTTGCGAAGCATTACCCTCTTGTCTAGAGGCTGCAGAGTTGGAGGCCGGCCCGTTCCTGAAATTGCGAAAGGAACGAAAATTAGACTTATTCTTGGCCTTGAAAGGCCTATCTTGTGGTAGGGCGTGGCCCTTACCCCCAGTGATGTCTGAGATAATCTCTTTCAATTCTGGCCCAAAAAGGGTTTTACCCTTGAAAGGGATATTAAGCAATTTTGTCTTGGAAGATACATCCGCTGACCAAGACTTTAGCCAGAGCGCTCTGCGCGCCACAATTGCAAACCCTGAATTTTTCGCCGCTAATCTAGATAACTGCAAAGCGGCATCTAAAATAAAGGAATTAGCTAACTTAAGTGCGTGAATTCTGTCCAAAACCTCCTCATACGGAGTCTCTCTACTGAGCGACTTTTCTAGTTCCTCGAACCAGAACCACGCTGCTGTGGTGACAGGAATAATGCACGAAATAGGTTGCAGGAGGTAACCTTGCTGTACAAAAATCTTTTTAAGCAAACCCTCCAATTTTTTATCCATAGGATCTTTGAAAGCACAATTATCCTCGATAGGAATAGTAGTGCGCTTAGCTAGTGTAGAAACTGCCCCCTCGACCTTAGGGACTGTCTGACATAAGTCCTTTCTGGGGTCGACCATAGGAAATAATTTCTTAAATATAGGAGGGGGGACAAAAGGTATGCCGGGCTTCTCCCACTCCTTATTCACTATGTCCGCCACCCGCTTGGGTCTAGGAAAAGCGTCAGGGTGCACCGGAACCTCTAGGAACTTGTCCATCTTGCACAATTTTTCTGGAATGACCAGGTTGTCACAATCATCCAGAGTAGATAGCACCTCCTTAAGCAGTGCGCGGAGATGCTCTAATTTAAATTTAAATGTCACAACATCAGGTTCTGCCTGTTGAGAAATTCTACCTGAATCAGAAATTTCCCCATCTGACAAAACCTCCCTCATGGCCACTTCAGATTGGTGTGAGGGTATGACAGAGCAATTATCATCAGCGCCCTCCTGCTCTACAGTGTTTAAAACAGAGCAATCGCGCTTTCTCTGAAATGCAGGCATTTTGGATAAAATATTTGCTATGGAGTTATCCATTACTGCCATCAATTGTTGCATAGTAACAAGCATTGGCGCGCTAGAAGTACTAGGGGTCTCCTGCGTGGGCAAAACTGGTGTAGACACAGAAGGAGATGATGTAGAACTATGTCTACTCCCTTCATCTGATGAATCATCTTGGGCAACTTTACTATCTGTGGCAGTACTGTCCTTACTTTGTTTGGACGCTATGGCACAATTATCACACAATTTTGAAGGGGGAGACACATTGGCTTCCATACATACATACAGAAGCATTCAAAGCATTGCACCCCAAATTTCAGATCTTTAACCCTTAAAATGATGAAACCGGAGCCGTTTACAGTTTTAACCCCTCTACAGTCCCAGCTACAGCCTTTGCTGCGACTTTACCAAACCCAGGGGGGTATACGATACCAAATGAAGCCTTCTAGGAGCCTTTTCAACTACTTCCAGACCCACACACATGCAGCTGCATGTCCTGCTCTCAAAAGTAACTGTGCAGTAATGGCGCGAAAATGAGGCTCTGCCTACTACATAGAAGGCCCTTCCTGACTGGGAAGGTGTCTAAACCAGTGCCTGACGTAAAAAAACGTTCCCCAAAGTTATAAAGTGTGAATTTCAACATCAAGCTGTATAAAATGCCCAAATAAAGCAATCGATCTAGCCCATAAAAGTGTCTACCAGTTTTATAGCCCATATTAAGCCCTTTATTCTGTTTGAGACTAAGAAAATGGCTTACCGGTCCCCATGATGGGGAAAATGACAGCCTTCCAGCATTACTCAGTCTTGTTAGAAATATGGCTAGTCATACCTTAAGCAGAAAAGTCTGCCAACTGTTTCCCCCAACTGAAGTTATCTCATCTCAACAGTCCTATGTGGAAACAGCAAACGATTTTAGTTACTGCTGCTAAAATCATATTCCTCTCACAAACAGAACTCTTCATCTTTTTCTGTTTCAGAGTAAATAGTACATACCAGCACTATTTTAAAATAACAAACTCTTGATAGTAGAATAAAAAACTACAACTAAACACCACATACTCTTCACCATCTCCGTGGAGATGCTGCTTGTTCAGCGGCAAAGAGAATGACTGGGGTGGGCGGAGCCTAGGAGGGACTATATGGACAGCTTTTGCTGTGCTCTTTGCCATTTCCTGTTGGGGAAGAGAATATTCCCACAAGTTATGGATGACGCCGTGGACCAGACACACCAATGTTGGAGAAACGAAATTCGAAAACATCCAAATTGATCCGAAAAATGTTTTTCCGCCGCGTACAAGTCTAAATACAGCATGACATTTTAAAGGGACAATTTGTTAAGTGCATGTTATTTTAAGATCATCAACCCTACACTATTGTGTGTTTAACCCCTGCAAAGAATATTAGAGATATTTTTCGTCTATTATGGTCCTTTAAACCACTTTCCAATTTACTTCTATTATCAATTTTACTTAGTTTTCTTGGTATCCTTTGTTGAATAGTAATCATAGGTGAGCTCAGGAGCGTGCACATGTATTTAGCCATCTGACAGCAATGTTTGCAATGATGTTTATAGTAATATTATAAATAGTTGCAAACACCGCTGCCATAGACTGCTAAAGACACAAGTATACTCTTAAGCTCCTTTTATCCAAAATGGGTTTACACTTCAACAAAGAATAGCAAGAGAACAAAGCACATTTGATATTAGAAGTAAACTGGAAAGTTGCTCCCTCCTCTGAAATATAAATGTTATATTTTTACTTCACTGTCCCTGTAACATTGGGACATGCTCTTCTTCTGCATTTCCTTTGCTTACAGTGTTTGGATAGAGATGAGAATTGCTAATCATTATTAAGAGAGGGGCACAAAGCTGGGACAAGGCAATCGTTTTGAAAATAAGAACTGTTTGCCATTCGGATTTATTAACGTTAGAAACAATATTTATATTATACTGTGGAATATAATTTATTCTATTTTATAATATTTCTACCTGCAAACTTAGCATTTTAATTCTACTGAAGTATCTAATTGAATGGTGACTAGAGGTGTCGACTGTATAAATACATATCTGCTGCAGGGTCAGTTCTGCAGAGTAGTCAAGATGCAAGAAGCAGGATGACTGGTGCAAATTTGGACAATCAGACTAATATTTTTGATGTTGAGGCAGGATAAGGACAAAAGACGAGATCTCAATGCAATAGGTATAATCAACAAGTCAACAGACTGTAGAGATGCTGAGAAAAGGCCAAACACTGTAGAAATAAAAAAGTGTATACTATAAAGCATGGGTGTAAAAACTCCTCATATGGAACCTAACAAACCGGGGTTACTTTAAGAAGATGCACCAATGTTGACTCTATACTGATTGTCGCTTCTTGAGATAATGTGCGACGTCCGAGTCTGGTTTTGATATAAGCACATGCTTACTGACAAGACAATACTATTGAATGTGTTTTAGGTTTGTTTAAGGCACTGTCATTGTCTCTTGCTTTTTATATACCCCTGTATAGTGATCCATTATATGTTTGTGATTTATAAATAAAAGATTTAAAAAAATTAATAATAATTGATTTGAAGGGATGCAACATATATGTAATAATCAGACTAGAACATATAAACTAAGTATGTCTTTGTAAAACAGGAAGCTCCAAAGTTATCCAGGAACATCCTATTGTATAGAAAATGTAAACATTCTATCCAGATGCTTGTCCCCAAGATTTACAAGAAAGTGTGTATCACTTAATTTTCCACCTCAGTTCAAAGAAGTTTTTTGGGTTTTTTTTGGAAAAAAAAAGCTTTATTCAAGTAAAATAAACTGCGATACAGAATGTCATACCAAAAAGCAATAATAGGAATAGTATACATTTGGTAGCAAGTAGACCATTAGTTAACAGGTGGTTATGCCACAAGCGTGATCAGCTAGTAGAAGGTATGCATTCAATCTAGGTAGGTATTCACGTCATACCTTTGATACTTATAAGTAACAAAACAAAAGGAAAGTTATATCAACACAGTTTAAACGAATGGGTTAAAATAAATTATCTAACAACCTATCAACCATTCCAGCTATTGCGTGGGGTTAGGTAAGGGAGGGGAAGGGTGTTAGGAAAGGAAGGGAGGGGGGGGCGGGGAAAGGTCCACCTGGGCTATAGGGAGTTCAAAGAAGTTTTTAATGCAAAATTGTCCGATCATGGTGAATTCCTACAAGATATGTAAAAAAATATTTTTTTTTGTGTTTTTTTTTTACCATGCAGAAGACTGCAAAAAGTAGCTGAAGGGTAGGTGATCACAAAAGTGAATTGAATTTAGTTTTAAATAAAGAAAAACACAGCATTATATCATGAAACCCTATTGTTCTCAAAGTCAAACCAAGAAAAAATTCATTTTTTTTAGAAGCATATCCCTTTAAATATTGCTCTGTTATCTGGCTGTTAAACTATGCAGGTAAATGCTGGCTACATGTCACAGTTGTCACTTAGACCATGGGTAAGACAGAGATGGGCATGATTTGTCACATCCAATAGAAGCATTTTTGCAAACACATATACACTTACCGGCCACTTTATTAGATACACCTTGCTAGTACCAGGTTTTTGCCTTCAGAACTAACTTAATTCTTTGTGGCATATATTCAATAAGGTGTTGGAAACATTCCTCAGATATTTTGGTCCATATCGACATGATAGCATCACTCAGTTGCTGCACGATATCCCAAAGGTGCTCTATTGGATTGAGATCAGGTGACTGTGGAGGCCATTAGAGTACAGTGAACTCATTGTCATGTTCAAGAAACCAGTTTGAGATGATTTGAGCTTTGTGACATGGTGCATTATCCTGCTGGAAGTAGCCATCAGAAGATGGGTACACTGTAGTCATAAAGGGATGGACATGGTCAGCAACAATACTCAGGTAGGCTGAGGCATTTAAATGATGCTCAACTGGTACTAAGGGGCCCAAAGGGTGCCAAGAAAATATCCCCCAAACCATTACACCACCACCACTACCAGCCTGAACCATTGATACAAGGCAGGATGGATCCATGCTTTTATGTTGTTTACGCCAAATTCTGACCCTACCATCTGAATGTCGCAGCTGAAGTCAAGACTCATCAGACCAGGTAAAATTTTTCCAATCTTCTATTGTCCAATTTTGGTGAGCCTGTGCAAATTATAGCCTCGGTTTCCTGTTCTTTGCTGACAGGAGTGGCACCCGGTGTTGTCTTCTGCTGCTGCAAAGAGCAAAAATGCTGTGAGGAGCTGCTCGCTTTCTTCCTTCCAAGAAGGGATTGCAGTCTTGGTGTGGTGTGGTTTATCACATACCGTGGTGAGGTAACGCTGAAGCGGTTTTTATTTCCCAGTTTTAGCCGATGCGGCTCTGTTCTTATAATCAAGAAAAAGCTGGTTGGAAATTATTGGGACAGTATAACAGTGATACACTGGAACTGTGCAATTCAGTTTTTGGCTTATTCTATTGTATTGTCTGAAAGGATTCATCAGTATATATAAAAATAGCCGATGCGGCTCTGTTCTCAAAATCCAGTATAAAGCTGGTTGGAAATTATTAAGACAGTATAACAGTGACACACTGGAACTGTGCAATTAAGTTTTTTAGGCAAATTCAATCGTATTGTCTGAAAAGACTTATCAGTATAAAATGGCTTTTTAAATTTTTTTGATAAATAAACTATTTTGTAATTTATGCTAGCACACTTAAGGGAGACGTCCCTGATTCATTTTGAGTATATTGCTGTTATTATTTCATTTTTGTATGGTTCTTATTAAATATTTTAACTATATGCATATCTGTGATTTACTGGTATATTCCTTTTAAAATTTGACATGTCTGCTGTATAGCGCCCTTTTCATTTGTAAATTGTACTTCTGCTGCTGTAGCCCTTCTGCTTCAAGGTTCGACGTGCTGTGCATTGAGAGATGGTATTCTGCCTACCTTGGGTGTAACAAGTGGTTATTTGAGTTAATGTTGCCTTTCTATCATCTCAAACCAGTCTGCCCATTCTCCTCTGACATCAACAAGGCATTTTTGTCCACACAACTGCCTCTCACTGAATATTTTCTTTTTTTTTCGGACCATTCTCTGTAAACCCTAGAGATAGTTGTGCGTGAAAAACCCAGTAGATCAGCAGTTTTTGAAATACTCAGACCAGCCGTCTGGCGCCAACAACCATGCCACGTTCAAAGTCACTTAAATCCCCTTTCTTCCCCATTCTGATGCTCGGTTTGAACTTCAGCAAGTCGTCTTTACCATGTCTAGATGCCTAAATGCATTGAGTTGCTGCAATGTAATTGGCTTATTAGCAATTTGTGTTACCAAGCAGTTGAACAGGTGTGCCTAATAAAGTGGTGGCCGGTAAGTGTATGTTGCATTTCACATTTTATTCTATCCCCCTTTAATCAAATGTCTTCAAAAAAAAAAAAAAAGGAAGAGCGGTCATCTAAAAATGGCACATATAACTTATTTCTTTTTAATGACACAGTGAGTCCACGGATCATCATTAATTACTGTTGGGAATATCACTCCTGGCCAGCAGGAGGAGGCAAAGTGCACCACAGCAAAGCTGTTTAATATCACTCCCCTACCCACAATCCCCTAGTCATTCTTTTTGCCTGTAGTGCAAGGAGGAGGTGAAGTTTAGGTGTCTGATGAGAAGTTTTCTTAAATCAAGATATAATTTTTTTAGCAGAGTAAGCTTACTCTGTTCCTTTCTGGTCCACATCAGTCTCTTCAGTAGGACAGTGGTGGCTTTTGTGCACTTGAGAACTTGTGAGGTACAATCCTCACTGCATTTTCTCAAGAATCTGCTGTCCTAACTAGAAAACCTGAGTCCATGTGAGGTGCTGCACCCTCTCAAACCAGGTGAGCTGTCCTGCTGCCGGACAGCACTTTCAGGTAAGTGCCATTTTAATTTTCTTTTGCAAGGAGATTGCAAGCTGTCTTATTTAATATGGAACTTTATTAGACATACATGTTTGGGGTTTCTTTTAGGCAGTTTGGGCATTGAAACTGTGAGGTGATTTATGGTGGCTCAGTGTGTTATAGTAGTTTTTATACTTTAACTTTTGGTCATGGAGAATACTGTTGTAAGTTGTTTTTTTCAGCAGTTAGGGCTCTGTAACCGCTCTGAATTTGAAAAGGGAGATTGTTTCTTCTGTGAGGGAAGTCACTTTGTGAGCTGCAGGGACAGGTAGGCACCTCGGTTAAGCTACTGAGTGTATAGGTAGCCTGAGGTCTATTGGTTTGTTGCACTAACACACATTTCTATTTAAAGACACAGTACACATTTATTTTTTATTTTCAATAAAGAATTTTTACACTTTAATCCTTATTTATTACATAAGATGGATCAAGAGGCTTTTCAAACCATTATTCCCAGGCAAAGTTGTTGCTTGTCAGTTATTTATTGATGTTTAGGTGGAACCCCCAGTTTATTTTTTGTTCCTCATGCATTGAGAGAACTTTAAGTTATAGAGATAAATATTTGACCATGAGCCACCATTATCCCAAGCAAATGCTGTTCAGGGTGTCTCCTGTTGCAGATATGCCGTAGCTTCTCCTCAAGCGTCCCAACTTTTTAGTCTCCACATACAGTGCCCTGTGTTTCCTCTTGCAATCCTGTAGGTTTTTCTTTACAAGACATTGCTTCCCAGCGCATCCCTTGCGGTATCTGAGCCTTGTCAGCTTTACCCATGTTGCAGGGAAGGCGTAAAAGGAAATTTAAAGGGACAGTCAACCCCAAATTTTCAAATAGGTAATTCCTATAAAGTTGCTATCGTTTATTAGTTTGCACTGTAGCCTAATTTATTAGCCTAAAATCGTTTATAAGCATTACTACTAAATTGTTTCTTACTTGCTGTTTTAAAATGCCCGCCTGCCCCCTCCCATATTTCGTCATCATGATTCTCAGGTTGTTCAGTGTCCAGCTTTAAACTCGGCTAATTCTCGTTATTCCACGCTCCTGGGTTTTTGCGCATGCGCTTTGCGCCGCTAACACTGTAGGGGGAAGGAACTCAAAATCCGTTTCTCAAGTTCCTAGACGTCTGACGTCTGGGTTGACTGTCCCTTTAACTGGAAATTAATTTGCTTTTACAGTAAGAGTCCGAAGGAATGTCATTCCTCTCGTCTCATTTGCATATCGGCTGTTCCCAGCTACTGTGTGGCTGTGGAAGTCCAATGGGAGTAGTGGGCTGCGGGGCAAGCAGGAGAAGTGCGGGCACCAGGCGGGCGGGCTGCCTGCTGGTGCATCGGCTCTCTGTAGTGGGTCCTTGCTATCGTGCACTGGTCATTAGGGGAAGATCAGGGGCTGTCTGTCCTCATGTACCGCTGTGTCTCTAGGTGATATGACCCCCACGCGTGTGCTCACTGATGTGTTTATATAGCTGCAGGCTCGGGTCAGACCAGGGGACCTCCTGTGTCTGCTCTGCTACCTTGTGCTGCGATCGGACACAATCATTGCCCACACGTGTAGCGCTAGCATCCAGCACTGTTGTAATCGGGCTGCTGACAGTGATATCTGTGTATCTTATGTATACTGGCCCCTGGGTACCCCCCTGTACCACTGTGCTATACTATGATATTAAGCTGTTTGATATGTTGCCAGTGTCGGAAATGTGCCACGTTGGTGGGCAAGATATGTGCCAGTGTCTGACTCTTAAATGTGGCATCCTGATCTGCTGCCCCTGGCGCGCGCTATCGCTCCTCAAAACTGCTGCTTCAGCAGCTATAAATCCTTGTCCCTGTCCCAGCTAGTAGAAACAGCCGGGTGATGGGTGAAACAGCTCAATAGACATCCATAAGTCTGCATAAGTCCCATTGCAACCTGATGGAAACTAAACTCCGCTTCAACCGCTGCAGATACCCAAATATAATGAAAAAGCTTTTCTATTGCACATCTGCCCTGTGAAGTAACTGCTCCCAGTGCCCTGCTGCACATAACTGTATATAAAGACACCAGCCTTTGTGTACCAGCTGAATCTCACTGCTAGGGAGTGTTGTGGTTACTGATCTGCAGACGTGTGTTATAGCCTGTCAGTAAGCTCTACACCTAGTAGTATGTTCCTGTCAGTAGCCTTTATCTCCAAGTTCCAACACAGTATTTATACCCCTTTAGTAAGCTCTGTCCCCAGGATCATGTAGTATCCTTGTCAGAGTGCTTCAACCGCGCCAGGGGCAGGCAGATCAGATGCCACATTTCAGAGTCAGACACTGGCACATATTCTTGCCCACCACGTGGGCACATTTCCGACACTGGCACATATCAAACAGCTTAAGATATGTGCCAGTGTCTGACTCTGAAATGTGGCATCTGATCTTGCTGCCCCTGGCGCGCGCATCGCCTCCTCACCACTGCTGCTTCACCAGCTATAAATCTTGTCCTGAATCTCACTGCTAGGGAGTGTTGTGGTTACTGAGCCCTTCCCAAGAGAAGTTTGGGGAGCACAGGTAAAGTGTGTGTGGGGGGGACTTGAACAAATTACTGGTGGGGAATTTACAACAAAGTTCTCTCTCTGTATCGGCTTTTGGAAGAGAGAGAGCACTTTTGGAGCACATTGCTTACAGCAATCAGGTTTCCATCAGGTGTGCAATGGGACTTATGCAGACTTAAGGATGTCTATTGAGCTGTTTCACCATCACCCGGCTGTTTCTACTTGCTGGGACAGGGACAAGATTTATAGCTGCTGAAGCAGCAGTTTGAGGAGCGATGGCCGCAGCCAGGGGCAGCAGATCAGATGCCACATTTCAGAGTCAGACACTGACACATATCTTGCCACCAACGTGGCACATTTCCGACACTGGCACATATCAAACAGCTTAATATCATAGTATAGCACAGTGGTACAGGGGGGGTACCCAGGGGCAGTATACAATAAGATACACAGATATCACTGTCAGCAGCCCTATTACAACAGTGCTGGATGCTAGCGCTACACGGTGGTGGGCAATGATTGTGTCCGATCGCAGCACAAGGTAGCCAGAGGCAGACACAGGAGTCCCCTGTCTGACCCGAGCCTGCAGCTATATAAACACATCAGTGAGCACACGCGTGGGGTCATATCACCTAGAAGCACAGCGTACATGAGGACACAGCCCCTGATTTCCCCTAATGACAGTGCACGATAGCAAGGGACCACTACAGAGAGCCGATGCACCAGCAGGCAGCCCGCCCGCCTGGTGCCGCACTTCTCCTGCTTGCCCCGCAGCCCACTACTCCCATTGACTCCCACAGCCACACAGTAGCTGGGAACAGCCGATATGCAATGAGACGAGAGGGAATGACATTCCTTCGGACTCTTACTGTAAAAGCAAATTAATTTCCAGTTAAAGGGACAGTCAACCCAGACGTCAGACGTCTAGGAACTTGAGAAAGGATTTTGAGTTCCTCCCCCTACAGTGTTAGCGGCGCAATGCGCATGCGCAAAAACGCAGGAGCGTGGGAATAACGAGAATTAGCCGAGTTTAGAGCTGAACACTGAACAACCTGAGAATCATGATGACGAAATATGGGGAGGGGGGCAGGCGGGCCATTTTAAACAGCAAGTAAGAAACAATTTAGTAGTAATGCTTATAAACGATTTAGGCTAATAAATTAGGCTACAGTGCAAACTAAATAAACGTTAGCAACTTTATAGGAATTACCTATTTGAAAATTTGGGTTGACTGTCCCTTTAAGGAAAAAGTTAGTAAGGTTTCTGATCAAGTTCTGGCTATCCAGAGTGTCCCTTCCCATAACGCAGAGGAAGAAGACATGTCGGTAGGCATCTGAGGGGGAAATCCTCAGACTCAGACAGTGTAATTCCTTCTTCTGATGCTGAAGTTGTATCCTTCAGATTTAAGCTAGAATACCTTTGCTTATTACTTAAAGGGACACTGAACCCAATTTTTTTTTCTTTCATGATTCAGATAGAACATGCAATTTTAAGCAACTTTCTAATTTACTTCTATTATCAATTTTTCTTCGTTCTCTTGCTATCTTTATTTGAAAAAGAAGGCATCTAAGCTTAGGAGCCAGCACATTTTTGGTTTAGCCATGGACAGCACTTGTTTATTGGTGCTGTCCAATCAGCAAGCACAACCCAGGTTGTTCACCAAAAATGGGCCGACATCTAAACTCACATTCTTGATTTTCAAATAAACATACCAAGAGAATGAAATGAAAATTTGATAATAGGAGTAAATGAGAAAGTTGCTTAAAATTGGCATGCTCTATTCTGAATCACGAAAGAAAAAATTTGGGTTCAGGCTGTCCCTTTAGGGAGGTTTTGGCTACTTTGGACACTCCCGACACAACTATCATAGTCAATCCTAAAAGTCTAGAAAATTGAACAAATACTTTGATGTTTCCTCCGCGGGTGGAGGTTTTTCCAGTTCCTGACCATGCTGCGGAGATTATTGCTCGAGAATAGGATGACCTGGTATTTCCCTTTTCTCCATTTCCTATTTTTAAGAAGATGTTTCTTATAGTGGATTTTATAAGGAGTCGTGGCAGACGGTTCCTAAGGTAGAAGGAGCGATCTCCACTTTAGCCAAGAGGACTACTATTCCCATAGAGAATAGTTGTTCTTTTAAAGATCCAATGGATACAAAATTGGAGGCTTTACTAAAAAAGATGTATGTCCAACAGAGTCTACAATGGCAACCTGCGGTGTGTATCGCCACTGTTACCAGCGCTGTGGCTTACTGGTTTGATGCGTTGTCTGAATCTCTTCAGATGGATACCCCTTTTGATGAGATCCAGGACAGGATTAAGGCTCTCAATTAGCCAATTCCTTCATTACAGATGTTTCCTTACAGGTTATTAAACTGGGAGCCTACATTTCTGGTTTTGGCGGTCCTAGCCCACAGGGCCTTGTGGTTTGAGAGTCCTGGTCTGTGGATGTTTCATCTAAATCTAAGCTCATGGCTATTCCTTACAAGGGTAAAGAACTTGTTTGGACCTGGTTTGGCAGAAATTCTCTCAGATATTACTGGAAGAAAGGGTTCTTTTCTTCCTCAAGATAAAAGAATAAGCAGAATGGACATCAGAGTCATTTTCGTTCCTTTCGTAACTTTAAAGGCAAGTCTTCCTATTCCTCCAAGCAAGATCAAGCCAAGCCTTCCTGGAAGCCCAACCAGTCCTGGAATAAGGGAAAAGCAATTAAAAAAAACCCTTCAGCTGATTCCAAGTCAGCATGAAGGTTGGCCCGCCGATCTGGAAAGCAGATCTTTGTAGGGGGCAGACTCTCTTTTTTTCCCAGGCTTGGATAAGAGATGTACCGGATCCCTGGGCGGTGGACATTGTCTCCCCAGGGGATACAAAATAGATTTCAAATTTTTTCCTCCTAGAGGCAGGTTTCTCTACAGATTATCTGTAGACCCAGATAAAAAGAGAGGCGTTCTTATATTGTGTCAAGGACCTTGCCACCCTGGGGGTAATAGTTCCAGTTCCCTTTCAGGAAAGGGGTCTGGGATTTTACCTCAAATCTGTTCATACTTCCCCAAAAAGGAGGGAACTTTTCGACCAATCCTAGATCTAAAATGTTTAAACAAGTTTCTCAGAGTGCCACCCTTCAAGATGGAGACTATATGCTCCATTCTTCCCTTGGTACAAAAGGGTCAGTTCATGACAGACCATAGACCTAAAGGGTGCATACCTTCATGTTCCTATTCACAGGGACCATCACAAGTTTCTGAGATTCATCTTTTGGACAATCATTTCCAGTTTGTGGCCCTTTTTTTTCAAAGGTTCTGGGGGCTCTTTTAGCTGTGCTTCGATCTCGGGGCATTGCAGTGGCACCTTATCTGGATGACATTCTGGTTTAGGCGCCATCTTTTCAACTAGCAGAATCTCATACGAGTCTTGTTGTCTTTTCTTCGATTCCACGGATGAAAGGTAAATTGGGAAAAAAGTTCTCTGGTTCCAGCTACAAGGGTTGTATTTTTGGGGACCAAAATAGACTCCCTGTTAATGAAGATTTTTCTGATGGAGGTCAGAAAAAGAAATATTTTCGACTCTTGTTTTGCCCTTCAGTCCTCTCCACGGCCGTCAGTGGCTCAATGTATGGAGGTAATCGGTCTGATGGTGGCTTTCATGGACATCATTCCATTTGCTCGGTTCCATCTTAGACCTCTGCAGTTATGCATGCTCAGACAATGGGAATGGGGACTATACGGACCTGTCTCTGAGTGTAGATCTAGATCAGGTGTCAATAGACTCTCTTCCATGGTGGCTTTCTCAGGATCATCTCTCCCAGGGTACTTGCTTCTGCAGACCCTCCTGGGTGATTATGATCACGGATGCCAGCCTTCTAGGTTGGGGAGCAGTATGGGGCTCATTAAAGGCTCAGGCTTATGGACCCAGGAGGAGTCAGTCCTGCCCATAAACATCTTGGAGCTGAGAGCAATCTTCAATGCTCTTCTGGCCTGGCCTCAGTTAACCTTAGCCCAGTTTATCAGATTCCAGTCATACAACATAACCTCGGTAGCCTACATCAACCACCAGGGGGAACTCAGAGTTCCTTGTCCATGACAGAGGTGGTCCGAATTATTCAGTGGGCAGAGACCCACAACTGCTGTCTTTCTGCGATCCACATCCCAGGAGTGGACAATTGGGAAGTGGATTTTCTGAGCAGATAGACTTTTCATCCCGGGGAGTGGGAACTTCATTCGGATGTGTTTTTCCAGCTTGACCCTCAAGTGGGGGCAGGCGGAGTTTGGATCTCATGGCTTCTCCTCAGAATGCCAAACTTCCGAGATACGGCTTGAGGTCAAGAGATCCGCAGGCATTTCTGATCGTTGCTCTGGAAGTCCCTTGGAACTTCAGTCTAGCATACCTGTTTCCTCTGTTTGCTCTCCTTCCAAGAATCATTGCTCGAATCAAGCAGGAGAGGGTGTCTGTAATTCTCTTAGCCCCGACGTGGCCTTGCAGGATTTACTAAGCAGACCTAATGGTAATGTCATCCTTTCCACCTTCTACTTCAGGGTCCCTTCCTTCATCCAAATCTCGTTTCTCTGAAGCTGACTGCTTGGAGATTGAACGCTTAATTTTATCTAAGCATGGATTTTCAGAGTCGATCATTGAGGCCTTGATTCAGGATTGTAAGCCTGTGACTTACCATAAGATGTGGCATAAATATTTGTATTGGTGTGAATCCAAAGGATACTCTTGGAGTAGAGTAAGGATTCATAGGATTTTGTTCTTTCTCCCAGGATGGTCTGGAGAAGAGTTTGTCGGCAAGTACTCTAAAGGGTCAGATTTCTGCATTGTCTATTTTGTTATATAAGCGCTTGGCGGATGTGCCAGACTTGCAATAATTTTGTCAGGCCTTGGTTAGAATTCTGCGTGTGTTTTAAACCTGTTACTCTCCATGGAGTCTTAATCTTGTTCTTAAAGTTTTACAACAGGCTTCGTTTGAGCCTATGCTTTCTTTAGATATTAAGGATGTTATCTTGGAAAGTTTTGTTTCTTGTTGCTATTTCCTCTGCTCTGAGAGTTTCTGAAATCTCTGCTTTACAGTGTGATTCCCCTTATCTTATATTTCACTCTGATAAGGTGATTCTGCGTACTAAGTTTGGTTTCCTGCCCAAGGTTGTTTGGGTCAAGAATATTAATCAGGAAATCGTTGTACCTTCTTTGTGTCCTAATCCTCCTTCTCACAAAGAACGCTTGTTACATAATCTGGATGTTGTGCGAGCGCTAAAAATTTTATTTGCAGGCAACTAAGGACTTTTGTCAGTCTTCTGCATTGTTTGTTTGCTTTTCTGGGAAACACAAGGGTCAGGAAAGCTACGGCTACTTCACTTTCCCTTTGGCTGAAGAGCGTTATTCGCTTGGCATATGAGACTACTGGACAGCAAGCTCCTGAGAAAATCACAGCTCATTCCACAAGGGGCTGTTTTCTTCTTCCTGGGCCTTCAAAAATGAAGCTTCTGTGGAACAGATTTGCAAGGCTGCAACATTGGTCCTCTTTGCACACTTTTTTCCAAATTCTATAAATTCGATACTTTTGCCTCGGCTGAGGCTTCTTTTGGGAGAAAGGTTCTTCAAGCAGTGGTGCCTTCTGTTTAGGTTCCTGTCTTGTCCCTCTCTTATCATCTGTGTCCTCTGGCTTGGGTATTGGTTCCCAACAGTAATTGATGATGATCCATGGACTCACCGTGGTCATTGAAAGAAAACAAAATTTATGCTCACCTGATAAATTTATTTATTTCTTGACATGGTGAATCCCTGGCCCGCCCTGTATTCAGACATTTTCTTTTTATATAAAGCTCAGGCACCTCTGCACCTTGTGTTACATCCTTTCTCTCCTTTCCCTTTGGTCGAATGACTGGAGGATTGTGGATAGGGGAGTGATATTTAACAGCTTTGCTGTGGTGTTTCTTTTCCTCCTCCTGCTGGCCAGGAGTGATATTCCCAACAGTAATTGATGATGATCCGTGGACTTACCGTGTCAAGAAAGAAAGAAATTTATCAGGTAAGCATAAATTTAGGTTTTTTTTTTATTGGAAATATTTTAAAAAAATAATACTAATACAAATATATACAGAAACTGACCATAAAAGCCAATATTCGGCTCTATACATTACTAAAAAAAAGTTCAGTTCTTCAGTCGTGAAAATATTAAAAAACTTTTACCAAAAAAATAATAATAAATAATTATAATATATATATATATATATATATATATATATATATATATATATATATAAAACACGGAAGGGAACTGCACTCTCATACCGGACCCGGGTACACATCCCATGACCCTGCAACATGCTCAGCCCTGGGTGCCACTGGCACTCACAGGAAGCTGTGCTGTCCCCAGAGCCACAAGCAGTTAACCCCAGACAGGTCTGGGTGCAAGAACCATAGGGAAAATTACAAAACAAATTAATACAACACACAGAGAAAACCCAGCACTCACTTACAAGCTCTCAGCTAAGATTTAAAAGCAAAAATGGAAAGGTTAGTCACCGCATCTGGCCAAATGGGACAAGCTCAGGTACCAACATCAAGGTCCTCTCCAATACCTGAGACCCTAAAACAGCCACACAATGCAAGCTTTCAAATCCAAACAAACTGAAAACAAGGGAAGGGTGCACAGGGAATATGTAACCCACCCTAGACATATACAAAACACTGAAGGGAACTGCACTCTCATACCGGACCGGGTACACATCCCATGACCCTGCAACATGCTCAGCCCTGGGTGCCACTGGCACTCACAGGAAGCTTTTGTAATTTTCCCTATGGTTCTTGCACCCAGACCTGTCTGGGGTTAACTGCACTCACAGGAAGCTGTGCTGTCCCCAGAGCCACAAGCAGTTAACCCCAGACAGGTCTGGGTGCAAGAACCATAGGGGAAAATTACAAAAGCTTCCTGTGAGTGCCAGTGGCACCCAGGGCTGAGCATGTTGCAGGGTCATGGGATGTGTACCCGGTCCGGTATGAGAGTGCAGTTCCCTTCCGTGTTTTGTATATGTCTAGGTGTGGTTACATATTCCTGTGCACCCTTCCCTTGTTTTCAGTTTGTTTGGATTTGAAAGCTTATATATATATATATATATATATATATATATATATATATATATATATATATATATATATATATATATATATATTTATTAAGTCCAAATCCAGAAAAGGCACTCGTTGGTCTTATTATAATAAAACATAGCATTTATTTTACAAACATTAAAAAAGACATAACGTTTCGGTGCTCATTTGCACCTTTGTCAAATATCTAACAGCAGTTTCAACCAACTAAACCTAAAAACAATTGTCAAGCTGTGTTATAAGAGTGCTTTAAATACCTTGGCATACGCAATCCATCGCCCACATCAACACCGGCAGCCCGTTGCATGATGAGTCACTAGCCATGAGTTGCCATGGTTTACCCCTAAACAATAACGGTGTTACGGGATATCTAACCAATACAACATAGCGTAAATAGTGCAGTAAAATGTAAAGTGCAGATATAAGCCATCATAGGTTTATATATCAATGGTAGCTATATCTACCAAATAACAATGCATGAGGGAAGATACGGCCCCATGTTTGTGGAAATAGAAATCCATAAATTTGAAGGCAACTAATCAAATCTATCCCACATATTGGCCATATAATCCACACAGGCATTGTGTCAATCAGCCTACTAGTAGGTTAATATTGTATTTACAATCCCCAGGATATGCCAAAAACATGAATATATACAGATGAGCAATAGAATAAAATATTATCTGGAATGAAATAGTGTTGTTCAGCAACCATAACGACCTTAGCCCATACATAATACCAATACATATATCTGTACATTAATGTAAATAATCATATGCCTTCATTGTCTCCAGTAGTATAGGTAGAAAAATAGAAATCAGTAAGTACCCACTAGAGAATGCGATCATGTGGATCTTCAAGGAATTTCCATCATCTTACTTGATAGACATAATAGTTAATCTCAGTATGTCCACCAATGTTCAGTAAAAGGGGCCAAAGTCAAGGGAGGTGTTGAGACCCCTTGGCATCAGTGTGTCCATCATGTAAATCCATTTGGTCTCTAGTTGCAAAAGTCTGTTGGCCCGATTGCCACCCCTAACCAGTGGGGGAACATGATCAATGAGCATATAGCGCAAACTAGAAACACTAGGTTTACACTTGGCGAAATGGCGTGCCACCGGCTGTTCAAACTCTACTTTTTCCAGGGCTTTCCTAATGGCACATCGATGGTTGGCCATCCTATCCCAGAAGGGAGTTTTTGTTTTGCCAATGTATACCAGCGAGCAAGGACAAATCAGGATGTACATCACATAAGTGCTTGTGCATGTCAGCCTGTGACGGATTGCATAGCGTTTGTTACTATGTGGGTGCTGGAAAGATGAGCCTTTTAGCATGCTGTTACAGGTTATACAGTTGCCACATGGGAAGCAGCGGTATAATATTCTGGGAGCCTTCATCTGTTGAAATGGTAGTGTGTCCGATTCAACTACCGGCCAGTGTTACCGTACCGATTTGGCCAGGGTATCATAAGTTGGAACATATGAGGTCACAAAGTTCAACTGATTTTCATTGCCAATGGTGTCCGTATTCCTCTTGGCCCTTTCATCAATACTAGGGTTCAACAACCTCTCTTTGGTGTCTGCGATCACCTTCTTATCATAGCCTCGTGATATCAATTTCTTTTCCATCTCTGCCATTTGGAGCATCATTTTGGGTACCTCACTGTTATTTCTAATGACCCTGGTGAGCTGCAAGGTGATAATCCCTGTTTTTTGGTGCCTGGGGTGGAAGCTCCTGGCATCCAAAAAGGGAATTATGGTCCGTCGGTTTAGTATAAAGGGACGTGCCAAAGCAGCATCCATCACAGGCATCAATCTTAGAAATATTCAAATAAAGAAAATGTACAGTATATAAATCATATTCCAACTTAAATCGAATTGGACTCAATTTCGGACACAACACTACCATTTCCATGAATAAAGGCTCCCAGAATGGTACACCGCAGAGCAAACAACCTATGGGACATACTGGTGAAAACAGACCCTGACAAATGCTACCGAAAGGAGACCTGGCTTAAGTCAGTCAAAAAAAGGCTGCTTCCCATGTGGTAACTGTATAATCTGTAACAGCATGCTAAGAGGCTCATCTTTCCAGCACCCACATAGTAACAAACGCTATGAAATCTGTCACAAGCATTTATGTGGTGTACATCCTGATTTGTTCTTGCTCGCTGGTATACATTGGCAAAACAATCACTCCCTTCCAGGATAGGATGGCCAACCATCGATGTGCCATTAGGGATGCCCTGGAAAAAAGAGAGTCTGAACAGCCGGCAGTGCACATTTTTTACAAGTGTAAACATAGTGTTTCTAGTTTGCGGTATATGCTTATTGATCATGTACCCCCACTGGTTAGGGGTAGCAATCGACCCACAGGCTTTTGCAACTAGAGAACAAATAGATTTACATGATAGACGCACTGATGCCAAGGGGTCTTAACACCTCCCTGGACTTTGGCCACTTTTACAGAACATTGGTGGACATACTGAGGTAGATTATCTATATTTCTGTCAAGTAAAAAGATGGAATTTCCTTGAAGATCCACATAAACGCACGCTCTAGTGGGTACTCACTGATTTCTATTTTTCTACCTATACTACTGGAGACAAGGAAGGCATATGATTATTTACATTAATGTATAGATATATGTATTGGTATTACGTATGGGCTAAGGCCGTTATGGTTGCTGAACAACGCTATTTCATTCCAGATAATATTTTATTCTATTGCTCATCTGTATATATTCATATTTTTTGTCATATCCTGGGCATTGTAAATACCATATTTACCTACTAGTAGGCTGATTGACACAATGCCTGTGGGGATTATATGGCCAATATGTGGGAAAGATTTGATTAGTTGCCACAAAAGTGGCCTTTGAATTTATGGATTTCTATTTCCACCAAAATGGGGCCGTATCTTCCCTGCATTGTTGTTTGACAGATATAGCTACCATTGATATATAAAACTTTGATGGCTTATGTCTGCACTTTACAATTCACTGCACTATTTACGCTATGTTGTATTGGTTAGATATCCCTGTAACACCGTTATTGTTTAGGGGTAACCATGGCAATGCTTGCTCATGGCTAGTGGCGCATCATGCAACGGCTGCCAATGATGACGTCACTGCTAGGGGACGGTGTGGGCAATGGATGGCGTGTGCTAAGGTATTTAAAGCACTCATAACATAGCTTGCCAATTGTTTTTTGGCTTACTTGATTAAACCTGCTGTTACACATTTGACAAAGGTGCAAATGAGCACCGAAACGTTATGTCTTTTTTAATGTTTGTAAAATAAATGTTATGTTTTACTATAATAAGACCAACGAGTGCCTTTTCTGGATTTGGACTTGTATTTGAAGTTAAAGTGGACCTTGGCAATTGGGAGAATTGTATGATTGTGCTTTCCCTTTCTGGATTATTATATATATAATATATATATATATATATATATATATATATATATATATATATATATATATATATATATATATATATATATATATATATATATATATATATATATATATATATATATATATATAATGCTACTTCAACTTGCCATATATTTTACTTAAATTAATGGCAAAGTTATGTTCTTTGTTTTTTAAAGAAGAAAAATATAATGGGAGGTTGTAATCAGATTTTAGGTAGAAAATGTAAATGCTTAAAACATGTTAATTAAATTAGACCTTACAAAAGGGAAATAGTTTCATTATGTATGATCAAGGACCAGGAATACATAAATTGTAAAATAATGTAAGGCAGATGAAGTCTTGATACTAAAAATGCTAGCATATGAACAACAAACAGCACAACACAAACCAATCACATTTTTGTAACACTGCAAAAAAAAAAAAAAAAAAATACTGAAATACTTTCAAGAAAATACATCACATCTTTTACATCCTTATATTATTTTCTGTTTAAACAATAATAAAAAATATCACGCAAATTCTGCAAACTGATAAAAAATGATAAAGTCTTCTATATTTTTTTTAAATACACAAATACACATTTTGTATGCTGTTATTCAACCTAAAATTATATTCTTTTTTTTTCCACGTAACTAATTATTATTAGAAAATCAAATAATAGTCACAAAAACTAACAAATTTGTATCTTCAAGAGTTAGTGTATAGTGCATCTTTGACAGCCTAGCATTGAATTTAGCACCACCTAGTGTCCATGTATAAAACATTCTATGCACTTAGCCATGAACGGGTTCCTTTAATGGGACAATGACATAACTGTCAGATAATCTTTTTTAAAAATCTAGCTAGTCATTTATTAAGTAAATGTGAGGGAAAAATGTGGAAACCAAGCATTCTTTATGGTTGTGTGATGCAAAATAAAATGAAAAGATATAGTATGTCATTTGAGAATTTAACGCTATAAAATCTGAGTAACAAAAAACATTAAAAAAAATTAAAAAATTAAAATACTGCCATCTAAGTAAAAATTAGTAGGAACTGATATGTATGTTGTTCTCAATTTAGTTTTGTAATTGGTAATTGTGCAACATCATCACTTCTTGCATACTGTGAGATATTTTACAGTTGGAATGCTTACATATAAGTTGAATTTTTTTTTTTTCTCCCTTTCTAAATATAGGCTGAATATTTTGCACACTGAATAAAAATATTCCTTTTTAAACAAATCTAAATGTAGGGGGTCCATTTGACTTTACATGTAGGTGTGCAATTTTATATTTAAATTAAAAAAATAAATAAACAGACTTACGCAACTTTCAGCAAAAATTGCCAACATGTGTAGAGATGCACAAACAATATTATTCCAAACTGCCCAATATATTAAGCCTCGTCATACATAATTTTACCTGCAAGAGAAAACAGACAAAAAAAACCATAATTATTATACTATATAAACAAAAAGTAACACAACATATTTGTTTACTAAGCAGTTTATAAAACATAAACTCAGTAAATGAATAGAAAGATGCAACCTGTGCATTAGTAAAATTCTAAATTATATTTTATTTGATAAAGAGCTATAATAATTATAAAATAAAAAAAAAACATTCTTATATATAGTTTTAAACAAAAAGTGGGTAATTATATTTAGTTTTTCTTGGGTCCTTAATTGTCCGCTTAAAATGTTAAACTAGAGTAGTAAAACAAGTGACAACAGTATCGATTGATGAAGAGGGTCTCTAGTCATCCATTCCAAACTAGATTGGCTTGGAGGTATGCTATATCTCCCTTGAAAGCAGTGGTATAGGCTGAATTTGTGATGGCTTTATGATTTTATCTAGTGAACCCATGAAACTGTGATGGGAGCCACTTGTGTTCTGAGGTAAGTCTGACTCAATTTGGACACTCAGAAGGTGCAAGAAACACATTAGTCCTAACAACATGTCCTGCTTTGGCTGAGATATGTGGATGACAGTTTTATGGATGGTACTACTGACATCACTAAATAATTTGATGAAAAACTGAATACAAAATTAATTTAATAGCTTTATCGTAATGGGACATAATACCAAAATGTTGAAGCACTAGATAGTGATGCAGCATAGCTGTAAAAGGCTGACCAGAAAATTTTACATGGACATCTCTGTGCAAAAAAGGAACAAATTCAACTTAACATTTCCTACGTATTCACACACAACTGTAAAGAGACTTTAAGCAGCCAATCAGGATGCTAGTCCCAGGACTTGCAAGGGAGTGTGCATCTGGCATGTAAAGGCACGGTCATGTTATTTAACTATTCAGTTTAAGGATGTTTACTATAAAATCTCACAATATTTCTGTAAAATTTTGTGTGATCACAGGAAAGCAAAGCATGACCTCAGCACTGCTGAGGCTCATTGGCTAGTGCCGTGTTTTTTTTCAACTTGCAGCTGTACAGCAGTTGAAGTACAACTGTTCACAGAGCACTTTACTCTGGTGAGCTGAAGAAATGTTGAGTTAAATTATCTTCCATTTTCACATAGAGATACAGTTATGCTGCATGTCTTTCAAGTGATTTAACATATGAGTATTATATATGTCCCTTTAGGGTAAATAAAACAACAAACAAAGGCAATGACATAGTTACTAAAACTTGAGGTAGTTGACTGCCGTGAACAATTCTTAATTCTTGAATTTTTGTATTCTGTAGAAAAGTTCCTTTATTTTGGAAGCTACAAAAACAGATTGTTTTCAGTAAATAAAATTGCCAATACTTAAAAAATTAGGTTTGTCATCTAGTATAAAATGAATTGTAAATAATAATCTCTATATAATAATGACATAGCAACAGTAACACATTTGACAGGATCCCTTGCTCCCAGTTTGTGTGATAAATTAGTTAGAACCAATTTTGTACACAATCCAGAGAGTTGGGAATGTTTCTTTTCTAAGAAATTAAAAGGTAGCTTTCCTTGTGGAAAATGTGTATACTGTAAGCTAAAAAAAAAAAACAACTTTTTTTGGCAATGGAAAAAGAGTATGACACACTTTATTAAATTCAGAATAATTGGCATTATTCATTTGCTTTTTTGCCCATGAGCTATGTTTTACAAAGGGGAAACTAAACCCATATTTACAAAGGACACTGTAATGGTATCATTGCTGGTGAAATCATAAAACCAGTACATCTTGCCTTAGATTTATAGGTATGATTCTGGCATCATCAATGCCTACTGGAAAATAAGGCAGGAAAGATCTATAAGTTATATCTTGTACCCTTTTGTATAAATGAAAAATTGGACATTGCTTGTTTTTTTGGCAAATTCTTGTAAATACCTTTAAGATCAATATTTGTTAACTTTTTCTGCTTCCTGCATTAATCCGACTATATGGTATTTGCTACAAAGTTTAAATAATGTTTAATGCAAATTCAATCTTTGAATTAGATATAGTGTGATTACTTTGTTTTTAATTATTTTGTATTTACAGAGTCATGAAACACTTTATAAGATGTTTAATAATATGTGGGAGGGAAATCTTTGCAGTTCACTTTCATTATCTATGTTGTCCTTTTTTATTGCAATTTAACACAGAAAATGTGGGTTTGGAAGTGGATACTGTAGTCACAAGCCTAACCCTGTTACAAAGTTGTCCCTTTAAAGGGACAGTAAAGCCATAATAAAACTTCCATGATTCAAATATGTACTTTTAAAAAACTTTCCAATTTACTTTTATGTTCTAATGTACTTTGTTCTCTTGGTATCCTTTGTTTAAAAGCATAACTATGTAGGCTCAGGAGCAGCAATGCACCACTGGTAGCTGGTGACTGCACATAAACACCTCTTTTCATTGGCTCACCAGATGTGTTAAGCAAATTTCTATTAGATGTCCTTCAACAAAGTATATCAAGAGAATTAATCAAATTGGATCTTTGAAGTAAAATGTAGAGTTGTTAAAATTGTATGCTCTGACTGAATAATGAAAGAAAATTTTTGGGTTTCATATCCCTTAAATAGTATTTTTTGTAAGGGGAAAATCATATTCCTCTCTTCTAAAGGATTTACAAGTTGCATGGAATCACTTTATAGATACTATTTGTATATAATACTTAAGGTTGCCAGCTGTGCTCCACAAATATACTGGATGACCTTTAGGCAAATGGCTATATGTAGGTGTGGTCACACTATGGCTCCTCCTCAAACCTCTACCTTAAAGGGACATTCCAGTCAAAATTTAAATGCACATAGATTAATTACATATTTGAAAAGAAACATATTTGCAATATACATGTATTGGCAAAAATGCTTCTAGTAAACGTTATCACTGTTTTAGTGTTAACATTGTTCTCTGCATGTGCATGTGAAGCATAGCTAGATATTCTCAGTGCACCAGCATTTTAAATACTGCAGCTGCTCAGATCACCAGTGGGGCTTGTATCATGTCAGCAATTAACAAATTGAGTATTTACCAGATGGTACAAGCACCTTAGGCTCTCTGAGTAAGTGCGGTGTTTAAAATGCTGGTGCACGGTGCATACTTGAATACACTTTTGAAACAGCTATACATTTTATTAAAAGCATTTTTGCTAATGCATATATATTACAAAATTGCTTCTGTTTAATACCGAAAAGCATCCATGTGGTTCCAATTTTGGCTGTAATATCCCTTTAAGCTTCACCATTGAAACTGCCATATATATTTTTTAAACTGAGCAGTTATTTTATCCAATTGGCTACCAGTAACACACACAGTTATGTTCTGGCCTTCTTTGACCACCAGTAACACACATAAAACAGTGTTTTTACACCGCTATATGGTTGCCCATAAAATCATAGAGCAGTGATTTTAACCCAGGGGCTACAAATAGCACCCACACAGCAGGTTGCCAGTAACAGATTGGATAGTAGCGTGTTTCAAAGTTGTTCCTGTATTTTTGTATATATTTTACTGGACAGCCTACTAAACTGCTGGACTGTCCAGGTGAATACTGGACACCTGACAACCTTAATCATACTAAACATTTTTAATTTTTTTAAAGTTGAAATTAACATTGCTCTACTGGTAATGCAAGAGAAACAATAGCATGAAAAGCTATAAAGAATGTAATGTATTCAGATCTGCACACTAATCGTGGCTTTAAAATGAATAATTGTGAAGTACAGACTAGCCTTTAAACACCCGAGTAAAAGAAGCCAGGTCATGGAAGCCAGTTAATCTGTTTTGGAATTTTCTTTATGTTTGTATTTTCTTACATTTGTTTATTAAAAAAATGAATATTTGGCAGACTAATTGAAAGTGGCAAATATGTACCTAGACCTTACAAGCTCAGTTTGTTGTGTTTGAAAGCTCAACTCATTCCTTTTCTGCATCCCTGTTACACAGTGCTCCTGTTATTACTCTGAAAAAGCTGCAGTGTAATAAGCACGCAGCGGCAACCAGAAAATGCTTTCACATTATCCCCTTAGTGCTACTGAGGTCTGCATTAGCACTATCTGCAATCCAACTGATCTGTTTCCATAATGATCTTCAGTATTTTACAGCTTGATGCGCATTTCATTTTCAGATGGTTGTTTGTGGCTTACAGTAGATTGATGACTGTTGGTAATCTACCAAGGTCCAGTAACTACATGATTGTAGGGTTTAAATCTCTAATCATCCTTATACTGTATGGGGTTTATTCATTACATCTAGTAGTGAGACAGGGTCACAGACATAATAGTTCTTTAAAAAAGTTTTATCAAAATTCACTAACTGCTACTTTAGTGCTGATTCTTTAAATTCAATTAAACACGGTAGATTGGCATAATCAACAAACACATAATAAAAAGACAAAGCAATAACACTGACTTTTAAATAAGAAATAGATTTTTTGGGGGGACAAATTTCAGTTATTTCTGTTCCCCAATATCATGTGACAGCCATCAGCCAATCACAAAATGCTTATGCTTCAGAAAGTGTGCATAAAGGAAAAAAAAAAAACATAATTTATGCTTACCTGATAAATTTATTTCTCTTGTGGTGTATCCAGTCCACGGATCATCCATTACTTGTGGGATATTCTCCTTCCCAACAGGAAGTTGCAAGAGGATCACCCACAGCAGAGCTGCTATATAGCTCCTCCCCTAACTGCCATATCCAGTCATTCGACCGAAACTAGCCGAGAAAGGAGAAACCATAGGGTGCAGTGGTGACTGTAGTTTAAAATATAGATCTGCCTTAAAAGGACAGGGCGGGCCGTGGACTGGATACACCACAAGAGAAATAAAATTATCAGGTAAGCATAAATTATGTTTTCTCTTGTTAGGTGTATCCAGTCCACGGATCATCCATTACTTGTGGGATACCAATACCAAAGCTAAAGTACACGGATGAAGGGAGGGACAAGGCAGGTACTTAAACGGAAGGGACCACTGCCTGTAGAACCTTTCTCCCAAAAATAGCCTCCGAAGAAGCAAAAGTATCAAATTTGTAAAATTTTGAAAAGGTATGAAGCGAAGACCAAGTCGCCGCTTTGCAAATCTGTTCAACAGAAGCCTCATTTTTAAAGGCCCAGGTGGAAGCCACAGCTCTAGTAGAATGAGCTGTAATCCTTTCAGGGGGCTGCTGTCCAGCAGTCTCATAGGCTAAGCGAAGCCAAAAAGAAAGAGAGGTTGCCGAAGCCTTTTGACCTCTCCTCTGTCCAGAGTAAACAACAAACAGGGAAGATGTTTGACAAAAATATTTAGTCGCTTGTAAGTAAAACTTTAAAGCACGGACTATGTCCAAATTATGTAAAAGACGTTCCTTCTTTGAAGAAGGATTAGGACACAATGATGGAACAACAATCTCTTGATTGATATTCTTGGCTGATAACTCAGAGACTCTACGAGCCGAGGAAATAGCCATCAAAAACAGAACTTTCCAAGATAAAAGTTTGATATCAATGGAATGAAGGGGTTCAAACGGAACTCCTTTAAGAACCTTAAGAACCAAGTTTAAGCTCCATGGAGGAGCAACAGGTTTAAACACAGGCTTAATTCTAACCAAAGCCTGACAAAATGCCTGGATGTCTGGAACCTCTGCCAGACACTTGTGCAAAAGGATAGACAGAGCAGAAATCTGTCCCTTTAAAGAACTAGCTGATAATCCTTTATCCAAACCCTCTTGGAGAAAGGACAATATCCTAGGAATCCTAACCTTACTCCATGAGTAATTCTTGGATTCACACTAATGAAGATATTTGCGCCATATCCTATGGTAGATTTTCCTGGTTACAGGCTTTCGTGCCTGTATTAAGGTATCAATGACTGACTCGGAGAAGCCATGCCTTGATAAAATCAATCTCCAGGCAGTCAGTCTCAGAGAAATTAGATTTGGATGATTGAAAGGACCTTGTAGTAGAAGGTCTTGTCTCAGAGGCAGAGGCCAAGGTGGAAAAGATGACATGTCCACCAGGTCTGCATACCAGGTCCTGCGTGGCCACGCAGGCACGATCAAGATCACCGATGCTCTCTCCTGTTTGATTTTGGCAATCAGTCGAGGGAGCAGAGGAAACGGTGGAAACACATAAGCCAGGTTGAAGAACCACGGTGCTGCTAGAGCATCTATCAGTGTCGCTTCTGGGTCCCTGGACCTGGATCCGTAACAAGGAAGCTTGGCGTTCTGGCGAGACGCCATGAGATCCAATTCTGGTGTGCCCCAATGATGAACCAATTGAGCAAACACCTCCGGATGGAGTTCCCACTCCCCCAGATGAAAAGTCTGACGACTTAGAAAATCCGCCTCCCAGTTCTCTACACCTGGGATATGGATCGCTGATAGATGGCAAGAGTGAGTCTCTGTCCAGCGAATTATCTTGGAGACTTCTAACATCACTAGGGAGCTCCTGGCCCCCCCTTGATGGTTGATGTAAGCCACAGTTGTGATGTTGTCCGACTGAAATCTGATGAACCTCAGGGTTGCTAACTGAGGCCAAGCTAGAAGAGCATTGAATATTGCTCTTAACTCCAGAATATTTATTGGGAGGAGTTTCTCCTCCTGAGTCCACGATCCCTGAGCCTTCAGGGAATTCCAGACTGCACCCCAACCTAGAAGGCTGGCATCTGTTGTTACAATTGTCCAATCTGGCCTGCGAAAGGTCATACCTTTGGACAGATGGACCCGAGATAGCCACCAGAGAAGAGAATCTCTGGTCTCTTGATCCAGATTTAGCAGAGGGGACAAATCTGTGTAATCCCCATTCCACTGACTGAGCATGCCTAATTGCAGCGGTCTGAGATGAAGGCGTGCAAATGGCACTATGTCCATCTCCGCTACCATTAAGCCGATCACTTCCATGCACTGAGCCACCGAAGGGCGCGGAATGTAGTGAAGAACACGGCAGGAATTTAGAAGCTTTGATAACCTGGACTCCATCAGGTAAATTTTCATTTCTACAGAATCTATCAGAGTTCCTAGGAAGGAAACCCTTGTGAGGGGTGATAGAGAACTCTTTCCCTCGTTCACTTTCCACCCATGCGACCTCAGAAATGCCAACACTATGTCCGTATGAGATTTGGCAATTTGGAAGTTTGACGCCTGTATCAGGATGTCGTCTAGATAAGGGACCACTGCTATGCCCCGTGGTCTTAGGACCGCCAGAAGAGACCCCAGAACCTTTGTAAAAATTCTTGGGGCTGTAGCTAACCCGAAGGGAAGAGCCACAAACTGGTAATGCCTGTCTAGAAAGGCAAACCTTAGGAACCGATGATGATCTTTGTGAATCGGTATGTGAAGGTAAGCATCCTTCAAATCCACTGTGGTCATGTACTGACCCTCCTGGATCATAGGTAGGATTGTCCGAATAGTTTCCATTTTGAACGATGGAACTCTGAGGAATTTGTTTAAGATCTTTAGATCCAAAATTGGTCTGAAGGTTCCCTCTTTTTTGGTAACCACAAACAGATTTGAATAAAATCCCTGTCCTTGTTCCATCTGTGGAACTGGATGGATCACTCCCATTATTAGGAGGTCTTGCAGAATGCCTCTTTCTTTATCTGGTTTACAGATAATCTCGAAAAGGGGAAATCTCCCTTGTGGGGGGGAAGCTTTGAAGTCCAGAAGATATCCCTGAGATATGATCTCCAACGCCCAGGGATCCTGAACATCTCTTGCCCACGCCTGGGTGAAGAGAGAAAGTCTGCCCCCTACTAGATTTGTTGCCGGATAGGGGGCCGTTCCTTCATGCTGTCTTAGAGGCAGCAGCAGGCTTTCTGGTCTGCTTGCCTTTGCTCCAGGCATGGTTAGATTTCCAGGCCGGCTTGGATTGCGCAAAAGTTCCCTCTTGTTTTGTAGCAGAGGAAGTTGATGCTGCACCTGCCTTGAAGTTTCGAAAGGCACGAAAATTAGACTGTTTGGCCCTTGATTTGGCCCTGTCCTGAGGAAGGGTATGACCCTTACCTCCAGTAATGTCAGCAATAATTTCCTTCAAACCAGGCCCGAATAGGGTCTGCCCCTTGAAGGGAATGTTAAGTAATTTAGACTTTGAAGTCACGTCAGCTGACCAAGATTTAAGCCATAGCGCCCTACGCGCCTGGATGGCGAATCCAGAATTCTTAGCCGTTAGTTTAGTCAAATGAACAATAACATCAGAAACAAAAGAATTAGCTAGCTTAAGTGTTCTAAGCTTGTCAAGTATTTCAGTCAATGGAGTAGCTGTCTGAAAGGCCTCTTCCAGAGACTCAAACCAGAACGCCGCAGCAGCAGTGACAGGAGCAATGCATGCAAGGGGCTGCAGGATAAAACCTTGTTGAATAAACATTTTCTTAAGGTAACCTTCTAATTTTTTATCCATTGGATCTGAAAAAGCACAACTGTCCTCGACAGGGATAGTGGTACACTTTGCTAAAGTAGAAACTGCTCCCTCCACCTTAGGGACCGTCTGCCATAAGTCCCGTGTGGTGGCGTCTATTGGAAACATTTTTCTAAAAATAGGAGGGGGGGGAAACGGCACACCGGGTCTGTCCCACTCCTTAGTAATAATTTCTGTAAACCTTTTAGGTATTGGAAATACGTCAGTACACACCGGCACCGTGTAGTATTTATCCAGTCTACACAATTTCTCTGGCACTGCAATTGTGTCACAGTCATTCAGAGCAGCTAAAACCTCTCCAAGCAACACCCGGAGGTTCTCAAGCTTAAATTTAAAAGTAGACATATCTGAATCAGGTTTCCCCGAGTCAGAGACGTCACCCACAGACTGAAGCTCTTTCTCAGCTTCTGCATATTGTGACGCAGTATCAGACATGGGCCTTAAAACATCTGCGCGCTCTGTATTACGTCTAACCCCAGAGCTATCGCGCTTTCCTCTGAATTCAGGCAGTCTGGCTAATACCGCTGACAGGGTATTATCCATGATTGCCGCCATGTCCTGCAAAGTAATCGCTATGGGCATCTTTGATGTACTTGGCGCCATTTTAGCGTGAGTCCCTTGAGCGGGAGTCAAAGGGTCCGACACGTGGGGAGAGTTAGTCGGCATAACTTCCCCCTTGTCAGAATCCTCTGGTGATAATTATTTTAAAGATAACAGCTGATCTTTATTGTTTAAAGTGAACTCAATACATTTAGTACACATTCTCCTATGGGGTTCCACCATGGCTTTTAAACATAATGAACAAGGAGTTTCCTCTATGTCAGACATGTTTATACAGACTAGCAATGAGACTAGCAAGCTTGGAAAACACTTTAAATCAAGTTAACAAGCAATATAAAAAAACGTTACTGTGCCTTTAAGAGAAACAAATTTTGCCAAAATTTGAAATAACAGTGGAAAGCCTCAGGAAACTGTTTGTAGGCAAAAATAAAGCCAGCCATGTGGAAAAAACTAGGCCCCAATAAGTTTTATCACCAAAGCATATATAAAAACGATTAAACATGCCAGCAAACGTTTTATATTGCACATTAATCAGAGTATATACCTCTGATAGCAAACCTGATACTAGTCGCTATTAAATCACTGTATTTAGGCTTTAACTTACATTAATCCGGTATCAGCAGCATTTTCTAGCAAATTCCATCCCTAGAAAAACTTAACTGCACATACCTTATTGCAGGATACCCTGCACGCCATTCTCCCTCTGAAGTTACCTCACTCTTCAGACATATGTGAGAACGGCAGTGGATCTTAGTTACTTCTGCTAAGATCATAGAAAAACGCAGGCAGATTCTTCTTCTAAATGCTGCCTGAGATAAAATAGTACACTCCGGTACCATTTAAAAACAATAAACTTTTGATTGAAGAAAAAACTAACTATATTTTACCACTTTCCTCTAACTACCTCCAGCTATGTTGAGAGCTTGCAAGAGAATGACTGGATATGGCAGTTAGGGGAGGAGCTATATAGCAGCTCTGCTGTGGGTGATCCTCTTGCAACTTCCTGTTGGGAAGGAGAATATCCCACAAGTAATGGATGATCCGTGGACTGGATACACCTAACAAGAGAAAAAGGATTTAGCATAATTGATAATGGGAATACAATGGAATTTTTTTTTATTTGTCCCTTTATGGTGTACATAGAGGCCCATTTATCAAGCTCCGTATGGAGCTTGAGGGCCCGTGTTTCTGGCGAGTCTTCGGAAGTTATGGAGCAGTGGACTAAAAACTGCTGCTCCATAACCCTGTCCGCCTGCTCTGATGAGGCGGACAGGAATCGCCACAATTCAACCCAATCGAATACGATCTGGTTGATTGACACCTCCCTGCTGGCGAATCTGCAGGGGCGGCGTTGCTGAATACAGAGAGCGTATTGCTCTCCGTATTCAGCGATGTCTGTCGGACATGATCCGCACCGTCAGATCAGGTCCGACAGACATTTGATAATTCTGCCTCATAGTATCTTATTGTCTGTCATGAAATCATTAAAGCATTGTGCAGGTGCCAATCACAGATCAGGGCTAATCACATAGTCTAATCACAAGAATAAGTCGGCAATGCAGGAAGATGAATGAGATGAATCAAGTAGCTGCTCATATATATGTTTTCCTGGAACACAAAACAATAAAGCAAGAAGGCAACAGAAAAAAAATAAATGTTGCTGCACAGCGTGACTTACGCCTTTCATAATTAAAGGGACAGTCTATCCAGACTCTGTATTGTTTAAAAAGATGGATAATCCCTTTATTACCCATTCCCCAGTTTTGCATACACAGTTATATTATTACACATTTACCTCTGTGATTACCTTGTATCAATGGGGACGATTTATCAAGCTTCGTATGTAGACTGATGCATTGTTTCTGCGCGAACCTTCAGGCTCGTCAGAAACAGAAGTTATGAAGCAGTGGTCTAAAGACTGCTGCTCCATAACTTGTCTGCCTGCTCTGAGGCCGCGGACAGAAATCAACTCGATATAATACGATTGGGTTGATTGACACCCCCCACTAGCGGCAGATTGGCCACAAATCTGCAGGGGGTGGCATTGCACCAGCAGTTCACAAGATTATTAATTACATTGTAGCTATCTTAGGGTTTATTTTATAGGTAAGTATTTAGATTTAAATAGGAATATTTTAATTAATAATATTAATATTAATTAGATTTATTTTAATATAAATTTAGTTAGGGATGTTAGAGTTAGATAGGGTTATTATACTTAATATAAAACAACACTTTAATCTGTTCTTGCAATGCATTTCTCGACCATGCATACAGGTCGTTTCTTCAGGCAATACAAAACGGATAAAAGAGTATCTTCATTAACATCATTAAATACACTTGTGGCTATAAAAACGGAAGTTGTCACAATTAAAACAAACCAATAGTAGCAATGATTAAGTCTATGAGTATGCAAACATTTCCAGTCAAATATGTCTCAGGTGTCTCAGGTGTCATTCATTGGTTTTTTTGTTCCTAAAGGTGGACTATACCCTGCATTGTTGTTGGAAAATGTCTCCAAGATGATTCAACAATAAAATGTGTCTATAAATAAGGGGCGTTCCGTTGGATTCAAAATGAATTAAATGGAGAACAAGGGCTTGATCCGATATGCAGCATCACCCGCAAAAGCCAGCGACGCCGAATTTTGCGCGGTTTTGGTATCCTATATACGGCGTAACCTAGAAGTTACGCTCGTATATTTCTGCCTTCGCCCGTAGTTTTTTGGGCTATAGACAGGTATACCCAACCCGCGCAGTTTGGTATCCAATATACAGCGTAAGGACTTACGTGGCGAAAATGGAGAAATCTTACTCCATTTTCACCTCGCCACAAAATGCAGCCGTAGTAAGCCTTACGCTGTCTATTGGAGCCCCGTAACTCCCTAAACTACCTGCCAAATAAAATAACACCTAACGCATGCGCAATGTCTACCTGTCAACCGCGAACTGCTAAATAAAACCTAACACCTAACGCATGCGCAATGTCTATCTACCTGTCAACCGCGATTCCCCGCCGCAAGTATTTAACCCCTAAACCGCCGCTCCCGGACCCCGCCGCCACCTACATTAAATGTATAACCCCCTAATGTGATCCCCCTACACCGTCGCCACCTACATTACATACCCCCTAATGTAATGTATCTATTGGCTGTTCCATTCAGCCAATAGAATGCGAGCTCAATCTGATTGGATCAGCCAATCGGATTGAACTTGAATCTGATTGGCTGATTGAATCAGCCAATCAGATTTTCTTACCTTAATTCCGATTGGCTGATAGAATCCTATCAGCCAATCGGAATTTGAGGGACGCCATCTTGGATGACGTCATTTAAAGGAAACTTCATTCTTCGTTCAGTCGTCGGGCCAGATGGATGTTCCGCGTCAGAGGGCTGAAGAAAGAAGATTGAAGATGCTGCTTGGAAGAAAACTTCGCCCCGATGGAGGACCTCTTCTTTGCCTCTTGGATGAAGACATCGCCGGATGGAAGACTTCTTTTTTGCCACTTGGATGAAGACATCGCCGGATGGAAGACATCGCCCGGATAGGATGAAGAGTTCGGCCCGGCTGGGTGAAGACAACTCAAGGTAGGAAGATCTTCTGGGGCTTAGTGTTAGGTTTTTTTAAGGGGGGTTTGGGTGGGTTTAGAGTAGGGGTAGTAGTGTGGGTGGTGGGTTGTAATGTTGTAATGTTGGGGGGTGGTATTGTGGGGTTTTTTACAGGCAAAAGAGCTGATTTCTTTGGGGCATGCCCCGCAAAAAGCCCTTTTAAGGGCTCGTAAAAGAGCTGTTAACTTTTGTAATTTAGTTTAAGGTAGGGAATTTTTTTATTTTGGGGGGCTTTGTTATTTTATTAGGGGGCTTAGAATAGGTGTAATTAGCTTAAAATTCTTGTAATCTTTTTTTATTTTTTGTAATTTAGTGTTTGTTTTTTTTGTAATTTAGTTTAGTTTAATTGTATTTTAGTTTAGATATTTGTAGTTTATTTAATTTATTGATAGTGTAGGTGTATTTGTAACTTAGGTTAGGATTTATTTTACAGGTAAATTGGTAATTATTTTAACTAGGTAGCTATTGTAATAGCTATTGTACCTAGTTAAAATAAATACCAAGTTACCTGTAAAATAAATATAAACCCTAAAATAGCTACAATGTAATTATTAATTACATTGTAGCTATCTTAGGGTTTATTTTATAGGTAAGTATTTAGATTTAAATAGGAATATTTTAATTAATAATATTAATATTAATTAGATTTATTTTAATATAAATTTAGTTAGGGATGTTAGAGTTAGATAGGGTTATTATACTTAATATATATATAATATAATAATGATATTAACTATATTAACCCTAATATAATTAGGGTTAATATAGTTAATATATATAATATAATAACTATATTAACCCTAATATAATAAGGGTTAATATATTTAATATATGTGGCGGCGGTGTAGGGGGGTCAGATTAGGGGTTAATCTATTTATTATAGGTGGCGGCGGTATAGGGGGATTTAGATTATAGGCAAAAGAGCTGATTTCTTTGTGACAATGCCCCGCCAAAAGCCCTTTTAAGGGCTGGTAAAAGAGCTGGTACTTTGGGGCAAAGCCCCGCAAAAAGCCCTTTTAAGGGCTGGCAAAAGAGATGTTTACTTTGGGGTAATGCCGTGCAAAAAGCCCTTTTCAGGGCTATTTGTAGGGTTAGACTTAGGTTTAGTGGTAGGAATAGTTTAGTATTTTAGGGGTTAATTAATTTAATATAGGTGGCGGCAGTGTAGGGGGATTAGATTAGGGGTTAATTCATTTAATATAGGTGGCGGCGGTATAGGGGGATTAGATTAGGGGTTAATTCATTTAAAGGGACAGTCTACACCAGAATTTTTATTGTTTTAAAAGATAGATAATCCCTTTATTACCCATTTTCCAGTTTTGCATAACCAACACAGTTATAATAATATACTTTTAACCTCTGTGATTATCTTGTATCTAAGCCTCTGCAAACTGCCCCTTTTTTCAGTTCTTTTGCAAGACTTGCAGTCTAGCCAATCAGTGCCAGCTCCCAGATAACTTCACGTGCACGAGCACAGTGTTATCTATATGAAATATGTGAACTAACACCCTCTAGTGGTGAAAAACTGTTAAAATGCAATCTGAAAGAGGTGGGCTTCAAGGTCTAAGAAATTAGCATATGAACCTCCTAGGTTAAGCTTTCAACTAAGAATACCAAGAGAACAAAGCAAAATTGGTGATAAAAGTAAATTGGAAAATTGTTTAAAATTACATGCTCTATCTGAATCATGAAAGTTTATTTTGGCCTAGACTGTCCCTTTAATATAGGTGGCGGTGGTATAGAGGGATTAGATTAGGAGTTAATACATTTAATATAGCTGGCGGTGGTGTAGGGGGATTAAATTAGGGGTTAATAATTTAATATAGCTGGTGGCGGGGTATGGGGATTAGATTAGGGGTTAATAATTTTGATATAGCTGGCGGCGGGGTAGGAGCTCACATTAGGGGGTAGGTAATATAGCTGGCGGCGGGGTAGGAGCTCACATTAGGGGTAGTTAATGTAGCTGGCGGCGGTATAGGGGCTCACATTAGGGGGTAGTTAATGTAGGTGGCGGCGGGGTAGGAGCTCACATTAGGGGGTAGTTAATGTAGGTGGCGGTGGTGTAAGGGGCTGACATTAGGGGGTAGTTAATGTAGGTGGCGGCGGGGTCCGGGAGTGGCGGTTTAGGGGTTAATAACTTTATTAGGTGGCGTGGGGTCCGGGAGCAGCGGTTTAGGGGTTAATAAATTTTTTATTATTAGGAGAGTGAGGGGGGATAGCGGATAGAGGGTTAGACGTGTCGGGCTATATTTGGGAGGCGTGTTAGACAGTACGGGAGATTTTATAACTTTATGCTAAGGTATGAGTACCGAGCGCTAAAGTTTTTAAAAGCCTTAAGCTTACTAACAGATTAGCCTCCTAGCAAGCTAAATAGTAGATATCAGAATATGGGGCGATAGTAAGCGCTAAATAGCTTAAAAGGCTGGAAACTAAATTCAAACGAAATTTTTTTATTCCATATACATTTAAATTAAAATCACAGATAAAATGTTGGAACACAATGTTCATATAAAAAAACAATAAAATTCTATTCATGGATCCATGAAATATTCCAGGAGTTGTGTAACTGGCTATTTTAGTTATACAAGACCTTGAATGTTTCTTTCTTTCTCTTTCAGGTTTTTCATTTTTCTATATATTTTTTTATTTCTGTGATATTGATTTTATGAACAGTATTTTTTGTATATGAACTTCCATCATAGACACTAACAATATCACTAAACAGTTGGTAACCACCACCTCCGGATCTGGCACCTAGGGTGCTGAAGCGGCTCTATATTTAGGAGCACCCATATAGAATTTCTGAGGGATTATTCATCTATTTTTGAGGATACACACATTTTTTCATCTGTCTCACATTTTTTCATCTGTTTCCCATTTTTTCACATATCGTTATTGTTTTTTCACACTGGATTTAACATTTATCTAAAAGTAACATTTTGGTGTCGATTTTTACACCACCAGAACATATGGTTACACCTACACAGAATTTGGAAGATATCAAGATTGATCTATATTGAACTATATATTTTTTAGATTTCTTTTTGTATTTTTTCACTAGCGCTAGTGTGGATTCACATTCCTGTGGGGTGAGACACCTACTTTTACATCAATGTCACGTTTTCTCACAGCCCCTCCTTCACGTGGTCCGGTAATGGATCTCACACACCTTTGATTGCATTATTTTGTGAATTTTGTATTGAAGTTTGAACGAATGTTTTTACACCATTATGTGCTGAGATTTTTATTGTCCTATTGAAAGTTGACTTATTGTTTATTGTTACACATCACATTGTTTCGATTTGAACCACAGTCCACACGTTGTTTCCATTTGCTGAAATTTGTCCAATTGTATGCACTATCTGACCTCACAGTCAGGCAACCGACTTACAAATCCATCCCAAACATACATATGAACTTTGGGGTGAGTTACATTCAAGGTCTTGTATAACTAAAATAGCCAGTTACACAACTCCTGGAATATTTCATGGATCCATGAATAGAATTTTAACTTTTTTTATATGAACATTGTGTTCCAACATTTTATCTGTGATTTTAATTTGAATGTATATGGAATAAAAAAATTTCGTTAGAATTTAGTTTCCAGCCTTTTAAGCTATTTAGCGCTTACTATCGCCCCATATTCTGATTTTATAACTTTAGTCAGGTTTTGTAGGTGCCGGCAGTTTCTAAAGTGCCGTAAGTCACTGGCGACTCCAGAAATTTGTACTTACGCAGGTTTCTGGACATCGCTGGTTTATCAGACTTACGGCACTTTAGCAAATGCCGGCGCTGTATATGGGATAGCTCGAGTTGCGAGCTGAAACTACGGGCGGCGGGGGTTCCCTCGCTTGCGCCGCAAACTACGATCTATACCGGATCGCGCCCCAAATTAAATTCACACCTAGCTAATTTATTGTGTATGTTAAATTTGGGAGTATTGTCAATATTAGACCATATGAGAGACCTTTATATCCATGGTAAAGAGAAAAGGGCTGATTCTTTACTGTCTTTTCTATAAGAGAAAATTTTGTTTTTTTCAAAGATATAAACACAGCCAAATCTCATTTTGCAACATAAAAGCGCAAAACTATCTAAATCAAATGTCCAATTTCATAGTTGTATCTACAAGTAACATAATATTGAAAAAATTCAAAGGATGGGCCTGTTTTTGCGGTCCTTATGTAAAAATCTTATTGATGACCATATAGTATATGTAGAGATCAGGAAATTAAACATTAGCACAAAACGTACTATTTTTAGCAAATGATCTGTAAATTGACAAAAGAAATGTATACTATATCTACGATGCCCTTAAAGTTACATAAATGTATAGAGTATAACAAGGGACGATAATATTACTCAGTGTGAGCTGGTTATCTTTCGGGATATCACAATTATAAATGTTGTATCCTACTATGGAGTGATCAGAAAATTAAACATTTAAAAAGGTTCCGATTGACTATCTAAAAAAGTGAAAAAAGCACCGATTTGTGCAAAAATACTTGAATGATCAGTGCATGTAATCTAATTTTGCACATAATGGTAGATAACAAATGAACTATGTACAAAAGTATTTGAAAAAGAGCTAGCGTATATAGAGTTAAATGAAGTGATTAGAGCATGTGATCCAGATTAATATATAATAGTGAGTGAGAATAATGTCATTAAAGTGCATGATCATATGTATTAGATGCATATGACTAACTAAAAGATGTTGTGATAAACTCATATGTGCATGGAGAGATAGTGTCATAACAAAATGTAATGAGGGGATATATAAGAGTGTATATGTAGAAGTAAATGTGCATGGAGAGACTGTGTCATGAGGTAATATATAGGAGTATGTATGTAGAAGTGTGTATGTATGTGTGTGTGTGAGAATGTGTATAACGATAGAGCCTATGGTGTATGAGTAAGTAGAAAGTATTGGTCGTGTGATATCCTAATGTGTCTGTGAGTATTAATCCTATGAATATATAAAGTGAATGATGAATACTAGATCGAGTAATGTATGATAAAGTAAGGTGTTATGATATGTGAGTGTGTGACCAGAGGGATACAGTGTTTTCAGTTTAAAGATCCAGTATGTTTCTCGTTGTCTTAATTTGTTTAACCTGAAATAGTAAGAAAATTTAGGCACAAAATCTATGGGATGATATTTGAAAATATAAGGATTACCATTATCTTTGTATAACATTGTAAAGGATAAACCCAGAATAGTATATAGAAGAGCGCCCACTTTGAGAAATAAATTAGCTCCCAGTAAAAGAGTTAAACATGTTAAACAAAACACCAAAGAATGGAATAAAATAAACAAAGGTATTTTTGGCCTACAGAGAATCTACAGATGTGGTAAAACTTGATGTAACTCCTGTAAATTCATCAAATCTATCTTAAAGACCGTCAAATCTACAACCACTGGGGAATCTTTTCCCATTTTAGGTTTCTTCAATTGTGATTCTCTTTTTGTGATTTATTTAATAGAATGTATTTGCGGCATACAATACGTAGGTCGTACCTCAAGAAAAGCTAGAACCCGCTGGGGCGAACATCACCAAAATTGCAAAAATTGCAAAAAAACTAAAATCAAACACAGTATCCCAAATCACTGTTTATACAAACATAATGGTAATCCTTATATTTTCAAATATCATCCCATAGATTTTGTGCCTAAATCTTCTGACTATAACAGGTTAAACAAATTAAGACAACGAGAAACATACTGGATCTTTAAACTGAAAACACTGTATGTATCCCTCTGGTCTAAATGCAAATTTAGATCTAGCAGCTTTTAACTAACAAACACACTAGATTTTGTGATAGTGTACCTTCTTATTTATGAATATGTTCAATACAGACTAACCAATAGGATACAATTAGTTTTTCTACTCCACACACTCACATATCATAACACCTTACTTTATAATAGATTACTCGATCTAGTATTCATCATTCACTTTATATATTCATAGGATTAATACTCAGACACATTAGGATATCACACGACCAATACTTTCTACTTACTCACACACCATAGGCTCTATCGTTATACACATTCTCACACACACATACATACACACTTCTACATACATACTCCTATATATTACCTCATCACATTATGTCATGACACCGTCTCTCCATGCACATTTACTTCTACATATACACTCTTATATATCACCTCATTACATTTTGTTATGACACTATCTCTCCATGCACATATGAGTTTATCACAACATCTTTTAGATAGTCATATGCATCTTACACATATGATCATGCACTTTAATGACATTATTCTCACTCACTATTATATATTAATCTGGATCACATGCTCTAATCACTTAATTTAACTCTATATATGTTAGCTCTTTTTCAAATAATTTTGTAGATAGCTCATTTGTTAGTTTAGATAGTCAATCGGAACCTTTTTAAATTTTAAATTTTCTGATCACTCCATAGTAGAATACAACATTTATAATTGTGATATCCCTAAAGATAACCAGCTCACACTGAGTAATATTATCGTCCCTTGTTATACTCTATACATTTACGTAACTTTAAGGGCATTGTAGATATAGTATACATTTCTTTTGTCAATTTACAGATCATTTGCTAAAAATAGTACGTTTTGTGCTAATGTTTAATTTCCTGATCATAAGGACTGCAAAAACGGGTCCATCCTTTGAATTTTTTGAATATTATGTTACTTGTAGATACAACTATGAAATTGGACATTCGATTTAGATAGTTTTGCGCTTTTATGTTGCAAAATGAGATTTGGCTGTGTTTATATCTTTGAAAAAACTCAATTTTCTCTTATAGAAAAGACAGTAAAGAATCAGCCCTTTTCTCTTTACCATGGATATATAGGTCTCTCATGCAGTCTAATATTGACAATACTCCCGAATTTAACATACACAATAAATTAGCTAGGTGTGAATTTGTTCTCCATTTAATTCATTTTGAATCCAATGGAACACCACTTATTTATAGACACATTTTATTGTTGAATCATCTTGGAGACATTTTCCAACAACAATGCAGATATCATCAATAATGGTTTATTTTAACAACATGTTTCTACTTTTCCCCTATATTAAGCACATATAGGTTATAGTCCACCTTTAGGAACAAAAAAACCAATGAATGACACCTGAGACATGTTTGACTGGAAATGTTTGCATACTCATAGACTTAATCATTGCTACTATTGGTTTGTTTTAATTGTGACAACTTCCGTTTTTATAGCCACAAGTGTATTTAATGATGTTAATGAAGATACTCTTTTATCCGTTTTGTATTGCCTGAAGAAACAACCTGTATGCATGGCCGAGAAACACGTTGCAAGAACAGATTAAAGTGTTGTTTTTAAACTTCATATTCTCTGAAGTTGTCCTCTGATTTGATCTCTTTTTCAAGTTCGCTTGGTGTGTATGAAGTCATACCGCAGCTCACAGCTGTTTCCCAGAGCTGTTTACATTGGATTACAGCAGATACCACTACAGGGAACTCCCTGAAACAGCTGACTATCGGGTCGGGGAAGATCCTGGTTCAGTGTACTAGCCACTGTTGAGTGTTAGTCTGCATGCTGGCACCGGTCAGAGTACGGTGCAACACCATCTGGTAAGCCTTGCATTTTTTACAGCATTTCTCCCAGCTGGGAACATATCACACTATGAGGCGCCCTCTTTTTTCCCCCATTTGTTTAGATCTCCCTATACACCGGGTACAAGTGGAGCGGCCTCATATTGATCACGCTACAATTTCCACAAGCTGGAGATTCATTTGGTTTCCATAGGTTAAATTCACATTGAAAACTTTACCTTCAGCGCGCCCCTGTAGTTCCCCTTTTGGGAACTTTGCATTTTCGAGACTTTTACACCCGCCTGTCTTTCGTTCCTATATGTATACCAACATACTAGAACTTAGAGAATTGCTTCAAGAAAAAGCATTTCCAATAAGGGTTAGATAGAAGCCTGATGAACCAATCTAGACCATTTTAAAATTATGTATAATGATACAAAGAGGAAGAAGATTGATACAATAGTTTGATTTATTCATAAATTATACAAAAGAAATTAATATAGAAATGTTACGATACTGTTTTCTTATTGAAAAGCTATGTTAAAAATATTTGTAAACACAACAAAATTACTAATAAAAACTATTTCAAAATAAATGTTACTTGGTTAATGTTATGTTTAACGTCTTGTCTACTGTAATGGAGAGGACGGATAATTGTACTATTCTGAAAATGATTCAATTTATTGTGCAAGAAAACAAAAGTACAATGTTGAAAGACCGGACAAAAGTTCTAAATAGTTACAGGAATCCTTTTCAGTTACAGTTACTGTACAAAATGATGCAACTTTATTTATGTATTCATTGTATAATGAATACACATGATAGAGCAACAGCATTTTAAAATATATATTTATACACACAGTTTTTTTTATTAATTTAGACATACATATTTAAAAAATGTCAAAATACTTGTTTCATTATAAAGTATCTTTAAAAACTGAATCTTATGTAATTCTGTTAACCATGTAACAACTGCTACTGGTCATTACTAAATGCCATTCACTAACATAAGTTTAAAGTTCAAAATGTCATTATAAAGGGACAGTCAAGTCAAAATTAAACTTTCATGATTCAGATAGAACATGCAATTTTAAACAACTTTCCAATTTACTTTTATTATCAGATTTGATTTGTCTTCTTGGTATTCTTTGTTGAAAGCTAAACCTAGGTAGGCTCATATGCTAATTTGTAAGCCATTGAAGGCCGTCTCTTATCTGAGAACATTTTAATAGTTTGGCACCACTAAATAGTGATAGTTCATGTGTGCCATAAAGATAACACTGTGCTCATTCCCGTGGAGTTATTTATGAGTCAGCACTGATTGGCTGAAATACAAGTTTGTCAAAAGAACTGAGGAAAGGGGGCAGTCTGCAGAGGTTTAGATACAAGATAATCACAGAGGTAAAGCGTATCTATGCTATAATCGCGTTTGTAACGCGTCCGTCGGTGTCGCCAGTTGCGCACGCATCCTCAAAGGTATGTCGACTGTGCGAGGCAGCCAAAAGAATACACCTAGATGCAGCAAAGCTGCATCCCGGTGGATTCCGAAAATGGCACGGTGGTGAAAGAATCCATTTTCGAATCCACATGAATGCAGCGTAGGCAAACAAAGCCTTAAAGAAAAAAACGCCCGCAGCCCAGCACGAAACAACAAAAGAACACGTAACTGCCCACAAGAAATAAGAAAGAACATGTAGCCGCCCACAAGAAATTAAAAAAAAAACTAACCGCCCACACGAAGTATAACAAAAAAAACCTAACCTCCTGCACAAAGTATTAACAAACACCGAAACCGCCAACCCTCACATCGCAAAATAATCACGTAATTAACCCATAATCCGCAAATTACATAATTAAAATATTAACTCCTAAATTGCCATCCCCCACATCGCAATAAACCTAATTAACCTATTAACCCCTAAACCGACAAACCCCCACATTGCAATAAAACTAATTAACCTATTAACCCCTAAACTGACAAACCCCCCACATTGCAATAAACCTAATTAACCTATTAACTCCTAAACCGCTAACCCCCCACAACGCAAATAACTAATTTAATTACCAAGTCCCATAATACCCCCTAAATTAACCCCAATACTAAGTTACACTTAAAATAATAAAACCTAACATTAAATTACAAAAAAATATCTAAAATGATAAAAAATAAAAAAACTCTAAATTTACAGAAAAAATAAACATAATTATCAAACAAAAAACCTAATCTCTATGAAAATAAAAAAGCCCCCCAAAAAACACCCCCTAATCTAAACTACCAATAGCCCTTAAAATAGCCTTTTGTAGGGCATTGCACAGCTCTTTTACATTTAAAAAGCCCCCCTAACAGTAAACGCCCCCCAAAAAACACTAAAAAAAACTAAACTACTCATTGCCCCTAAAAGGGCATTTGTATGGGCATTGCCCTTAAAAGTGCATTCAGCTCTTTTACTGCCCTTAGAAGGGCAATCAGCTCTTTTTCAGCCCATTAAATCCCTTATCTTAAAAATAAAAAAAAATCCAAAAACTAAGCCCCAAATAGGTACTCACCGTTCCTGAAGTCTGGCGGAGAAGGTCTTCTTCCAGGCGGCTCCATCATCTTCTATCTTCATCCAGAGCGAATGCGGCGCAGAGCGGAGGTGCGAAGCTGGCTTCCGCAATGCACGGATCCTCAGCAGCGGTCCTCAGCGGCAGCAGTCCTCAGCGGCATGGAGGCTCCTCCTCTTGCGATCGTCCGTCGCTCACTGAAGATTCAATGCAAGGTACCCCATATTTATTGGGGTACCTTTCATTCCTATTGTCTGAAATTTTGAAATCAGCCAATAGGATGAGAGCTACTGAAATCTTATTGTCTGATTTGAACAGCCAATAGGATTTCAGTAACTCTAATCCTATTGGCTGATTTCAAAATTTCAGCCAATAGGAATAGGAATGCAAGGTACCCCAAATTGAATGCTGTATTTTGTATTCAATCTTCATTCACTACGGACATCGGATGAAGAGGAGCCACCACGCTGCCGCCGAGGACCACTGCCATTGAGGATCCACACATCGGGGAAGACAGCTCTGCACCTCCACTCTGCCCCGCCTTCATTCCGGATGAAGATAGAAGATGATGGAGCCGCCTGGAAGACCTTTTCCACCGGACTTCAGAAACAGTGAGTACCTATTTTGGGCTTAGTTTTAGGCCTTTTTTTTTTTTTAGATTAGGGGTTTTTGGGCTGGAAAAGAGCCGATTGCCCTTTTAAGGCACCTTTCATTCCTATTGTCTGAAATTTTGAAATCAGCCAATAGGATGAGAGCTACTGAAATCTTATTGTCTGTTTTGAACAGCCAATAGGATTTCAGTAGCTCTAATCCTATTGGCTGATTTCAAAATTTCAGCCAATAGGAATGCAAGGTACCCCAAATTGAATGCTGTATTTTTTATTCAATCTTCATTCACTACGGACATCGGATGAAGAGGAGCCACCGCGCTGCCGCCGAGGACCACTGCCATTGAGGATCCACACATCGGGGAAGACAGCTCTGCACCTCCACTCTGCCCCGCCTTCATTCCGGATGAAGATAGAAGATGATGGAGCCGCCTGGAAGACCTTTTCCACTGGACTTCAGAAACAGTGAGTACCTAATTTGGGCTTAGTTTTAGGCCTTTTTTTTTTTTTTTAGATTAGGGGTTTTTGGGCTGGAAAAGAGCCGATTGCCCTTTTAAGGGCAGTAGAAGAGATGAATGCCCTTTTAAGGGCAATGCCCATACAAATGCCCCCTTAAGGGCAATTGGTAGTTTAGGTTTTTTGGTATTAGTTTTTATTTTGGGGGGGTTTACTGTTAGGGTGTAATTGGTAAGTAAAAGAGCTGTTTAACTTAGGGCAATGCCCTACAAAAGCCATTTAAAGGTCTCCATTTATCTTTGTAATTCTCCCACATTTACGCCTATAAATACTCTGTCGGAATTGTTCTCCTATTTATCAAAGCAAAATACGCCTAAAAATAAGCAAATACAACCGCAAAATTCTCCCACTCTATTCTCTCTCACGTAGGCGCACATGTGTGCCAAAGAAAGCACAACAAAGTAATTTTTTGGTTGTATTCTTAAAAATACGCCTTACTAATCGCTGAAACTCAGATTTATCAATTTTTTGCGCCTTAGGAGAACCTAAAATTCTCCTACAAATAAGTCAACAAAAGTTTTCCATAACCACTGTGGAGAACATTAAATTTACTCCACTTTTTTCGCGAGAGAAGATGGAATATTTCTTAATTTTGGCAGCAATAAGAATGAAATATGAATCAATTATGTAAATTTTCTTTTGATAATATATTTTTAAATCAATGAATGTGAAGATAACATTTTTATTTTTATTTTATGTTTTATAATAAATATATTATTTGAAAATAAAAATTCGGCGTCCTATTAATTTCTATTTGTAAAGGAAGACAAGCTTATCAGTCTAACGCTAACAATAAATGATATCAAGTAGAGATGTGATACATGCCCATAGTTATTAACATATTTTGGGTCACCACTGACATTTTTGCATATCTATAGGAGTCATAAGTACTGCAGGGGGTGTGGAAGGAGCTAAAGGTGTTATTGTTTAAATCATCAGTTTTTATTATTATAATTGTAGCATGTGTAAAAAAATATAAAGCTTTCTTACACATGACTAAAAACAAAAAATGCATTTATTGATTAAATTACAAGTATTCAGTTACATGTTTTGTCATAACTTAAAAAGAAAATAATGATATATTTATTTTATTACATTAAAATTAACTTAGGTTTGTATTTAAATAATGAAATACACAGTTTAGGGTGGTTTAAACAAGTTAGAAAAAAAAAATTAGGTTCTATACAAAAATCAAGTCTATTTGGGAGTATTTCTAATAATAAATAAGGTGCATACCGGTATATAAAACTAATGGAGAGATTTATCATTAATCTGCCGCATCTCACCTTTGGAAATTGACGTTAAAATACCGTTTTTATGATAAATATGGGCACCAAAGACGAGCTGCGGAGAACTGATAGAACTGAAAGTCGTATTTCAAGAATAAATGATAAATGGAGCCCTTAGGGCTATTGGTAGTTTAATATTAGATTAGGAGTGTTTTTAGTTTTGGGGGGATTTTTTATAGGGGTATTAGTTTAGGTTTACATTTTTTATTTTGGATAGCTTTGTTTATTTTTTTCTGTAATTTTACATTTTTTATTTTGTGTAATTTTAGCTTTGGGGTTTGTAGTTTTTATTTTAAAATAGACGGCCCTCTGGGCAGGCTTATCCCCTAGTATTAATATAATTGTGTTTTTTATGCAAAACTAGGGAATGGGTAATAAAGGAACATTGTACTGTGAAACTGAATACCCTTTAATGTGTTCCCAATGGTACATTTTTACCTACTGGAATGTATTAAATTGTTTTCAAATAGCTTGTTTTCCCTTTAATCTAATTTTTGAAATAGTTGATTTTGTCTGTTGAAATTTCCACCTATAGTAAACTATGAATACTGCAGTATATAGAAAAATTATCTAAACAATAGGCAGCAGCAGAAATCAGTCTCCCAATGGGGGTGGGAGAGATATTCCAGACCATTTAAAAGAGTGTTCATGTAGCAGCTTTGAATACAACAAACTCTTTTCAGCTGCCTACCTTGGTACATTGTCATTCATTAAATACATTGTGTTTGCTGTATATATGAAGGACATTATAAAATGATAACTTTTGTTCTGTTTCATGCTTGTGGGGCATATCACTGTTCAACAAAAGAGCTGTGGGAGATTTGATTATCAGCCAGTGAACTTCTCCACAGACCAGTATTGCACAAACTTGCACTTTTTGCTGAATTTTACTGATTTTTTTTTTTAACATTAAAATGCACAGCTTTAACTTTTAATGCAAAACATAATTTATTATGCTTTAATTCTGCTCTTTCATAATCAGTCTCAGTTTTAGAGGTGCAATGCTCCCCCAGTGTTTAATGTAACATTCCCAAACCTCAAAGGTGCCAGCTGCCCTGAGATTCCAGTGTACATCTTTTTTATGTGCCCACTGCTTTATACAGGGTAAAGAAATGGTAAATGGGGATGGTGGGGATTAGTAAATAAATGTAGGAATATGTAGTAAAAGAAGAGCCCTGCACACACCCCAACCCCCTACACCCTTCCTATTTAGTTAGGGGTGTCATAGAAAAGGGTTAACCAACCCTGCACCGGTCACCAGTGTGTGATGTAAAGGGTTAACCAACCCTGCACCTGTCACCAGTTTGTGATGTAAAGGATTAACCAACCCTGCACCTGTCACCAGTTTGTTATGTAAAGAGTTAACCAACCCTGCACTGGTCACCAGTTTGTGATGTAAAGGGTTAACTAACCCTGCACCTGTCACCAGATTGTGATGTAAAGGGTTAACCAACCCTGCACTGGTCACCAGTTTGTGATGTAAAGGGTTAACTAACCCTGCACCGGTCACCAGTTTGTGATGTAAAGGGTTAACCAACCCTGCACCTGTCACCAGTTTGTGATGTAAAGGATTAACCAACCCTGCACCTGTCACCAGTGTGTGATGTAAAGGGTTAACCAACCCTGCACCTGTCACCAGTTTGTGATGTAAAGGATTAACCAACCCTGCACCTGTCACCAGTTTGTTATGTAAATAGTTAACCAACCCTGCACCTGTCACCAGATTGTGATGTAAAGGGTTAACCAACCCTGCACTGGTCACCAGTTTGTGATGTAAAGGGTTAACTAACCCTGCACCTGTCACCAGTTTGTGATGTAAAGGGTTAACCAACTCTGCACCTGTCACCAGTGTGTGATGTAAAGGGTTAACCAACCCTGCACCTGTCACCAGTGTGTGATGTAAAGGGTTAACTAACCCTGCACCTGTCACCAGTTTGTGATGTAAAGGATTAACCAACCCTGCACCTGTCACCAGTGTGTGATGTAAAGGGTTAACCAACCCTGCACCTGTCACCAGTTTGTGATGTAAAGGATTAACCAACCCTGCACCTGTCACCAGATTGTGATGTAAAGGGTTAACGAACCCTGCACTGGTCACCAGTTTTTGATGTAAAGGGTTAACCAACTCTGCACCTGTCACCAGTGTGTGATGTAAAGGGTTAACCAACCCTACACTGTCATCAGTTTTGATGTAAAGGATTAACCAACCCTGCAACTGACACCAGTTTGTGATGTAAAGGGTTCATCAATGCTGCACCTGTCACCAGTTTGGATGGAAAGGATTAACCAACCCTGCAACTGTCACAAGTCTGTGATGTAAAGGGTTAACCAACCCTTTCCACTTTTAATCAGGTTGACATAGGCAAGGAACTCCAGGCAAGTCTGTGACTTAGTTCAGTGGGCGCGATGAGGGACATGAAACCCACACAAAGAACACCATGGGAATAAAGCAGATTTAATAATATAAGTAAATTGGAAACTATTTTAAAATTGTATGCTCTGTTTGAATTACACAAAAAAATATTGGAATTTCATATCCCTTTAACTAAATACTTCACTGTCTGAAAACACCCAAAATGCACCTTTAGTGCCACCCATACTAAACTATCTCTGGTGCTACCATTTAGGACTATAATATGGTAAATCCTAAAGAAAACCCAGCCTACTAGATTAAAATCCCAAAACACAAATTGGCAAAAAAATAAATCTAAAAACACAATACTTTTATTATTAGTCTGTTGATAAATTTTATACAGATATTAGACAAAGGCAAAACTTAAAGGGACAGTAAAGTCAAAATTAAACTTTCATGATTCAGATAGAGCGTGCAATTTTAAACAACTTTCAAATTTACTTCTGTTATCAAATGTGCTTTTTTCTCTTGGTATCTTTTATTGAAAAGTAAAACTAGGTAGGCTCATAAGAGCTCAGGAGTGTGCACGTGTCTTTAGTACTCTATGGTAGCAGTGTTTTGCAACATTGTATAACAAAGCTACAAATAATGTTGCAAAACACTGCTGCCAGCCATAGAGTATTAAAGTCACGTGCACACTCCTTTGCTCTTATGAGCCTATCTAGTTTTACTCTTCAATAAAAGATACCAACAGAACAAAGAAAATGTAATAACATAAGTAAATTGGAAAGTTGTTTAAAATTGCATGCTCTATCTGAATCATGATTAATAAAGAAATATTTATTAGGAACAAAAGTAGTCACAGCGCATCTACATAAAACATGAGTTAACAAACACAATGGCACAAAGCAGATTAAAATAAAAAGAAGAAAATAGCAAACTCTAATACTATTCTAGCATAGATCTCTGTCCTGAGGCAAATTGGAAGAAAATTGTCAAATACATTGTTGTCATCAGCCTTCCATTTAAATGACAATAATGTTTTGCTATATTCATCATTAAAGGGACAGTCAACACCAGAATTTTTGTTGTTTAAAAAGATAGATAATCCCTTTATTACCCATTCCCCAGTTTTTTGCAAAACCAACACTGTTATATTAATATACTTTTTACTTCTGTGACTAACTTGTATCTAAGCATCTTCTGACCACCCCTAATCACATGACTTTTTAGTTATTTTGCATATAGTTGCATTTTAGCCAATTAGTGCAGTGTCTGCCACTAGCTACAGGCGTGATCACAATGCTATCTATATGGCCTACATGAGCTTGCTCTCCCCTGCTGTGAAAAGTAAATAAAATAGAGGTGGCCTTCAAGGGCTTAGAAATTATCATATGTGCCTCCCTAGGTTTGCTTTCAACTAGAATACCAAGAGAACACAGCAAAATTGTTGATAAAAGTAAATTGGAAAGTTGTTTAAAATAACATGCCCTATTTGAAAAATGAAAGGTTTTTTTGGACTTGTCTGTCCCTTTAAATACATTTTTTGGCTGAGATTAGGTTCCTGGTCAGGTCCCTTTCAGAGAGGTGGCACGGAATTTAGCCATAAATAAGCTCCCAAGCCCTAGCTGAAAATATACTATGCATTATATTTTTTTTTTATCAATGCCATTGTGGAATCATGGAAAATATTTTGATACCAAACATGACGGTATGTCATATTTGGCACCCAGTAACATAAAAATGATTAAACCATATCCTGAGTGTCTGGAATGCTGTTAGTGATTTTTATTTGGTGATATCTGTGTCCATCAACCACCTGACAGATTTATTACTGAAAGTCCGGCAATAAACTCAGTCCAATAAAGAAAATAAATTGCATCTGATCAATAGAAATTACTGAAGTGTGATTCTAGATATTCTCGAATATTTTTGGTTCAGAACCACCACTGTTCATATGCATGACAGACATTAGTATCATTGAATCTCTCTTTATAATGTCAAAGCATATACTGCAATTCATTAGAGTGTTTTTTATCCTAACTCCAGCAAAAAGGTCAAACACATACATGTCCCTTTTTCTGAAGTGAAATCAGGCACTGCACTGGCTCTGCCCAACCCCACTCAGCTGACTCCATCCATGCCACACTCTTAACCTCTCCTGTTCCTGCTGACAAAACATTGGTGGGCTACCCCTCACTAAAGCTCCTTACTGCTTTTCCCAAAAAGTATCTAGGAACTATGGAAAAAGTCCTGTTCAAAAGCCATAACTGTTGCAGCTGCTGTTCAGGAAACCCGCAAAGCCCCTAATCTACTGATCAGATTCTGCTCAAGGGACCCATTGTAGGGGTTAAACCGATTGGGGCGAAACACAATCTATCGCTTGCTAATAATCAGCATGTTAACAACTGCCAATGAGGCAATTTTTATTGTTTATCGCTAGCTCCTATTTTATTATGGTTTTGCTGAAAAAAAATGGCACTGTAATTAATATGTGCCAGTCTGTTTTTCTGATCACATACCAAATTCTCACTACATAATAACACAATCACATCTTTAAATTCAACAGCTAAAAGGACTTGATAAAAACCAGACTACACTTTTTGACTTATTACTAAGTACCCCAAAATGTTTTTGAATGTGATGAACTTTTAAACCAATAAAATAAGCAAAATCAATAATCCAAAAAATACACATGGCCACTAAACCAATAATGCCCTCTTCAAATCTCTTAGAGATACATACACACATGGTTTGGTTTGAAGCACAGCAGGTTAATTCCATGTCACCTATTAGCATCACTACACATAAATCAACATACAGGGCCCCATTTATGAAGAGGCAAATGTAGCTATGGGGCCCAAGCATTTCAGGCTCACATGAGCGGGCCTGAAAAGCTAGTTAAGTAGCTGCAACCTCTCTGCCACCTCAAGGCTTGTGGAGTTAAAGGGACAGTGTACTTGATTTTTTTTGTTTAAAAAGATAGATAATGCCTTTACCACCAATACCCTAATTTGCACAACAAACAATATATTAATATACTTTATAATCTTTAAACCTCTAAATGTCTGACTGTTTGTAAGCCTCTGCAGGCCATCTCTTATCTCAGTGCATTTTATCAGCTTTTCACAGACACACAGTGCTAGTTCATGTGTGCTATATAGATAACATTGTGGTCACTCCCGTAGAGATATTTATGAAGCAGAACTAACTGGCTAAAATGCAAGCTTGTAAATAGTACTGAGATAAGGGAGCAGTCTGCAGGTGCTTAGATACATGGTAATCACTGGGGTAAAAAGTATAACAGTGTTGGTTATGTAAAACTGTGGAATGGGGAATAAAGGGATTATTTATCTTATTAAACAATAACAATTTTAAGTAAACTGTCCCTTTAAATGATCCTGATCTGATTGGGATGATTGACAAACCCTGCTCTTGTGCAATTGGTTGAGCAGGAGGGTGTGACTGCAAAAGCAACTGGTTGTGCAGTGTTAAATCCCTATCCGTCCAGCATTTAATAAATTGGACCCAGAATGCCTTCAGCCTGTGATGCTAGCGCTAAACCCACAAAATCACCATTTAGTTTGCGTATTTTTTTTGTGAACTAAGAAATGAGAAAAATTAATGCTGATAACAGATTTGTGTTGTTTTCAGGAGGTAAAGATTTCGAGTGTCAGAGGAATTAACGTCAGAAGCATTTTGGAATTGCATTAACTGGAAAACCACACTAATAGCAATGGGCACATTTAGAAATCGCTATCTGCCAAAAACAAGTGCAAAATTGTGCTCAACCCCATGGTTAGCTAGTTAGCTTGGTTCAGTAATGCAAAAATGTCATGTGTAATGAATTACAACACTTACTTTTTGCATCAGAATGTCCCTTTAAGTTCTATTTGAGGCCAGATCACACTTAATTTAGTAATACAAGCTGTTTATTATACAGGGACTTCCTGTTAGCAACTATTCTTGGAACATTAAAAAAGGAAATCCTTCATTAAAACAAGTAAAAGCTATCACTTTACAGTCATGAAAAAGCTGAGTTTTCTGCTTCCTGTTAACCAGTTGTTACACTTCCTCCTTATTTAAACTATTTTAATCACAGAGTGGAAACCTGATTGTGTGAATGTCAAATTAATGAAATAGCATTTTCCTTTTTTCATGATCTGGATGTTTTTGATGTATGGTTAATGTACAAATGTAACAAAGACCATCTGGGGAATTCATGACAGCTTGTCAAGATACAAAGCAACTCAAAACAAAGAGGAAGTTCTCCCATTTTTTGTGCGTTTACCAACAATAAAATTATGTATAGATATATGTTTCTGGATTTAAAGGGATATGAAACCCAAAATGTTTCTTTCATGATTCAGGTAGAGAATACAATTTTAAACAACATTCCAATTTACTTCTATTATCTAATTTGCTTCATTCTTTAGATATCCTTTGTCAAAAAAATAGCAATGTATATTGGTGAGCCAATCACACAAGGCATCTATATGCAGCTACCAATAAGCAGCTACTGAGCCTATTTAGATATGCATTTCAACAAAGGATATCAAGAGAATGAAGCAAATTAGATAATAGAAAAATTGGAAAGTTGTTTAAAATGGTATGCTCTTTCTTAATCATGAAATAAAAAACGAGGAGTTCATGTCCCTTTAAGTTTATTCAGCTTCACACCAGCAATGTTTCTAATGTATTATTGCAACGGCTCCTGCTCGATCAAAGGTAAAATTCACACCTCTGCTTAAAAGGATATAAAACACTGAACTTTTGTTCATGATTCAGATAGAACATGCAAATTTTAAACAACTTTCTAATTTATTCCTATTATCAATTTTCCTTTGTTCCCTTGGTATCTTTTGCTGAAAAACAGGGATATATTAGGAGCCGGCCCATTTCTGGATCACTTTATGGCAGCTGTTTTGCAAGAATGTTACCCATTTGCAAGAAAACTAGATAGCAGCACAATTTCCTGCGATGTAGTGCTCCAGATTCCTACCTAGGTATCCCTTTAATATAGAACTGCTAGGGAACAAAGCTAATTTTATAACAGAAGTCAATTGGAAAACTTATTTAAAATGGTATGCTCTGTCTGAATTACAAAAGGATTTAATACACCTTTAAGCATTACATATATCTATCTTTGGTATACAATAGGGAGAATCTTAAGGGACAATGCAATGTTTTCTTTGTTTTCTCTAGAAGAGGGCAATTTAAAATATATTACATTTTCCAGTGCTTTTTTTTTTTTGGGGGGGGGGGTTGGGTACTAAATTGATGTTCTTGTATTAAAAGTAACATGGTTTTATGCTTGTGAGCATTGTCACTAATAAGCAAAGATCTGCTTATGAGCATGTGAATTATCAGGTTTTAAGAACCAGCTTCAAAATCAAAATAAATAGCTTTAACTTGACCTTTTTTCATGCAAACATATTTTTATATCTTTTAACATTTTCTAGAGACTTTCTGAACTAGGAGGTGAGGGAGACCTGTGTGCAGTGACTCATGTCTGTTTAGTGACTGGAGGGCCAGTGCTGTGGGCACATTGTGTCTGGTGGGTTGTGGGTAGGGATGGGCGAATGTGTTTATATTCTAATTCGAATGTTAGAATGAATGTTATTGTAGAAATTCTATTTACATAATCGAATCTTGATAAGAACAAATATTCTTCAAAATTCTATTATCGAAATGTTATTTACAGTTTTCGAATGTCACTCGAATTCGAATGTGACATTCAAATTACAATATTACATTTATAAAACACAGTTGTAGACTAGAAATACTATTTCGAATTAGAATATTGGATTTATAAAACACAACATTAGACTAGAAATACTATTTCGAATTTGAATGTTAGATTTATAAAACACAGTATTAGACTAGAAATACTATTTCGAATTTGAATGTTACAGTCGAATGTCACATTCGAATTCGAATATTACATTTATAAAACACAGTTGTAGACTAGAAATACTATTTCGAATTCGAATATTAGATTTAAAAAACACAGTATTAGACTAGAAATACTATGTCGAATTTGAATCTTACATTCAAATTCGAATGTCACATTTGAATTAGAATATTACATTTCGAAATTGAATGTGTTATAAAATTTGAATATTACATTTCGAAATTGAATTTGATATAAAATTTATACATCACAGTTGTAGACTAGAAATACTATTTCGAATTTGAATGTTACATTCAAATTAGAATATTACATTTCAAAATTTAATGTGATATAAAATACATAGCTAAACATTCTATTGTTCGAACAAATATTTTCTAATGTTATTGAAAAATTTGAAAGCGAAAATTTGAAAATAGAATGTTAGAATGTTATATAAACATTCGAAAATTCGATTTGAACGAATGAATGTATCAAAATTCGTTTTAAACTTTGCATTTTTAGAAACATTCGCCAATCCCTTATTGTGGCAGGGCTGTCCCTGGTTTCGCCCTTTAAACCCAGGATATATTTTCTAAAAGAGAAGCAGTGGAAGAGACAGCAATAAAGAAGTCCAAACCCATGACAATCCTGCAATATGCTGTGCCTGTTTTTTAACTTGGCTCTTACTATAACCAGGAAAAATGAAGATTTAAAGAAGTATTTTCTAAATACAATTGTTCAATCGTCAATATCAAATATGAAAGCAACTTTTACACTTGTAATTATTTTATGGCTGGAAAAAAATGTGAAGTATAATTTATTTAAATGTAAACTGTAATTTTCCCAGCATTCTTCTTTCCTAAACTAATTTATTGGTTTGCTTTACCTGTCAAATTTCTAGACAACCAACTTTAGGACATGCTCAGACACCGAAACTAAATACAGTAACACAGTAAAGATATTTTCAAATCTTAAAGATGTTTGCTCAAGTATTGGCCTCCTACAAGCACTGCTGCCTATCTCTGTATAGTTATGAAGCCAACCCTTTAGAATAATTGCTTAATTCAATGAGTTGAACAGCCTGTGTTGATAAAGCATTGATGAAATCATTGACCCTGCTTCTTTTAGCTTTCACAAGGGTATTCTTCTTCTAATCAAATTTGCTCTTTGACCTTCTGAAGAACTACCCTCGCTGCTTCCTTGTTCCTCCACATTAATCCCTACTGTAGAACAACTAGACCTGCCTAGGCGAACCTATGTCACTAGTGCCCAGGGTTTCACTCAAAACAAGTTTGCAGGCACTCTGTCACTGGGCTACCACCATACTGTGTGACTTCATTGGTTGAGATGATATTTTTATTCCATAATATATCTTAACTTAAGCTTTATTTGTGTTGGCAGTTATGCACGTATCCTCAAAGGAATGTTGGCAGCGCGAGGCAGCCAAAAGAATGTTAGCTGCGCGCACAGCCAAAAGAATTCACCTAGAAGCAGCGAAGCTGCATCCAGGTGGATTCTGAAAATGGCAGGGTGGTGAAAGAATCCACTGAAAGTTGATTCTTTCACCACCCTGACATTTTTTGGAATCCAACTGGATGCAGCGAAGGCAAACAGAGCATTACAAAAACAAAAACCTACCCACCCGCAATAAGTATTTTTTTTTAAAAAAAACTAACCGCCCGCAATAAGTATTAAAAAAAAAAAAACCTTACCGCCTGCAATAAGCATTAAAAAAAAACTAACCGCCCACAATAAGTATTAAAAAAAAACCTAATGGCCCGCAATAAGTATTAAGAAAAAAAACAAAACAACTACCTAATAAAATTATTAACCCCTAAATCTGCCAACCCCAAGATAGCAAACTACCTAATACATCTATTAACCCCTAAACCGCCAAACCCCACAACGCAAATAACTCATCACTAAGCCCCCTAACCTAACACCCCCTAAATTAACCCCATTACATAAATTAAAATAATCCTAAATTACAATTAAAATAAAAAACCTAACATTACTTTAAAAATAAAGAAAACTAAGTTTAAACTAATCTAAAATTACACAAAATAAAAAGTCTGACATTACACAAAATAAAAAGTCTAACATTACACAAAATAATAAACCATATTATCCAAAATAAAAAAATTAAACCTAATCCCTATGAAAATAAAAAAGCCCCCCCCCAAAATAAAAACACCTGCTAATCTAAGAATAAACTACCAATAGCCCTTAAAAGGGCTTTTTGTAGGGCATAGCCCTAAAGAAATCAGCTCTTTTATATTGCAAATAAACCAAGTCCCCCCAACAGTAAAAGACCCCCCCAAATAAAAAACCTAACGCTAAAAAAAACTAAACTACCCATTGCCCCTAAAGGGGCATTTCTATGGGCATTGCCCTTAAAAGGGCATTCAGCTCTTTTACTGCCCTTAAAAGGGCATTCAGCTCTTTTACAGCGCTCAAATCCCTAATCTTAAAAATAAAAAATAAATAAAAAGAAACCCTAACACTAAGCCCCAAATAGGTACTAACGGTTCCTGAAGTTCGGCGGAGAAGGTCTTCTTCAAGCAGTGTCCATCATATTCTATCTTCATCCACAGCGAAGGCCGTGCGGAGCAGACTTCCCAGATGTGGCGATCCTCAACGTCGATCCTCGGCGGCGGCGCTCCTCAGCGGCGTGGAGGCTCCTCTTTTTGGAATCGCTCGCCACACACTGAAGGTTAAATGCAAGGTACCTCATAAAATCAGCCAATAGGATGAGAGCTAATAAAATCTTATTGGCTGATTTGAACAGCCAATAGGATTTCAGTAGCTCTAACCCTATTGGCTGATTTCAAAATTTCAGCCAATAGGAATGCAAGGTACCCCAAATTGATTGCGGTACCTTGCATTCAATCTTCAGTCTACGACGGACACCGGATGAAGTGGAGCCTCCATGCCGCCAAAGAATACCTTTGAGGACCGCCACTGAGGATACAGGCATCGGGAACACAGCTCCGCATTTCTGCTCCGTGCCGCCTTCACTCCGGATGAAGATAGAAGATGATGGATACGTCTGGAAGAAGACCGTCTCCGTCAGACTTCAGCAACAGTGAGTACCTATTTGGGGCTTAGGTTTAATCTATTTTGGATACCTTTGTTTATCTTTTTCTGTAATTTTAGTTTTTTTTTAGCTTTTGTAACTTTAGCTTGGGGGGTTGTAGTTTTTAAACAAAGACTGCCCTCTGGGCAGGCTTATCGCCTAGTATATATTTAATGGATTTATAAGGGGAAAAAACAATCTTAAAGTGTCAGTAAACTTTAAAAATAATGTTATATAATTCTACACATAGTGCAGAATTATATAACATTATATTAGCCAAACATTTATAAAACATAATTTCCCCTATTAATTTAAAAAAAAAAAACGCTGTTTCACAAACCCGCTCTCTTCTGAGCGGGTCTGTTATATATACTCAGCCAGCTGTATAGTCACAGCCCGGCCTGACCGCGCCATAAGACTAAGTGCAGCTCGCTCCAGCTCCAGATATGAAAACAACTTTCTAATTTACTTTTAAAATTGTCTTTGTTCTGTTGGTATCTTTTGTTGAAGAAACCGGCCCATTTCACTATATGACAGCAGTTGTGCAAGAATGTTATCCATTTCCAAGAGCACTAGAGGGCAGCACTATTTCCTGCCATGTACTGCTTCAGATGCCTACCTAGGTATCCCTTTAATATAGAATTTCATGGGAACAAAGCAAATTTGATAATAGAAGTAAATTGGAATTATTATTTTTTTTAAATGGTACGCTCTGTCTGAATCACAAAAGAGGTTTTCATATCCCTTTAATAATATAACAGTACAACTACAAATGTCATTGTATTGTATGGAACTCTATCCTTGATCAATAACATCATCTACTTAATCCCATATACGATCAATATGAAAAAAAAAAATCAATATTTAAAAAGAATATCAAATAATACATATAGAATGGATTGAAAATATTTTGAATGATTAAGGGCTAGATTACAAGCGGAGCTCTAATTTATCATGTGCCTGCAAACTGCAAATTTGCCAGAATGTTATCCATTATTCTATTATTAAATTTGCTTTATTCTCTTGGTATCCTTTGCTGAAGGAGCACAATGCACTACAGGGAGCTAATTGAATAGGGTGAGCCAATGGCATGAGACATATATGTGCAGCCACCAATCAGTATCAAGCTCCCAGTAGTGCATTGCTTTTAATGAGTCTACCTAGATTTGCTTTTCAACAAAGGACACCAAGAGAAAGAACAAATTAGATAATCCACCTGAATCATGAAAGTCTAATTTTTAATGTACTGTCCCGTTAAGTAAATTCTCCAATTAAGACTTGCCTTCTTAATGTAGGCTCATGTTCGCAAAAACTTGCTGTCATGGGAGTAAGAGGAATAAAATAGAAAAAAAATAATGAAAGCAAACATGGACATGAGCAGAAATATTACAAAAGAAACAGATGTCTACTAGTTTAGTACATAATATCAATAATAAATATTCATAAATCTGTATTAATTGGCTTATTTTTTCTGAAATACAGTTCAAATGGCAGTTTAGTTAATAGCTATACTGTATATTTTTTTATGAACTAAAATTAGTATGGATGAGACCAAAAAGTAGTACCATAAGAAAAAAGGATAATGTGCCAAAATAAGCAATCTGTCATAAAGGGTCCAGACAGGAAAACAAATATCATAGGACAACCATTTAAGTGAAATCATCTCTACACTTCCAAACTGATTCAGTGCTCAAAGTTCACTATCATACTAAAAGGTTAGTTATGCAGATATTTTATTGCAGCTAAGGAGTAATGCCTCTGTCTACAAAACATCCCTAAATGGTCATCCTTCTACTGTTAAAGGGACACAAAACCCAAAAGTGTTCTTTCAGGATTTAGGTAGAACATACAATTTTCAGCAACTTTCCAGTTTACTTCTATTCTCAAATTTGCTTAATTCTCTTGGTATCATTTGTTGAAGGAACAGCAATGCACTACTGGTTTCTAACTGAACACATGAGTGAGCCAATGACAATCAGTATATAAATGCAGTCACCAATCAGCAGCTAGAACCAAGGTTCTCTGTTGCTTCTGAGCTTACCTAGATATACCTTTCAGCAAAGGATAACACAAGAAGGAAGCAAATTAAATAATAGAAGCAAATTGGAAAGTTGTTTAAAATCACATGCTTTTGGGTGTCTGGTAACGATCTAACAGTTGAGATGAGCTGAGATGATTTTCTGGGATTCCTCTGGTCTCATATACATGTATTCTCTTCCCCAGTTTTGTCCTTGTCCCTCCCCTTCCTCTTTTTGTCCTGCCCTCCTCCTCTCTTTTCTTTTATCCTCCCCCCTTTTTTTTTTTTTTTTCTCTCTTCCTTTCTCCTTCTCTTTTTGGTTCTGGTATTTCAGGGTTGGGCTGTTTATTTAAGATAAAATTCAGCAGAACAATAATTGCTCACTGCTCCTGATTTAAATGTAAAACAATTTTGAACTGTTTGATTTCTGTGATTCCTGTTACCTGTTTCTGTAAATTACTGCTGATATCTAAATAAAATAATAAAAAAAAATAAAAAAAAATCACATGCTCTTTCTGATCACGAAATAAAAAATTTGGGTTTTATGTCCCTTTAACAATGTGATACTAGGCAGGAGGAACCAGCAAACAATGTCTTCAGTAGAATGGTTTCCATATACAAGCAACATGTCTGTCTAAGAAGTGTATTGTCAGAAAAGAAAAGTCCATATTCACACACAATATTATTTGCAACACCTCTTCTTCCTTTTCTGCAGGCTTCAGTTCAAACAAAGCAAGATAGGATATGTTGGTGAGAGACTGAGAAATGGGAATGTCGTCAAACATGACTCTTGGAATTGACCAGGTGAACAGCTCAAAAGATTTGTCTGACTGAATTGTCATGTGACATTAATTTGAGTGAGAATTTGATTTATTTGTATTGTCACACTATGCTACCAATATTATAGCACAAGTATGTGGAAGTGTTGTCTGCAAGATATTCAAAAAATGCTGCTTGGGAAGATGAAATATTTGAATTGATAAAAAACATAAATTATACTTACCTGATAATTTCATTTCCTTCTGTATGAGGACAGTCCATGGTATCATTCCTTACTGTTGGGAAATACTGAACCAGGCCACCAGAAGGAGGCAAAGACACCCCAGGCAAAGGCTAAAATACTCCCCCTACTTCCCTCATATCCCAGTCATTCTGCCAAGCGAATAAGGAACAGTAGGATAAATATCTTGGTATAAATGGTGCCGGAAGAGAAAACAAATTTTGGTCCGCCCATCGGAGTATAGAGGTGGGGGCTGTGAACTCTGCTCATACAGAAGGAAATTATCAGGTAAGCATAATTTATATTTTCCTTCTTAATATGAGGAGAGTCCACAGCATCATTCCTTACTGTTGGGAAAACTATACCCAAGCTCCAGAGGACACTGAATGATAACGGGTGGGGTAAAGTAAAAGCGGACCATAATCTGAGGGCACCACAGTCTGTAAAACCTTTCTCCCAAAAACTGCTTCAGCCGAAGCAAAAAAGTCAAATTTGTAGAATTTTGAAAAAGTATGTAAGGAGGCCTCGTTCTTAAAGGCCCAAGAGGAAGCCACCGCTCTAGTGGAATGAGCCGTAATCCTCTGAGGAGGTCTAAGTCCCGCTGACTCGTAAGCTAAGCGTATGACACTCCACACCCAAAAAGACAAGGAAGTCGAAGAGGCCTACAGACCCTTACGCTTCCCAGAGTAGATAACAAACAAAGAAGAAGTCTGTCTAAAATCCTTAGTAGCTTGAAGATAAATTTTCAAAGCTCGAACCACATCCAGTAGTAAACTTTCCTTCAAAGTAGAAGGAATAGGACATAAGGTAGGAACCACAATCTCCTGATTGATGTTGTGATCAGACCACCTTAGGTAGAAAAACCAAGCGGATACGTAGGACAGCCTTTTCAGTGTGGAATACCAGATAAGGAGGCTCACATTGCAAGGCAGCCATTTCAGAAACTCTGCTTGCCGACACAATAGCCAATAGAAAAAGAAGCTTCCAGGACAACACTTTAACCAAATGCATAGGCTCACATGGAGCCCATTGTAAAAGTTTAAGAACAAGATTCAAACTCCAAGGTGGAGTGTTAGATCTAAACACAGGTCTAATCCTGATCAGAGCCTTAACAAAAGATTGCACGTCAGGGAGCTCTGTGAGCCTCTTGTGCAGCACAACAGAAAGGGCCGAGCTCAGGGAACTGGCAGAAAGTCCCTTCTCCAGAACCTCCTGGAGAAAGGAAAGAATCCTGGCAGCCTTAACCTTATGCAGGTTAAACCACGCTCTTCACACCAGAATAAAGTAAGCTCTTCACACCTTATGATAGATATGATGAGTAACAGGCTTACGAGTCTGAATGAGAGTGTCAATAACCCTCTCAGAGAAACATCTCTTGGCTAAGACTAAGCATTAAATCTTCAGGCAGTCAGCCTCAGAGAATCTGATTTTGATGAACAAAGGGACCCTGTTCCAGCAGATCCCTGCAACAAGGTAACTTCCACGGAGGAGATGAGAACATCCCCACCAGGTCCGCGAACCACATCCTTCGCGGTTCACAATGGGGCAATCAGTATCACTAATGCCTGCTCCTGCTTGATGCGGGCAACTACACGAAGGAGAAGTGGTAACAGTGGAAAAATGTAAATTAGATTGAACCTCCAAGGCACTGCTAATGCATCTATTAGCTCCGCCTTAGGATCCCTGGACCGCGACCCATATCTGGGTAGCTTGGAATTGAGCCGGGATGCCATGAAGTCTATCTCCGACATCCCCCATCTGTTCCAAATCTCTGAAAACACCTCGGGATGGAGAGACCATTCCCCCAGATGAAAGGATTGTCTGATGAGAAAATACGCTTCCCAGTTGTCCACACCCAGAATGTGGATCGCTAACAGCGAGCAGTTGTGGGCCTCTGCCCACTCCACAATCTAAGATATTTCCCTCATTGCTAGGGAGCTCCTCATTCCCCCTGATGGTTGATGTAAACCACCAAGGTTATGTTGTCTAATTGGAATCTGATATACTGGGGCGAACCCAGAAGAGCCCAAGCCTTCAGCGCATTGAAGATCGCACAAAGCTCCAAAATGTTGATCGGGAGGAGGGATTCCTCTCGAGTCCACAGGCACTGTGCCTTCCTGGCACCCCAAACAGCTCCCCATCCTGATAGACTTGTGTCCATAGTCACAATCTCCCAGGATGGTTGCAAGACAGATCCAAATGATTGCCATTCCCCTGTCTCAGCATGCACAGCTAAAGTGGTCTAAGATGGAACCTGGCAAAAGGAATGATGTCCATGGTGGACACCATGAGACCAATCACCTCCATACACCAAGCTACAGAGGGCCTCAAGGAGATCTGGAGGGCAAAACAAGTGGAAGTGAGTTTATAACGTCTCTGGGAATAACCTCATGGATAAGGAGTCTATTATAGTACCTAGGAATTCCACCCTGGTACTGGGAATAAGAGAACTCTTTTCTAAGTTTATCTTCCACCCATGAGATAGAAGAATAAACAGAAGAGATTCCGAATGGTCTTCTGCCAGACAACAGGATGGTCCTTTACCCAGAATATCGACCAAGTATGGCGCTAATGCTGTAAGTCTGGTTCTGGCCACTGCAAGCAGAGCCCCCAGAACTTTCGTAAAAACTCTTGACGCAGTAGCTAGACTCAACGGAAGTGCAACAAACTGGAAGTGCTGGTCCAGGAACGCAAACCTTAGGAACTTGAAGTGTTCCTTTTGTATTGGGAACGTGAAGGTAAGCATCCTTCAGATCTATAGTAGTCATGAACTGTCCTTCCTGAACTAAGGGAAGGATGGGCTGTATCATCTCCATCTTGAACGAGGGGACGGGTAGGAATTTGTTTAAGCACTTTAGGCCCAGAATCGGGTGTAAAGTTCCCTCCTTCTTTGGGACCACAAAAAGGTTTGAATAGTACACCAGACCTCTTTCTGCAAGAGGTACCAGGACAATGACTCCTAGGGAGGAGAGATCCCTCACACACCCCAGAAAGGCTTCTCTATTTTCTGGCCTTGAAGACAGATTTGATAGGAGGAATGCCCCTGGGTGGATGAGACTTGAAACCTATTTTGTATCCCTGAGCGATGACCTTCAGGACCCACGGGTTTTGCACATACCCAAACCAGGCATCCGAAAAGAGTGACAGTCTACCCCCTACAAGATCCAGAGCTGGATCGGGGGGCCGCCGCTTCATGCCAACTTTGTATCGGCGTGCTTCTTGCTCTGCTTAGATTTATTACAGGACTGAGCCGGTTTCCAAGTCCCCTTGGATTGCTCAGGCTTTGTGGAGGGCTGCTGACATTGGGATTTATCCAACGAAAGGAACGAATATTAGGACCTTGTCCCTTAGGCTTGTTCTTCTTATCCTGCAGTTAAAAGGCACCTTTACCTCCAGTAACCATGGAGATAATTGAGTCCAGGCCTGGACCAAATAGAATCTTTCCCTTAAAGAGACAGTCAAGTCCAAAAAAAAAAAAACTGTCATGATTCAAATAGGGCATGTAATTTTAAACAACTTTCCAATTTACTTTCATCACCAATTTTGCTTTGTTCTCTTGGTATTCTTAGTTGAAAGCTAACCTAGGAGGTTCATATGCTAATTTCTTAGACCTTGAAGGCCGTCTCTAATCTAAAAGCATTTTCACCACTAGAGGGCGTTAGTTCTTGTATTTCCCATAGATAACATTGAGCTCATGCATGTGAATTTATGGAGGAGTGAGCACTGATTGGCTAAAATGCTAGTTTGTCAAAAGAACTGAAATAAGGGGGCAGTCTACAGAGGCTTAGATACAAGGTAATCACAGAGGTAAAACATGTATTATAACTGTGTTGGTAATGCAAAACTGGGGAATGGGTAATTAAGCGATTATCTATCTTTTAAAACAACAATTCTGGGAGGCAAAGAAGTCTTGACTTAGAAATGATGTTCGCAGACCAGGACTTCAGCCAGAGTGACGGGCTTGAACAGAAAAACCTGAAGCCTTAGCATTCAGGCGAATAATTTGCATATTTGCATCACAAATAAAAGAATTAGCCACCCTTAAGGCCTTCATTTTTTCCTGGATCACGTTGAGGGGACCCTCCACCTTGATCAACTCAGATAAGGAGTCACACCAGAAGGTATCCGCTCCAGCAACCGGAACTGGGAAAAGGGGGGAAATTCTTAATAATGTTCGCCATCTTTACGGGAATAGGGAAAGTTTGTGGTACAACCCTGTCCTTGTAGACCTTATCTAATTTAGGAATCAAAGGTCCCTCAGGCAATTTGGGCTCTGAAACCTCTAACGTAGCCAAAACTTCCTTCAGTAGAAAACGTAAATGCTCAATCCTAAATCTAAAGTCTGGTTCCTCTGCAGCTGGAGTCTTAGAGGCAGCAGATTCTGACCCAGAAAGAGAACCCTCTGAAGTATCAGAAGCGCCTTCATCATCGGATAATCTTGTATCAGATAAATCCAATAAGTTAGTAGATGACCCCTGGGAAGGATAGCAATATTTGACCTTTCGCTTGCGCTTAGCAGGGCAAGGTAAAGCACTAAAGGCCGCAGACACTGCTGTTCGTAATTGCTCAGTAAAGTCTGGTGGTTAAAGGGCCCCTCCAGATGGAGGATTAGGAGTGCTACGGGAAGCAGCATGTGTATTAGGAGATGACTGTAGGGTGCGCACTTCACGGGACGGAGACTCCTCAGAGGTGGACGGCTCAGTGGTATCAAACATATTGACCTTCTTTGACATGATTACTTTATCAAGGCATGTGGAACATAATTGAGCAGGCGGGTATACCGCGGCCTCCTCACAATATAAACAGGTATTAGACTTAGGTAAAGTGGGAGTACCCTCTAACGCATCAGAGTCCTCCATAGCTTGCGTATACAAAACAGACTATTGATTAATGAGAAAAAACGGTACCTTTATAGCACCAATGGCTGGGGCACTCATCACCTCCTATGACCCAGGCCAAACAGAGAAACCGCTTCTTCTCTGGTAAACCGCACGGTCAGGCAAGAGGAAATAAGTGTGACCACATGGTGCGCAATGCAGGAGTGCCCCTGCTATAATAGTAAAAAAGCGCGCCAAGCCTTTTAGGCTGCACAGCTCCAAAAACAAAAACAAAACAAACCAGTACACACACATGTCGCAGCATAATCAAATAAACTTATATGATTAGTCCCTCCTGTTCAATAATCCCCCTCCGGAGATATTAACCCTTGATTTCATACAGATAAAAGGAGCCACACTGTGACCCTGTCTTCTTGCGTTATCATATGTGTAAAAAAAAATGAAACAATCTTACCGGAATCTATTCCGTGGAACAGAAACACAGCCTCTCAAGTTTGACAGTCTTGTAGCATCGCTCCTGACATGGACTTGAGTGATGGAAGCAGGCAGTGAAACTCGTCAACACTGATTGCTTAGGATCTGTTAATACAAGTCTGGATGCGCTCGCAGAAAGACTCTCCCTGCATTTCCAGACTCTAACATTTGTCAATGCTCTCACTGAGAGGCTGACAAGACTACTTAAAACTCCAGTTCCATTTTGAAGGGTAGATACCCTTCATAAGAAACTACTCCGAATCTTCTGACACTTCTCTGCCAACCTCCTGTGACAAAAGGCAAAGAATGACTGGGATATTAGGGAAGTAGGGGGAGTATTTAAGCCTTTGGCTGGGGTGTATTTGCCTCCTCCTGGTGGCCAGGTTCAGTTTTTCCCAACAGTAAGAAATGATGCCGTGGACTCTCCTCATATTAAGAAGGAAAAATACTGTAGAAAATAAACATACCTCACATTCAGGATATATCATGTACATTTAAGATAAAACGCTGGAGCCCTACAAAAGCAACACAATTGCCCTTGCATTTTGAACAGTTCGGTATCTTATCAAATCATTAATGGTTCTGGAGACAATAATGAAAATATCTAAGCAATTCTTTATAATGTAAATCTTCTACAAACAATTTCTCCCATTGGTTGGCACAAGCCATGTTGTTGGATTGCCTTTGGAACAGAGCCAAAAAAAAGTTATAAAAGCTATATTGGAAGAGAGGAATCAAGTAAACCCCAAAACCCTGAATTCTGGGGCTAGATTTTGCACTGATAACAGCAAACATGGTTACGGAAATATTTTATGTTTCAGTTTTGGTTTTTGTTTACATTCATTGACAACTTAAGTGTAAGTCAGATCAATGGAGTTGATGTGCCACTAAGCATGAAATCCCCATGACAAAGAATTCATGCAAATCTGTGTAAAGAGGGGGACATTGAACATCCTCCTTTCATTATGGAGTGCACAGGAACAAATGCACCTGTACATAGGACTGATTGGCTGCAGCTAGGGTATTAAACAGGACAGTCCGGTATTTTAGCAGGCTGTCCAGTAAAATCTGTACAAAAATACTGGACACTTAAATGTCCAGTATTTTTAAAGACCCCTGTCAGCTTAATGTAAAGGGCCTTCTAGGCCGTTATGCATTAGAAATATGGCTCAAAAAGAAGTAACACTGTGCATTTTCTATGATATGTGTTACAGGCAACCATGGGAGTGTTCAATTATTGCTGGTTGTGTACCTATAGCAGCCAAAGGGGTCACATCACTTCTCTGTACATGTGTTACTGGCAACCAAGGTGATAAAATGACTGCTTAGTTGTGAAAGATGTATGTGGTGGGATCAAGGGTGGGGCCTAATGCCTGAAACTGAAGTTAAGAAGCAGCGATTGGGATGATTGACGGCCCCTGCTAGCGGCCGATTGGCCACCAGTGAGCATGGGGTGGCATTGCACAAACATTTCACTAGAAATGCTTGTGCGATGATAAATGCTGACAGCATATGCTGTCGGCATTTAGCGAGGTCGAGCAAACATGATTCGCTACAGCGAATCAAGTCCGCTCAACCTTTGGTAAATTTACCCCATTGTGTGAACCCAGCTACGCCTCGTATACGCCTCACCTATATGTTGTCCAGTATTTTTATGAAGCACAGCTGGCAACCCTAGCTGCAGCATGAACAAGTTTTCTATATGGATGTGTCACATGAGGAAGTAATACAGTGTGTTAGTCAGAAGAGCAGATATAATACAAGTATTAAAACATTTAGAAAATATAAAGTAAGAAGATAACTTTATATTGTCAACTTGCTATGCTGCAGCTCTTTACACAATGATTGCACATAGTAAAGGGATAGAAGCAGTTAAATTATTAGAAGCAGTTGGCTGATCCAATCAGCCAATCGGATTGAACTTGATTCTTATTGGCTGATTCCATCAGCCAATCAGAATATTCCTACCTTAATTCCGATTGGCTGATAGAATCCTATCAGCCAATCAGAATTCGAGGGACGCCATCTTGGATGACGTCGTTTAAAGGAACCGTCATTCGTCGTTCAGTCGTCGGCCAGGATGGATGTTCCGCGTCGGAGGTCTTCAGGATGCTGCCGCTCCGCTCCGGATGGATGACGATAGAAGATGCCTCTTGGATGAAGACTTCAATCGGATGGAAGACCTCTTCTGCCCCGCTTGGATGAAAACTTCTACCGGATGAAGGACCTCTTCTTGCTCCGCTTGGATGAAGAATTTGGCTCGGCTGGGTGAAGACGACTCAAGGTAGGGAGATCTTCAGGGGCTTAGTTTTAGGTTTATTTAAGGGGGGTTTGGGTTAGATTAGGGGTATGTGGGTGGTAGGTTGTAATGTTGGGGGGGGGTATTGTATGGTTTTTTTTTACAGGCAAAAGAGCTGAACTTCTTGGGGCATGCCCCGCAAAGGGCCCTGTTCAGGGCTGGTAAGGTAAAAGAGCTTTGAACTTTAGTAATTTATAATAGGGTAGGGCATATTTTTATTTTGGGGGGCTTTGTTATTTTATTAGGGGGCTTAGAGTAGGTGTAATTAGTTTAAAATTGTTGTAATATATTTCTTTTTTTTTTTGTAACTTAGTTCTTTTTGTACTTTAGTTAGTTTATTTCATTGTATTTATTTGTAGGAATTTTATTTAATTTATTTATTGATAGTGTAGTGTTAGGTTTAATTGTAGATAATTATAGGTATTTTATTTAATTTATTTATTGATAGTGTAGTGTTAGGTTTAATTGTAACTTAGGTTAGGATTTATTTTACAGGTAAATTTGTAATTATTTTAACTATTTTAGCTATTAAATAGTTCTTAACTATTTAATAGCTATTGTACCTGGTTAAAATAAATACAAAGTTACCTGTAAAATAAATATTAATCCTAAAATAGCTATAATATCATTATAATTTATATTGTAGCTATATTAGGATTTATTTTACAGGTAAGTATTTAGCTTTAAATAGGAATAATTTGTTTTAATTGTTAGCTGATACAGGCTCCTCTAACAATCCTACCAAAATCGGCTTTTATAATTATCATCGCCTAATTATATGCAATTGGAGAGTTTCAGCTAAAGGAGTCCTTATACCAGAACTCATTATTTTTCTGATCAGAGCCAGCTACAGTTTACCAGAGACTTTTTAAGGTTGAGGCCTCCCAATTAAACCCCCGGCGGAGTGCTTTGTAGGCCTCTGTCGTTAAGAAGTACCTTGTGAGTACTGATTCTACCTAACTACAGTGGGGACTAATCTGTCAAGTGCACCGGATGGAGCCTGAGGAAGCTATATTGTTGGAGCAGATCGTCCATATTCTTGATGCCCACTTTGCACGCCTTACAAGGGCAGTGGTGGCAGCGTGGGGCAATGGCGGAGACGCAGTTTCACAGCAAAGGGTAACTACGGAGGATGCGGTAACCCCTAGTCTGAAATCTATTCCGGATGAGAGCCTCATAGTGGCAGTACAAATCGAGTGGCCACAATCTGCTCAGCACCATCGGGAGAGAAAACTTACAGAAAACAACAATGTGGTTTTGGAACTGGCGGAGACTCACTCCTCTACCGCAACCCAACTCCTTACCAGTTCACATTTAACCCCCATGAGCTTGGCGAGTCGGCATATTCAGAAATTTCAGGATGACCAGTGTTACACCTTCCCTACAACTTCCCCGGTCCTCCTACTTGCCATGCTCACATTGAAGACAAACTGGCGATTGCCGGTTGAAGTGAGCAAAATACCGGTGGCCCCGCGCTACTCTGAGCACGATCTGCCTGACGAGAGGAGACTCCTTCAGAAGAGCAGCCCAGCTTGCCTGAATTTCTGTTGCGGTCTCAAGACGGGGGTAGGTTAAATGCCAATGTATCCACGGACTATGGAGGTGAGCGATAAACTTTTCACAGCCCCAAATGTGTTTAGACACTCTTATTGCTGCAGACTTTTGGACACTGGTCTTAGACCCTGGCTAGACCTGGACTTACATTTAACAATCGTTTAAATTCATATGTCAAACAACTGCATTCTAAGTTCCACTGCTCCCTTTTTGTTCTCTACCTTTCTGTTTGGTATTTACTTATATGCGGGGAAGTGAAGTGTTATGGCAGCAATATATAGATCTTCTTAAACTGCATGACCCCTTTGCACATTTCTTATGGGATTTCTGTTTATTATAAGAGCTGGGTACTTGAGCCTCATGTATTTTTACTATCACTGTAGGTAGCCTTATTTATTTAGACGCAGCAATTTTATTCTTTTAATGTGTTTCAAAGCCTATGTTAACACATACTCTGACCTCCCACCTGAGAGCTTGGCCTGGACTGGTATCTAATAACCGTTTAAAGTCATATGTTAAACAGCAGTGTTTTTATTAGGTATCGTAGAAACACATGGAATGCTTAACTATAAGTTGTTATTTGTATCTGTATTGGATAATGGTTTGATGGGGCAGCTATGATGGTAACCAATAGTCCTCATGTATCCATGCTACCCCTGTCATTACCTCCTCTGCACATTTATATTAATATTTTTGCTTGTTATAAGAGCTGTGCACCTAACACTTATGTATCCCCCTTATTATTATATATAAACTTGTTTGTTTAAGCACAGTAGTTCCATCCCAAAGTACCTTATCTTGATATTTCTAATTGTTTCCATAGGGTGGTGTCTTGGGGTTCCGCTGTCTACGGCCGGGGCAGGGGGTTCCTGACACCAGAGATTAGTATGAAGGTATCTTATAGCTAAATGCAGGCTTTAGATGGTTTACAATATTATGTAACTAGTAATATAAACCTTGTCTGCTGTGTGTCTGCATCAGTAAAGAAAACCTCCCTATAAACCTACAGTTTATATTATAATATGCTTACACCATAAGTGAAATACTGCTCATTAGCTGGATCTATACAACTACTGAATATAAATTTGCGTTAGCCTAGCCTTGTCTCCCCCCAGACATGTGTGAATGTTTATGACCCCTTCTAATACTGACTATAGGGATGATGACCCTTTTTCTATAATATAATCTTAAATATATCCACATATGCTACCCCCCCCCCCCCCCGGTGTACTCATACTAGTAGCAAGAATGTCTCTTTTTCCCCTTCATGACAATTACATAGCAAAAGCGATACAAAAATAAAATAAAAAACCTGAGGTTCAGTCAGTGAGTCCCAAAAGTGGTCTCCTAGTGTTAATGTAACCTTCTGTTCTTTTTTCTTCTTAATACATAGGTTATAAGGTCCAAGAGTGGCCTATTTGTTCAGTTAAGAAGGTTTAAAAATGTTCCATGGCATACCGTTGGATTACTTTTTTCTTTTGTTTTACTACAGCAATGGTACATATTATTTGCTTTATGTTTAATGGATAATAGACACTGTTCTCTTCATATGCTATTACAATATGTAACTTATTTCATGTGCCTTATACAGGCAGTTTTGGATTGTATATGTAAAATGCTGTATTGTCTTATTTGTATGCCTAAACTTTACCTCAAATAAAAAAAAAAAAAAAAAAAAAAAAATAGGAATAATTTATTTAATAAGAGTTAATTAATTTCGTTAGATTAAAATTATATTTAATTTAGGGGGGTGTTAGTGTTAGGGTTAGACTTTAGGGGTTAATACATTTATTAGAATAGCAGTGAGCTCCAGTCGGCAGATTAGGGGTTAATAATTGAAGTTAGGTGTCGGCGATGTTAGGGAGGGCAGATTAGGGGTTAATACTATTTATTATAGGGTTAGTGAGGCGGATTAGGGGTTAATAACTTTATTATAGTAGCGCTCAGGTCCGGTCGGCAGATTAGGGGTTAATAAGTGTAGGCAGGTGGAGGCGACATTGTGGGGGGCAGATGAGGGGTTAATAAATATAATATAGGGGTCGGCGGTATTAGGGACAGCAGATTAGGGGTACATAGGGATAATGTAAGTAGCGGCAGGTTTACGGAGCGGCAGATTAGGGGTTAATAATAATATGCAGGGGTCAGCAATAGCGGGGGCGGCAGATTAGGGGTTAATAAGTGTAAGGTTAGGGGTGTTTAGACTCGGGGTACATGTTAGAGTGTTAGGTGCAGACGTAGGAAGTGTTTCCCCATAGCAAACAATGGGGCTGCGTTAGGAGCTGAACGCGGCTTATTTGCAGGTGTTAGGTTTTTTTCAGCTCAAACAGTCCCATTGTTTCCTATGGGGGAATCCTGCACGAGCACGTTTTTGAGGCTGGCCGCTTGCGTAAGCAACTCTGGTATCGAGAGTTGAAGTTGCGTTAAATTATGCTCTACGCTCCTTTTTTGGAGCCTAACGCAGCCATTCTGTGGACTCTCAATACCAGAGTTATTTAAAAGGTGCGGACAGAAAAAAGCCAGCGTTAGCTACGCGGGTCGTTACCAACAAAACTCTAAATCTAGCCGTTAATCTTTTAATTTTTTTCCCCAGGAATCGTGAGTGCTCAAAATAAGAATAGATTCCTTTGTTAGTGGAACTTTTATTTTTGTTATTTGGGAGAGAAGATAACCAATTTTCAACCAGAATTGGTTCAATTTCGGACAATCCCATAACAGATGTCCTAAGTCTGGATTGTCCTGAGAACATTTAATACATAGATGTTTAACTTCTCTATTCCACTTGGCCACTCTACGTGGCATGAGGTAGTCTCTGTGTAGAAGGGCATAATAATTGAGTTATCCTGAGACTTTTTAGGAGAAGTCCATCCAGACCAAGAGTATCTACTAGTTTTACCCAATAGCTCATCAGTTCTGTTGATAGTCTTTTCACCTCTGTTGCCCTAAGGATTTTGTAGATTGATGACAATGACCATTTTTCAGGATCAATTACATTCATTAATGGATGATCTAACCATAGTTGAAATGTAATAGTTTCAGGTAGACCAATTAGGCGCAGGTTATTATGTCTGGCTCTATTTTCCATGTCCTCCATTTTATTGGATAGAGTTGTATTCTGTTTGTTTTTTGTTTTTGTTTTTATTGAGAAAAGTCCAGGTCAACAACAAGCAATCAATGACGTATTATTCAGGTTACAATTATGAAATACATGGATAAGAAATACTTACAAAGAATATGAATATATGAGGTAGCTAATTCATAGAAATAGTAGTGTGGGCATATTGTCTTGTCTTGTGGGAAACCCATGCACAGATAGTAGGCAATTTTCTAAGATAGACAAATTGTATTATAAAATAAGCTTACATGACATGACCCACAACACAAACAAATTTCATGGTTACTGCAGCTTTCTCTTGTTCTGTCACCTGAACTCTCCCATTTTTTAACTGTATGAGACCAAACATAAACTAACCTAAACAACAAAGAACAAAACACAAATAAACAATTAAACACACATACAACAAAACAGATACCAGGAGCCCTATACGTGGTATAATGATGTTACATTAGGGTACATAAGTAGGATATCCTGAAATTTTAAAGGCTGATATGTATATTGGTAAGCTGATCCATTGGCTTCTCTTGAATACCCCTAGCGTTGTTGGCAAGGTAATCTAAAATGATCAAATGAGTGGTCGGGGATTACTAATTCATTGTATCAGCAAATATTATCACTTTCATAGGTTAGCTTTGAGTACTAGGCGATCAGCCGCCTCAGCAATGGGAGGAAGGAAATAGGTCTGATACCTGCAGTGTGGTCAGATTGCAATAAGAGAAACCTAGCTGCTGCATAGCCTCATATGGTACAATAATAGTCAACCCCTATATAGCAAAAACGAAATCATATGCACCATACAGGGGAGACATCGCTCAATATTTCGTTTCTGTAAAAAATATGTTTACACATGAAACATCACGGTAGAAAGCATGAGGCAAAGATAAGAACTGTTACACAACAGGTGAAATAAATGTCAATCCAGTTAAAAAAAAAAAATGTTTGTGGTCCACACTTATACACTTCTGCAGTCAGCCCCGAGGAAAAAAAAAAAAAACCTATGAATTTAGAAATCTATTATGACACTATGAGCGGTAGGTGTAATATGAGGAATTTGTAGCGTGAGATAGGTATGTAGTCAAATCTTTGGACAGTGGAAGTAAATATGTTGAAAATTGACTATGGGCTACGGGCTGAGCTGTATGGTAGGTTACAGAATTCAAATAAGTTGTAAAGCATTAGTCTTGGTCATATATACATGTGAAATGGAGCAAGGTAATAAAAGACATGCAGAACCTAACTGAGCGGGATTAAAGTGTTTTGTTGCATAAATTACAAACGTGTTTAAACATATAAACAAACAGAATTATACGAACTACAAAAACAACAGTAGTCCACTAAGTGGAGCATAGCTTTAGCTGATATCACAATTCAGAATGATATACTTATGCGTAGAATGTCCACTGATAGTTTCTCCTGCCTGGAGGCAATTTTGTGTATGAGAGCACCTGCAATAAAGAACGCTCCTTCTATATATGCAGCTTCTTATTCCTGCAGGATGCCGACGGCATATGAAGTTTCAATCCTAATTGAAAAACAACAAAGTAAAACAGATAGTTGACAGGACAATTAAGCAGTGACCCCGTAGTAGGTGAGTTAGCCCCGACAATCAGGTCATCCGATTCCAGACCGTTCTATGAGAAGACGGCAGGGCTTCAGAGGAATGCATTGCATCTCAAGGAATCGGAAGCCATATGATTTTTGCGTACTTTCATCTTGCGACTTTCTCTCTGCATATGTCTTGTCTCCAATGGCAGCCTCAGGTTTGCTGATTAGTCGTGCGCGCTTTAGATCCACGTTGTACTAAGATGGAGCAGTGTCAAAAGGCTGCAGTCCTCTCCTTTTGAGCAGGATGCAGCACCCTCTCCTTTTGAGCAGGATGCAGTACCATCTGCCATGCATGGTAAATCACCTGTTTCGTAATCAGCGTTGGTGCTCCCCTTCGATGCTGATTTGAAACTGCAGTAAGAGCTATCATTTAGCCCAGAGGGTACAACGACGCTAGTGGGCCATTCCGCATAATCTCTCAAGTCAGAGCGAGTGCCGACTAGCCATGCTGCGTCCCAAGATGAATGGTGTTGAGGTGGGTGCAGCGAATGAGGGTCCTCCTTAGCAGGTAGGGTGGCAGTAAACTGTGATAAGTGTGGTCCCTGAGCAGACCGGATCACCTCATGAAGTGCTAGGCAAGAATTTATGAGTTTATTTAGGTGCTGTAGGAATATTTCCATCAGTTCTTTAGTTACAGCGTCCATCTTGTAAAAGTAACAGACACCTTTACTGTGTCTCAAGTAAGCTTTTAAAGTGCCTTCCGGGGAAGAGAAGATGTCTATTCCTCTATCCATGATAGTTTTTGGACACAAAGATTGTCAAAAAAGATATGGATGGCTTTAAATCCAGGCTGCATGAAGGATTTTTCCACAAGCAGTAGCAGAGCTTCAGTATCTTGCTGCCATCTTGGCATGCCATCCACCGGAAGTCCCTTGTATTCTGTTTTAATAATAATTACATTTTTGATTCCATAGAATTTTGGACATCGTCTTAGTTAGAGATCCTTTGTTCCAACTCTGTTATTCTATCAGTCTGAACTTTAATTTCTCCTATTATTATGTCCAATCTCTTGTGGATTTCCTCTAGTTTCTGAATGATCAGTGCTGATACCTGTACGGCAATATCACTCACATCAAGGGGATCAGATGGTTTCTCTTCCACTGTTGATTTATTAGGGGAGTTAATCGCCTTAGTTACTTTTTTGTCAGGGTTTTTAAGTTTAGGAGACATTTTTAGCTTGAAGAAGAAATTTATCCATAGACCTCTCAGTCCTTTTTTTCTTTTCTTTTTTTTCTTTCTTTCCTTCCCATTTTTTCTTTTTTCATCCCTTTTTAACCCCTTTTCTTTTTCCTTCTCTTTCCTTCTCTCCCTTTTTCCTTCTTTATTTCTTCCTTTCTTTCCTTTATAGGAAGACAGGGGGAAGGTAAGCCCTTAAAATGAGCGCTCCTTTGTGTGACTTGGTTTTAGCGGTTGCTTAACTCTTATGTTCATAAGGAGTTGATGGCAGGGCAGAAGAGATTACATGGCCAGAACATAAGGCTGGGAGATTTAATATAAACAAAATCTTTGCCAGTCAAAAAAGTCCCCAGGTACACATGTTAAAGCACTTAGAAACCGATCATGATTGAGAGCCAGGCAGCATTGAATTATAAAAGAAACCAAAATCAGTTTAGCAGCTTATGTGGGTAACCTACTTCAATGTCCAGGAGCTCTCAGTAGATTGAGCTGAGCCCCCTCAAACACAATATTTACACAAGTGGGTCTCGCTTGCAGGGCTTATTAAACTTGGCAGGATGCCTGAGTAAAGTTATCTAAAGAAAGCAAACTGCCAAATCAGGTTTTATGTGTACTTTATACTGGTAGGCAAGTTAATATGTAGGAGAGTAAATCAAGTCCATCCAGCAGACATGAAATATACAATAAATGCGGGTTCAGAATAAAATCTCCCAGCTTAAGTCACATTTGTGCATATAGATAAAAGGGCTTTCCAGAATTTTCACAGGGCTGCTTGTGAGGGAAATCCGGTGATTTCTCCTCCAGTATCGCCTGGCAGCGCTAAACTTCCCACTGACCTTCCGTTGGAGACCTCTCTGCCACAGGGGAACCAGCTAGGATGTGGTTACCACACCGCTCTGCTGCCATTGCTCCTGCCTGGGTTGCGCTGCCGAATTACGTGCTGACGTCACCAGTCGGCCAACTCCCCCGCAGGTGTCAGTCTTATTCCTGAGCAATTTACATACAAACTTTACATTTTGTTAAAACATGATTTTTGGTGAAGAATTTTGTTCCGATTTTTGGTGAAGAATTTTGTTCCGATTTTTTTGATGCACTTTAACAATACAATTTTTTTCTGCATATTTTTGTGTGAATGGTTCAATTAGTTGTTTTGTATGATTTTTAAAATACTAATTTTATTGTAAAGTCCGCATCACTTCCCCATACGAAAATGCAGTATACGCCCCTTAGCGAGACCCTATTTTCAGGGTGAAAAGTAGCTTTAGATCATTGATTCCACCAGGGAAATAGAAGCACTGACGAGCATTCTTTAATAATCTAGCCAGCCCAGAGACATTTAGATCATAAGGCCCTAAATCCTGGGGATACTCTTCTGTGTTTGGGGACCAGCAGATCACAGCCCAACCAAATGCAGAAAACAGTGACAGAGGCTGGTGATCAGACATTTGCAGTATAATAAGACCACTTGAATGTAGTACTAATCTTCTATCTTCATTTGTAAATAATAATATGAATAAAAATAATGATAATATTTATAAATAAATATATATAGTATACAGATTATAGGACTGATAAGGGTTACTAATAAATAATGTGTTACAGGAAATTAAAAGTGAAGACAAATGCCAACAAATTTAAATTATATTCTCACTTAGAATTGTTTGATGCATTGGGAGCATGAAATCAAATTAGTCTGGTTCTACTTCACTGATATAGATGAAAGAAATATTTTTTTGGAAATGTGCTCTAAAACTGCAGGCTTACTTTCCCTTTAAAATGTATATTTGGCTCATATTTCATTTTATGATAATAGCCAGTGCCCTGACAAGCAAAGAAGAAAAATGTGTCACAAAACTGTTTTATATTCTGCACAGACCGTGAAAGACATTCAAATAGTTCATCTGGACAGAAAAAAAAAAATATTTCCTTCTAACACACAGTAAGAAACCACTTCACGCTTGCAACTGGGATGTTCACTTCCAATTGTATAGTCTTGTCATGTGAACAGATGGAAGAAAAAGAGCTCAGCTTTTACGGAGGATGGGTTAAAGGTCTAATGCCTAAAAAGGTGGGTTCGACAGAACCCAGCAGCATGAGCTTTCTGTACTGTGACAGTGAGAATTCCAGCAAGCCTGCTGGGATGGGAAGAATATAGATACAAGTACCTCGGCAGGTTCACAGCATCCCGGCACCAGCTAAGCCCTGGCCTTGTATAGATGCTTCAAATCTTAAGGCGTGTCTAATCCAATCACAAGCAGATTGGAAACTATCTGTATACCTCCCATATAGCATATTCTTATAGGCTTATACCAAACCTCTTTCTTTAGAAAGTCTTCGCTGTTGTTTTGCTATCAATCAGTATACCCAATAAGCCTCCCTTGGGCACGCTGAGCTAATCCTATTTACTCAGTCCATCAATTTAACAGCTTTACATATTCACATCTTTAGAGGGACACAACTGAAAACATTACCCACACTCCATAAGAGAGAAAGAAACCGTCTGTAGATAAATTAAAACTGGCCTGCACATGCTGACAATATTTGTTATAAAGGAGATGAAGTGAAAAAAACAAAAAAACCTTAATGTTTGCTTGTGCCCACTGTGCCCCCGAGCAGTAATAGTGATTGTTGTACAATGGCATACCAAGATAATAATAAACTATAATAAATATTATTATTATAAATATTTATATTAGAAATATGTTACTTATTAAAGGGATATAAACCCCCAAAAACTAATTTCATGATTCAGAGTGTAAAATTTTAAAAAGCATTCCAAATGATCAAATACTTTGTTCTCTTGGTATCCTTAGTTGAAAAGCATACAGGAAGGTGAAGGAGCATGCACACAACTGGAGCAATATATGTTGTTTCTTTTTTAACTATGTTATATATATTTGCAAGAACAGAAGGTGGCAGCAGTGTTTCCTGTCATGTACTATTCCAAAAATGTCCACACTAACTATAGATATCTCTTCAACAAAGAATACCATGAGAAGGATGTAAAAAAAATGTCAGAATATAAGTAAAAAGAAAACTTTTTAAAATGTTATTCTCTGGGGCCTATTTATTAAAGGTCTTGCGGACCTGATCCGACAGTGCGGATCAGGTCCGCAATACCTCGCTGAATGCGGAGAGCAATACGCTCTCCGCATTTAACATTGCACCAGCAGCTCACAACAGCTGCTGGTGCAACGCCGCCCCCTGCTGACTCAGGGAGGTGTCAATCAACGCGATCATACTCGATTGGGTTGATTTCCGGCGATTCATGTCCGCCTCATCAGAGCAGGCAGACAGGGTTATGGAGCAGTGGTCTTTAGAACGCTGCTTTATAACTGGTGTTTCAGGCGAGTCTGAAGACTCGCCAGAAACACGGGCCCACAAGCTCCGTTCGGAGCTTGATAAATGGGCCCCTCTGTCTGAATCATGAAAGACAAATGCTAGGTTTCATGTCAACTTAATGATTGTATCCCAGATCGTGAAGTTTTTTTTTAATACAAACACAAAGTAAATATTATAAACCACAATCCAAAAAAATCTGCCCACAAAATACATGTTGTATATGTGTTTATAACTGTGATTTTGTTCAAAAAACTTGCTGTTTTTTTGTTAATTCAGAGGAGTCCAGAGATTCACCCTTTAAAAAACCTCCAACCATTTAGCATGAGGGGCCTCTTTGAATTTTTTTTTCTCTTTGGGGGCTGTTGGGCAAATCTTAAAAAAAAAATGTAAAAAAAAAATTAAATTTTTTTTTTTTTTGCTTACCTGATAAATGAATACATTTCATGAGTCCTAAGGTGAGGGAATATTCCCATCCTGACCACTAGGAGGAGGTAAAAGTCACTCCCAATACACCAGAGGTTTAAATCCCTCTAACTTCCCATGATTCTTAGTCATACATATAGCCAAAAAGATGAGGAAAAGAAGGAAAAATAAAGCAGGGCAAAGAAGTGCAAAACAAGTACTGCTGCCATCTGAACAAAAAGAAAGGGTGGGGATCATGGACTCTTACCATCATGAAAGAAAAAGAAGCAGACATATCAAAGTGATAAAACTTTGAAAAATGGTTTAAAGAAGACCAAGTAGCTGCCTTACAAATCTGATCAATACAAGCCTTGTTACGAAAGGCCCAAGAAGTAGCAAAATCTCTAGTGGAATGAGCAGTAATATGTTCAGGTTTTTTTTTCCATGCAACCAAATAAGCATTACTAATTAAAGCTTTAAGCCAAGCTGCTAAAAGGGTAACAGCCAGAGCTTTCTGACTTTCCAAGGCCCAGAAAACTTAACAAAAAGAGAAGAAAGTCTAAAATCATTTGGGGCTTACACATAATATTTGAAAGTCCTTACAACATCCAAGCTGTGGAGAAGACGCTACTTAGAATTCTTAGGAACTGGTCAAAAAGAAGGAACCACAATTTCCTGATTGATAGTATTTGTAGATTGCACCTTAGGAAGTAAAGAATAGCTAGTGCGAACAGCCTTATCCTGATAAAAAAATCAGAAAAGGAAGATTGCATGACAAAGCAGAAAGCTCGGAGACCCATCTAGCCAAAGAAATAACTAGAAGAAAAAAGAACCTTCTTGGATAAAAGCTGAAGGTATAAACCACTCACCAGTTCAAAAGAAGGAGTCTGAAGAACCTGCAAAACCAGATAAAGAGGAGAAACTGGATGAAAAACTGGTTTAATTCTAATCAAATCCTAAACAAAGGTCTGAAAGTCAGGAATTTTAGCAATTCTGTTATAAAACGAAATGGAACGTGTCAAAATGTGACACTTCTGACACTAGCTGATAAACCTCTATCTAGGCTTTTTTGCAGGAACTCAAGAGCTCTAGGAATTCTAAAAGAAATTTCAATGAAAACCTTTGCGAAAACACCATGCAAAAAAGGTTTTCCAGACATTATTATAAATACGTTTGGTAACAGGTTTTCTAGCCTGAATTAAAGGGACAGTCTACACCAGAATTTTTATTGTTTTAAAAGATAGATAATCCCTTTATTACCCAGTCCCCAGTTTTGCATAACCAACACAGTTACAATAATATACTTTTAACCTCTGTGATTATCTTGCATCTAAGCCTCTGCAAACTGCCCCTTTTTTCAGTTCTTTTGACAGACTTGCAGTCTAGCCAATCAGTGATGGCTCCCAGATAACTTCACGTGCACGAGCACAGTGTTATCTATATGATATACGTGAACTAACACCCTCTAGTGGTGAAAAACTGTTAAAATGCAATCTGAAAGAGGTGGCCTTCAAGGTTTAAGAAATTAGCATATGATCCTCCTAGGTTAAGCTTTCAACTAAGAATACCAAGAGAACAAAGCAAAATTGGTGATAAAAGTAAATTGGAAAATTGTTTAAAATTACTTGCTCTATCTGACTCATGAAAGTTTATTTTGGCCTAGACTGTCCCTTTAAGATATCAATAATAGACTTGTGCGCAGTGGAAACATTTGTTTCGGATCGATTTGAATTCGGATACATTCGAATGCATTCGTTTTGGATTCATTCAGATTAATTAGGATTCAAACAAATTTGGATGTATTCGGTTCATATTAGATTTGTAAATTTCGAAGTTCTGTATGTGTTAGGTGGGATGTGCTGTGTATTAGACTAGTATTATGTACTGTAATATTAGGTGTTACCCATAGCAGAGTGATATAACCTAATATACTGTACAGTACTAGTGTAATTGTGATTACTCCATGGCCATCCGAACGTAGCAAATAAATCTGAATTAATTCAGATTTATTCGTTAGTTTCGGTGCTACGGTAATTCGAATTGATCCAAAGCTCCGAATTTTGATTCGGAACAAAACGAAACGCACATGTCTAATCAATAACCTTGTCAGAAAAACATCTACAAGAAAGAGTTAAGCATTTCATCCACATGCTGTCTTATTCAGAGTTTTGAAATCTTGATAAAAGAAGGGTCTCCTTGAAAAACCTAATAGTAGTTAGTGAAACGTATGTTGGAGTTATCAAGAACTGTTCAACTGGTCCCAAGGAGGGGTGTTTGTACCGTATAACAAGATTACAAATACAGTGTGGAGCTTTATGCTGTCTGAAGCAACGGACTATCATACGCCAAGTATTTTTGTATGCTTGTACCTGTAGCCCTTAGTGATCTATATGAACATTTACTTTTAATAAATTATATATTTGCAATAAGCATTTGTGTCCATTTGTATCCAGTTTGCCTTGGGTCTATATGATAGAGCTTATTATCTAGAGCTGTTGAAGCACTAACAAATGTGAATATTCTGAGTCTGCTTTCCTTTCATTTGGGGATTGAATGTTATAACAGTATCATGTTATGATGTGTTTCTTTCTTTGCCTTTGAGGAACATTGCATGAGCTATCTGTATTTGTGGGACTGTTACTTGAATTTATATAAGGTGGCGCAAATAAATGCCGTTCCGACTTTAGTGGTATCTATTGAAAATAAAACTCTCTATATGAAAGTGTCCTCCTGATGTATTCTAATTGGTGTATGCAAAAACAGGGCAAACCTTATTCACAAATCCCAATCTGTAATAAAGAACAGTATTATGGTAGAGTTAATAAAAAATCAATTTATTAATAATCTAAAATGAATACCTAGACAAAACCAAATCTCATGTATAACATCCTCAATGCTAAAAGTACTAAACACCGGTGTTGGTAAACTATTACTACAATTTAGGCCAGTAAAAAACAATCAATAATTAGATCAATATTTAAAATAAAGTAAAATAAGTCTAGACTTTGTAAAAAACAGTGGCAATGAAACGATTGAAACAGATTAACAAATCTTCCTATATAGTGTTAAACTTGTCTCTACAAGTAACACTATTAGGAGTATACACAGCCCTCAGAATAGGCTTTTGAAATAAAAATCATGAAAATAGTATCAACACAGTAATGTCCGTTTTTCAATGTATCAAGGTTGAGGCAAAATGATGTGTTTCTTTCTTTGCCTTTGAGGAACATTGCATGAGCTATCTGTATTTGTGGGACTGTTACCATTTCCATTAAAGGACTCATTCACTTTGGATATATTCTTGTATATTGATGTCAGGGTGCCAGTAATCAGACTGAGACGAGAATTGCAAAAATAATCAAAACCAGAGCTGGTAGTCAGACGAGCCGAGTCAGGAGCCAAAGCGAGTAGTCAGATGAGCCGGAATCAGGAACAAGGAGAACAGCAGAGTCAGGAACAAGCCAGGGATCAGGAACCAGGAGGGACGTCAGACAGCCAGGTAATACACAGGAGCTCTCACAAACAGGTCTGAGACAACGCAAGGGCAAAGCATACTGAAAAAAGGCCCTTTAAATAATAAGTGATGACATCACAATTCTGAGACTGCATCCTGTCTCACACGGATGATGTAAACCAGTCTGGCCATAAAAGGAAGTGCAGGAAATGAGCAGCGTCACACAGTATGCACCAGAGTCATCAAGAGAGGTGAGTAAAATGGCTGCCAGCAGCACATGGCAAACAAGGCAGGGAAAAAACCCTGACAATTGGTTTGTATTATAATTATTTGTGTGTGGTATTGTGCACATTTAATTTTTGTTTAATTTACATATAGTTTGTGTTTACCACATTATTGTGATTTTTATATTATTGATAAAAGAATGGGACTTGAGAGAGAAGAACATTTCTTAAAAGACCAGAGGCCCGAACAACACCTGTTTGCTTCATAGTACCAGTAAGCAAATAGCTTAAAGGGACAGTAAACACCAAAAATGTTATTTAAAAAAGATAGTTAATCCCTTTATTACCCATTCCCCAGTTTTGCATAACCAACACAGTTATATTAATATACTTTTTACTTCTGTGATTACCTTGTATCTAAGCTTCTGCAGACTGCCTCCTTATCTCAGATATTTTGACAGACTTTCATTTCAGGCAATAAGTGCTAACTCTTAAATAACCCCACTGGCGTGAGCACAATGTTATCTATATGATACACATGAACTAACACCCTCTAGCTGTGAAAATCTGTCAAATGCATTCAGATCAGAGGCGACCTTCAAGGGCTTAGAAATTAGCTTATGAGTTTACCTAGGTTTAGCTTTCAACTAAGAATATCAAGAGAACAAAAAAAATGTGATGATAAAAGTAAATTAGAAAGTTGTTTAAAATTATATGACCTATCTGAATCATGAAAGTTTAATTTGGAGTAGACTGTCCAGAGATAAACAACAGATTTTTAACACCGAAAAGAAGAAAAGACACAATGTAAAACTAATTAACCCTCAAAAGGTAAACAGTAATAATAAATATAAGGTAATGTTCAAATAAGCAAAAAACAAACAAACTGTAAAACAGTGTTAAGGCGTTCATACCAAATAACTCAGCATATAAATCTGAAGTCAAGCACTAAATCTCAGATGGCTAGATTACGAGTTGTGCGTTACAGTTTTAACTCTGAAAAAATTGCCATTTTAGTGGAAAAACAGTAACGCAGCCATTACAAGTCTTGTCAGTATAGCTATACCGCAAGCATTTTAGCCTGTAACGCAACGTCAATCCCGCACTCAAAAAATGACATTTTTGCGTGGGATTTTCATAGCGCCAGTATTACAAGTTGTGTGGTGAGGCTAAAATGCTTGCGTTCCAGTCTATACCGACACGATCCATTCCGCCATCTGAAAGTTTCACAAAACTCATAACTAAACTGTTACAAAGTACACTAACACCCATAAACTACCTATAAACCACCACCCTCCCACATTGCAAAAACTATTTAAAATGTATTAACCCCTAATCTGCTGCCCGCCCACATCCTGCCACTATAATAAAGTAATAAACCCCTATTCCGCCACTCCCCGACACCGCCGCCAATATAATAAAGCTATTAACCCCCATGCTGCCGCTCCCCGTCATCGTCAACACTTTGATAAAGTTATTAACCCCTATTCCTCCGCTTCCCAAACCCGACATCACCGCCACTAATAAAAGTTATTAACCCCTAGACTTCTGGCCTCCCACATCACCGCCATTAAATAAACCTATTAACCCCTAAACCGCCAGCCCCCCACATCGCAAAAAACTAAATTAACTTTATATTAAAATTACAATATCCCTATCTTAAAAATAAAAAACACCCCCTAGCCTACAATTAACTACCAAAAGCCCTTAAAAGGGCCCTTTGTAGGGCATTGCCCTAAAGAAATCAGCTCTTTTACCTGAAAAAAAAAAAAATACAAAAAACCCACAGTACAGTAAAACCCACCACCCAACCAACCCCCCAAAATAAAAAACCTAACTAACAAAAATCTAAGCTACTCATTGCATTGAAAAGGGCGTTTGTATGGGCATTGCCCTTAAAAGGGCCCTTTGTAGGGCATTGCCCTAAAGAAATCAGCTCTTTTACCTGAAAAAAAAAATACAAAAAACCCACAGTACAGTAAAACCCACCACCCAACCAACCCCCCAAAATAAAAAACCTAACTAACAAAAATCTAAGCTACTCATTGCACTGAAAAGGGCGTTTGTATGGGCATTGCCCTTAAAAGGGAATTCAACTCTTTTACATAAAGCCCAAACCCTAATCTAAAAAAAACCCCACCAAAAAGATTTTAAAAAAACCTAACACTAACCCCCGAAGATCCACTCAAAGTATCTAATGTCCGGACATCCAGGCAGCGAGAAGTCTTCATCCATCCAGGCAGCGTTTTCTATCTTCATCCCAGCGCCGCGGAGCGAGTCTATCCTTGAAGACATCCGGCACGTAGCATCCTCTTCATACGGTCACCGCCGTACACTGTATCTTCAATGCAAGGGAGCCTTTTCAAAATGGTGTTCCTTGCATTCCTATTGGCTGATTTGATTTTTGAAATTCAAATCAGCCAATAGGAAAGAGCTACTGAAATCCTATTGACTGTTCAAATCAGCCAATAGGATGAAAACTACTGAAATTCTATTGGCTGATTTGAATAGCCAATAGAATTTAATTTGCTCTCATCCTATTGGCTGATTTGAACAGTCAATAGGATTTCAGTAGCTCTTTCCTATTGGCTGATTTGAATTTCAAAAATCAAATCAGCCAATAGGAATGCAAGGGGTGCCATTTTGAAAAGGCTCCCTTGCATTGAAGATCCAGTGTATGGGGGTGACCGTATGAAGAGGACGCTCGACGCCGGATGTCTTCAAGGGTGGACCCGCTCTGCACCGCCGGGATGAAGATAGAAGACACCGCCGGGATGAAGATAGAAGACGCCGCCGGGATGAAGATAGAAGACGACGCCTGGATGGATGAAGACCTCGCCGCCTGGATGAAGGCTTCTCGCCGCCTGGATGTCCGGACTTCAGAAACTGTGAGTGGATCTTCGGGGGTAAGTGTTAGGTTTTTTAAAAATCTTTTTGGGTGGTTTTTTTTTCAGATTAGGGTTTTGGCTTTATTTAAAAAATCTTTGTATTTTTTTTCAGGTAAATGTGCTGATTTCTTTAGGGCAATGCCCTTCAAAAGGTCCTGTTAAGGGCTATTGCTAGTCTATTGTAGGCTAGGGTTTTTTTTATTTTGGGGAGGCTTTTTTTGTTTTTATAGAGCTATTAGATTAGGTGTAATTGTTTTTATTATTGATCATTTTGTTTGTTATTGTTCGTAATTTTGTGTTTGTTATTTTTCGTAATTTAGTATTTTTATTTTTTTGTAATTTTAGACAAACTTTTTTAGTAGTGTTATTTTTTTTTTTTTAAATGTGTAATTTAGTTTTTTTAATTGGTAGTTATTTTAATTTTAGTATAATAGTTTAGTATAATAGTTATGTTAGGTTAATTGTTAGTTTAAACTTATTTTTTTTTTTATTTCACAGGTAAGTTTTTATTTATTTTAAGATAGGGATATTATAATTTTAATTTAAGGCAAGGGGGTTGTTTTTGTGATTTGGGGGGCTGGCGGTTTAGGGGTTAATAGGTTTATTTAGTGGTGGTGATGTGGGAGGCAAGAGGTTTAGGGGTTAATAAATTTATTTTGTGGCTGTGATGTCGGGGAGCGGCGGAATAGGGGTTAATTGCTCTATTATAGTGTCAGTGATGTTGGGGTGAGGGGAAATAGGGGTTAATAACTTTATTATAGTGGTGGCGATGTCAGGGAGCAGCGGAATAGGGGTTAATAGCTTTTATGAGTGGCGGCAGATTAGGGGTTAATAACTTTATTTAGGTGTTGACGATGTCAGGGGCAGCAGATTAGGGGTGTTTAGACTTGGGGTTTATGTTAGGGTGTAAGGTTTAAACGTAACTTTTTTTTCTCCATAGAAATCAATGGGGTTGCGTTACGGAGATTTTCATTCCGCAATCGCAGGTGTTAGTTTTTTTCTAACACTCTCTCCCCATTGATGTCTATGGGGAAAGCGTGCACGAGAACGTCAAAGCAGCCCTTGGATTTTGTGTGGTATGGAGCTTATCGCAAACCATATCACACGCACAAGGAGGCTTTTCAGAAACTTGTAATAGCAGCGCTATGGAGGGTTAAATAACACAACTTTTGATGCATTAGTTTTGCACCCTCTATAGCGCAAAATTCATAATCTAGGTGAGAGTGCTTTGCCACCTCCACTGGTCCTGCGAACCTTCCTACATGCTGAGAATGTTACAGCAACACAGGAACAGGAAATAATTTATACCCAGAAAAGGTGCGCTAAAAAGCAAGCTAAAATAGTTAACTCTTAGCACGTGCTAGCGCTAAGCGCTAAAAACCTGAAGGTAACTAGCAGAAATTTAGTGCAGGTGAAGTAAAACATGCTGTGCATAGTTCAGAAGCAACTTCTGACCGTGCTAATCCGACCCCGCTAAATGTAAAGCAACAGTAACCTTTAAAAAAAAAAGTTTTTTTAAAAGTGTCCAAAAGTGCTATTAACTGCTAGTATAAGGTGTACAAATGTCCCCAGATTATGTGAAGCATGTGTACATGTTTATATTAATAGCCGACGGACTAAAAAGGTACAAGCACTTACCTCTCAGAACCTTCATCCACTGTGTTTACCTCAGCTGAAGCAACTTGCATCCAGTAGATGAGCAAATCCTAGGCAGTGCCAGCAAAATGCCAAGGATCTAAATAATCAGTAACAGAAAAATGACTGAGGATTGTGGTAATTGTGAGGGATTTAAAGCTGTGTGTGTTGGAGGTGTATTTTGCCTCCTCTTAGTGCTCAGGAGGGGGATATTCCCTCACTTAATGATTCGTGGTCTCTCACCATCTCATGAAAGAAATAATAGTTAATAGTTAAAAATACATGAACCTGTATTATTATATAGATCTATTCAGTAACTTTTTTATATTTTATATGTCCATTAGAACAAATTTGATGCTTGAAAGGGATTACAACTTTCAACAATGTTTGGGAAAATAATCTTCAAGAGTTCAAATACAATATTCAGTTAGAAAAGTGGGGAGTCAGACAAAATGCATTTGAAACGCACATTGTGGTCTCCAGAACTAAGGTTGGACAGTCCTGCTCCCGAATATGATATTATGCTCTCCTTTTCTGTGACCAATTACAGCTAGATAAAAATGAGTTTGTGCGCAGATCTAAATGATCACTGCGCAGCATATAGCAAGTTCAAAAAAAATAGCAGCACACACATAAGGGACAGTAAACTTTTTCAGGGAAATAGGTTAAAATAAAACTATTTACTTTGATTTGAAGCCAACTTGCCCTTCAGGACAGATTGCTTACTTGTTGGATATCCCATTTCAAAACCATGGGCATCAGCCCCAGCCACAACTCTTCTAGGAAGACTTTCCACAAGATTTTGGAGTGTGTCTTTGGGAATTTGAGCACATTTAGTCAAAAGAGCATTCAGGCACTAATAATAAAAAAAGAAGTCTGGCTTGCAATCAGCATTCCAATTCATTGTAAAGTTTTTCTATCTGGTTGAGAACAGAACTCTGTACAGGCCACTCAAATGACTCCACAACAAACTCATCAAACCATGTCTTCATGGACCTCCTCTGTGCACAGTGGAACAGTCATGCTGGAACAAGATAGCAAAATAGTAAAGTCTTATTCATCACTCCAGAGAACCCGTCTCAACTGCTCCAGAGTTTAGTGGTGGCATGCTTTATATTACTCCAGCTGATGCTTAGCATTGTGCATATTGATGTGAGCCTTGTGTACAGCTGCTTGACCAAGGAAACTAATTTCAAGAAGCTCCAGAAACACAGCGTATTTGCTGATGTTGCTTGGATGTTGTTTGGAACTTTGTAGTAAGTGATGCTAGATAAGTTTGTGTATTACAAGCTTTAGCACTCTGCAGCCCTGCATGGTCTACCACTTTCCATCTGTTCTGTTGTCATTTCCAGATGGTTTCATTTATAATAGCACTTACAGTAGACCAAGGCAAAACAAGTAGGGCAGAAATCTCACAGTCTGACATAGGTGGCATCTTATGACAGTGCCACGTTAGCAATAGGAGTGGCTCAAACATCTGAACTCAATAATAAGTATTATGTCCACATAATTATGCCCATAGAGTGCATGTCATAGGTTGCCAAAAGGAGAAAGGCAAGTACTTACACATATCATACAACTCATTCATTATTGAAGTCTTACTGCACATGTGATATTGCTACAGTAATATCTATGTGCATACCTACCCATGTTCAGTGGAATTTTGGTAAAAACTTAATGAAGCTCACATGCATGATTGGGAAGAAAAATAAAAACTAGAGAGGAGAGCACAGATTCCAATGGTTATATATATATATATATATATATATATATATATATATATATATATATATATATATATATATATATATATACACTGTAAGTGTATGTGTATATATATATATATATATATATATATAAATAAGCATGCAAACTATTGTATGGCCAGATGTTAGCATTAAAGTAAATTAATCACATATCCCTTTAAGTGCTAAACAAAACATTTGTTCTAGTCCATAGGTGCAAAAATGAAAGTGCACAGTAATTTTGCTGCATTTTTAAAGAAAGTTTTTCTAGAGTTATTACTGGAATGATACCTACACTCAAGGTCACAGTGATACTGTGTTTGTAAAATGGCACCTGACAGGCATATGTCCCTCTTGTAATAATAAATCATCACCTACAGATAAAAAGATTTAATACAACTGCTGTCACTTTAAGTTCATCTGCCTTCTCTGTACACTGCTTCAATTCATCTTCAGCCCCCAAACTAAATTAATTCAACAGCTAGAAAATTCATCAGTCACCCTTTCAGAAAGAGAATTAACAAACCCCTGAATATAAATAATCTGCCCCTACACTTAATTAATTAAACTGTCCTACTCGACAAAATGACAAAATCCTTCTCCCACATTCATCCCTACACCAAAAGCATGTCAAATAGTGAGCTATACTTTATTTTCACATTCACTTGTATAGATAGGTAACATAATTCTAAATTTATATTAGTCAAAATTAAAATATATGTTTATACAGAAACTAAATACAAATGATCAATATGTGATTATGCATGTACAAGTGCCATCAATGTACTTATTCACACAACCCAAACAGATACACACTGGACACCCCAGAAATAAGAAAAGTGAGCAAGATCTAAGGAGTAACCACATCTTTCTGTTTCATATACGTACAACCATAATACTCCTCAGTGTAGTGGTTTTACAGCCATTGTACAGTTCAGTAACATTGGATCAGAAAATATATGGCTGCTTTGTGGCCCCAGGGCCTTAGATTGAACAGGCCTGGGGCCACTGTGACTCTGTTTATGGTAATATTGCATTGTCTTATACTTCCTGTTTCCTGATCCTACCTCTGACCTGGATGCAGTTCTGTAGTTCAGCATGATTCCTCACACTAACAGCTTGTAGTGTCTTTATTTCTATACATGAATCATGGTGTCAGAAGTGACTAGAATCAGGACTGAGCCTCTTTTTATTTATTTTTTATTTTTTTATTTTATTATAATTTTTATTAAGGTTGAAATCGAGGCTTACATACATCGAATGTCAAAACACACTAGACTGAATGAGAATAACGGGTACATGTTTCACAGCTAGTACAAGTTAGGGAAAATATACATAGCATGTATATATGACATTTTACACTCGTAATGAACATAATATGTGCCAAATAAACTGCATACCAACTAAATGTCTCATGAGGTCACTTTTGGACTTCACAACAATGTACAGAATTAATGTTCATAGTCAGTAAACTGAAACACAAGGAGACCACTCTTGGGTCTTGAATAATGAACCTAGTTTTTCTTATTTGTTTTTGCTATGAAAATAAACTCAACCATAATTAGTTATATGATATAAACTATTTTAAGGGATTAGGATTATGACATATCAGACCGATGTTAAATTGCAAAATAAATTCTGGGCTTGACATCACCTAATGAGTATGAGATCCCACTGGAGATAAATGTATACAGGTAGCCCTCAGTTTACGCCGGGGTTAGGTTCCAGAAGGAATGGTTGTAAATCAAAACCGTTGTAAATTGAAACCCAGTTTATAATGTAAGTCAATGGGAAGTGAGGGAGTTAGGTTCCAGGCCCCTCTCAAAATTGACATAAGTAACACCTAATACATTATTGTTAAAGCTTTGAAATGAAGACATTAAATGTGAAACAGCATTATAAACCTAATAATATAGATTGTATCATCATCAAACTAAGTTTAATAAACAATAATATTTGCTAAACCGCACCTAATAAAATTATCACACAAAACACAGACTGTATCATCATCAATCTAAGTTTAATGAACAAAAACAAAATAATCACACAACAGACTGTATCATCATCAAACTAAGTTTAATGAAGAAAAACGTTTTTTTTACTTGCATTTTTCTGCAGCTAAGGGAAGTGGCTGCTAGATCTTGTTCCTTTAAAAATGGCTCCATTGCTCAGGTCTGGTTATACACTGATTAATTTCAGCCTGCCTGTGTTTAATCACACAACAGACTGTATCATCATCAAACTAAGTTTAATGAACAAAAACATTTTTTACTTGCCTTTTTCTGCAAACAGTTCTCTGCATTGAGTCTGCATCTAAGGGAAGTGGCTGCTAGATCTTGTTCATTTGAAAGCTGATCTATTGATCACGTCTGACTTGCTTTTCTTTGCATGTGTTTGCTGCAACACAAGTGGACAGCTCCACCTACTGGCTATTTTAATGTATGCATGTGCTAATGCTTTCAATAGCAGTCTATGCTTTTCAATAGCAATCACATGACTGAAAAAAGGGCGTTATTCTGAAACAGCGCAAATTGAAACATTGTAAACCGAGGGCCACCTGTATAGTAGTATTAGTATGCTCTATACTATACTTATCATACTGCATGTATAGGCTCACTACCCATGAGCATGGTAATCATATATATATATGGGTATTGTTTCAGAACTATTCATTCCATGCAACAACTCTCAATTTGGTCTTAAAGCAATTCTATTATAACATCTCATATAGGTATATATAGGCCCATGATGGTATAATCAGGACTAGGTTCGGATGCATGTTATGAGTAACTGCCACTTTTTCTTTTTTCCCCCTCTATTTTCTTTCTTTTTAATGTACTATGTCCTCTGTAGAGGAACTTTATTATGGCTGAAACTGTAATCCCTTGTTTTCCTGGACACTTATGATTTACACATGCTGCAGAGCGTGCAGGGAGGAACATGTATTGTGTTTCTGGACAGCACTATTCATATTCCCCCCTGCACACCCTGCAGCATGTGTAACTTATAAGTGTTCTGTATTTTAAGGGACAGGTGGCAACCCTACCTGTAGGACCTCATGAGTAGGTTGACTCCCATCACAAATGTAGATTTCAATATACCCACTTATGATAGGAGAACACCCAACCATAGGTTTTCAAAGAGAATCCTAACACAGCTGTAATACTAAACTAAGGGGTAAAGTGTGTGTGTGTGGGGGGGTTATATATAACAGGAGCTGCTTTGCTAGACTATTCAAAGGACTGTACATGTCTCTCTGTTTACTATTTAGAAGAGTTAGGTAGGTTACATTACTATTTAAATTTGTTGCATTAGATATATGTAATACATAATCAGAGTTAGGTTTCTAGGTTTATTATTAGGCTCCACATTGAAAAAGGTAATCAACTGAGCACTAAACTGCTTGAAAAATAAACTTTGAGATAGGATAACATAACATTAACCTATCTTAACTAGTTCTTGTACCGCTAAACAGGTGGACTATATTTATATATACATAAAGCATAATGATCAGGTATCATAGCTATGGTGCATGTAGCATTAAATAGTTGACGTATAGTAATATATCAGGGATCCCAAAGCATCTGGCGCAATTGTCGTCATTAGAGCCTCTTGTTTGGAGCACAGCAGCTTTGGGATACAGCACAGCTTTGTGAGTTACAGCCTAAAACTGTTCTTTGTGGATTTTCTGACATTTGAGAGCTCAGAAGCTTAAAGACAATATGACTGCCATGAATTGCATACCTCCCCCAGAGGGGATTGCAGCAAAAATTGGGAAACTTTCAGAGCTGAATTTGAAGATTATTCCCTGGCTACAGGGTTGAATGAGAGATCTGCAGCAGTGCAGGCAGCAACTCTGAGAAGAGCAGTGAATGCAGGCATGTGTATAAGCACAATCTCAACCTCACAGCAGAGCAGCAAGAAAATGTTACGGCCATTTTAGATGTACTGGAAGCTTATTTCAAACCTGCTATTTATGAAAGGTATGTGTTTGGATGCTGCAAACAAGAAGAGGGAGAATCTCTTGATAATTTACACGCTTGAGAGAAAAGGCAGCAACTTGTGAATATGGTACTCTAAGGGATGAACTAGTAAGGGACAAAATAGTTCTTGGTATAGCTAGTGAGAGCACACGCAGGCGTCTGCTAAGAGAACATGACAACTTTAAACACAGCCATTGAAATGTGCTGTACAGCAGAGCTTACTGACAGACGTCTGAAAGTTATGAAACAGGACAGACAGCAGACCGACAGCATAAACATTATAATGCAGCAACAATACATAAGCAAACCACAGCAACGCCGCTGTTTTAGCACAAATGCTACAAACCCTACAGCGTGCAAATATTGTGGGACTGTGCATCAAAGAATTAAAGAGCAATGTCCAGCTTATGGGAAGTCATGTAGGTCTTGTGGAAGAACAAATCAATTTGCTAACGTTTGTCAAGTAAAAGAGGGCCATCAATAGGAAAGTTACACACCATGGAGAACACATCTGCATATGAGGAAGAGCCACACACCGCTGAAGTGATATACAGCAGTGAATTGATTGGCACTGTACAAGCCAGAGGAATGAAATGGTTTGTCACTTTAAATTTAAATAATAAGCCCCAATCCTGCCAGCTCGATTCAGGAGCAACATGTAATGTAATGTGCTTGAGAGGCAAAATGATGTTAGCACCGGAAGCCAAGTGACACCAGACTAAAGTTATACTCAGGTGAGCTTATGAAATCTCTAGGACTCTTCAGGAGAGAATGTGTCATACATGGAAGGAAACACAAGCTAGAGTTCAAAATTGTGGAAGCCTGCCAAAAGCCACTGTTATCCAGCTCAACCTGTGAGCGTCTAGGGCTGATGCATTTCTCTATCCCAGCAGATCTCAACTTGATGGACAATCAATTTAAACGGCCCTTGACAAAACATCTGCTTTTAAAGTAATTTAGTGATGTTTTTACTGGGCAAGTAGAATCTGTACCAGGGGAAGTTCATTACAACCTTGACGTGAGTGTCTCTCCAGTACAATGCTCACCACGCAATGTGCCAGTGGCCATAAAATAAGCAGTTAAGGCACAGCTTGACCAGTATGAGGCTGATGGACATTTAGCACCAGTGACTGTAACATGGTGATTATAAAGAAGCCTGACAAGCTAAGAAAATGCATAGACCCCAACTTCTTGAATCAGGCACTAAGGCGATCTCACTACATCAGTTCAACTCTCGAAGATGTTTTGTACATGCTGCCTAAGGCACATCTGTTCATGCTTGTTGATGGCCGGGATGTAATTTTTACACTGTAAGTTGGATCATGCAAGTAGCTACATGACAACCTTCTGGACTCCCTGGGGAAGAAAAAGATGGCTCAAGTTGCCTTTTGGAGTATCAGTTGCACCAGAGGTGTATCAACGTAAACAACATGAACTATTGGCTGGACTCAGTGGTATTGAACCAATAGCTTGTGCTTAACCCTTGTGGTTGGCTGTGGGGATACAGATAAAGAAGCAGAGCAAGATCATGATGGCAAACTGCTGGACCTGATGAATCGTTGTAGGCATGTGAAACTAAGACTTGGCATGAAAAAACTACAATTCAAGGTCAAAGAGGTCCACTTCCATAGACATATACTATCCTTTGAGGGTTTGAAGGCTGACCCAGAAAAAAATCAGAGCCATACTGGATTTGGTACCTACCTAGAAAAATTTCTACTGCACCTCTTAGAGGTTTGCAAGCCGTTGAGAAGGCTTCTGGACAAGGATGCAGTTTGGAATTGGCTTCCTAAGCATGATAATGCGGTGCACAACATCAAACGTTTTGTCACAGATACACCTGTCCTAAAGTACTATGATGTTACAAAACCTGTAACTAGTCAAAGTGACGCAAGCAAAAGTGTACTCGGGTGTTGCCTATTGCAAGCTGACCAGCCTATCGCTTTTGCTTCAAGGGCACTGACCCTTACTGAGCAGAACTACGCACAAATCAAAAAGGAATGTTTGAGTATTGTGTTTGCCTGCCAGCGCTTTCATCACTAACTCTATGGTCGCAACGAGATCTGTTTTTAAGAAACCATTTTTGTGTGCACTCAAAACGTCTACATAGCATGTTGCTAACACTACAAAATTATTGCCTAAATGTTGTCTATAAATCTGGACCTGAAATGTACATTAGTGACACTCTTAGTAGAGCTACAGCATTAAGTAGTACACCTGAGTGTGTACAACACACAGTTTGCAATATTCAACAGGACCTGGATGTCCTGTCGCAGATTAACTATTCAGACTATTTAAACGTCACAGACCAACGATTGCTTCAGATAAGACAGCACACAGAAATCGATGAGAGTTTGCAAGCAGTCTGTTTTTCTGAAAGGTTGGCCAGATTCAAAGGCAGAGGTGCCACTAATTGTGAGAGAATGAAATTGGCATTCAGGATGGAGTACTGTACAAGGGGCAAAGGGTTACCGTTCCTAAATCATTAAGATTGGAGATGTTGACACGCATTAATGCCAGTCACATTGGTGGAGAAGCATGCTATAGGCAGGCATGAGATACCTTATATTGGCCCAACACGCAGAATGAGATTAGAGACTTTGCTAGCCGTTGTTCAGCATGCAATGAATATGCACAGGCACAACAGAAAGAACCAATGATGTTGCATGTGCTACCCACCGGCCTTGGTAAATTGTTAGCATGGATTTAATGAATTATGCTGGGCAAGATTTTCTACTAATCGTTGATCACTATTCTGACTTTTGGGAAATTGAGCTCCTTCCCGACCTGTCTGCTAAAACTACAATCAAGCATTTTAAAGCACAGTTTGCACGTCATGGACGGCCGGACAGGTTAATCTCAGATAATGGACTTCAATTTGCATGCAAGCAATTCAGATGGTTCTCTATAGATTGGGGGTTAGAGCATCTTACCTCTTCTCCACGGCACCCTCAAGCTAATGACAAAGCAGAATCAGTTGTAAAGATAGCGAAGAAGGCCAAGTACGAAGGTGACCTGTGGAAAGCCATTCTACACTGGAGGAACATCCCAACCGAAGGCATGGACAGTAGTCCTGCCCAGCGCTTGATGTCAGGGAGACTGAAGACTTCATTGCCAGTGGTAAAAAAAATTACTTAAACCTTGTGTGGTAACAGGTGTACTGGAGAAACTGCAATGGAGGAAACAGATCTCCAAACTGACATACGATGTGTCTGCCAGAGACTTACCTGAACTAAGCATTGGAGAGTCAATCCATATAAAGCCGCTCCTTGGTGACAGGACTGGTTCCTGGAGACTGAGGACATGTGTTCAGAGGGTTGCTTCTTGCTCATATCTTGCGTATGTTGAAGGCCGTCTCTACCGCCGCAATCGAGTGGACCTGTGAGTAGCAGAACATCGCACCACACCAGCCTATAAGAAAGTTGCACTTGACCCTCTCGAGGCGCTCAATGCACCTAGTCCTACTGGACCACATAAGCAAGGCAGAGACAATACTGCTGTCATATCAGAAGGATACAAGGATGACATAATGCAGCCTCATATACCAGCAAGTTCTTCCGTGCCAAACACACCAGCCAGGAAAGAAGGCAGCTCCTTATCAACACCTTCTGGAGCTGAACAGATTCCCTCAGGCAAAATCCCTGTGGCCTTGCGTAGCGGTCGAGTTTCAAAACCACCAGATAGACTCAATCTGTAGTGAATCTACCAGTAACGCAGTATGTTATGTTTAAGACTGTTCCGGATCTGATTTAGGTTAAAGTGAATGTCAATTTTCTCTTATTTGAACGTATGTCAATATAGCTTGTTAGTTTATAAATTAAACCGCCACTTTATTTTTAAAAAAAATATGTAAAATAAATATTATATTTATATTACCAACTTTGCTCCGTTTTAGGGACCAGCTCCTCTCACCCGCAACTTCCTGATTTTATTCACTCTTACGTATATAGCGGTCCCACCCGCTGTTTACAAAGAGGCAATGCATGCTCACGGCTTTGAGATCCACAATGCATGCGTTAGACGCCGATGCCGATGACTGGCAACATAGTATTCACTGAATGAATACATTCACTGAATACTATCGTGGAATACAGTACAGCAGCATTATATCGATAGTTATACTAAAGTTATATTTTTGTTGGTACAATATAATATGTACACTGATAAATAGCAGTTTAATTTCTTTGCACTAATTTCACACTAAATAAACCTGAATATTATATTGAAACTATTAATAAGATTCCAAAGATGTAACACCAAAAAAAAATTTTTTTGCAGCGTTTAAAACATTAAATTAATTATCAATATTGCTAAATCGCATATTCTTTACTTTATATTATGCCCAATAAACTTTGCTATGTTCTGCTTACGAACGCATTGTATTATTATTGATAACGGAGCGCAAGTACAATGGATACTTACCAAGCGCTAGAAAAGTTGTGTAATAAATGACTAAGTCCAAAAAAAGTGAAATAGCGCATGAGCGAAATGTGAACGCACGTCAGAGCTCATTGTTATAACATCTTTCAAACGCAAGCGCATTACTGACGAATGATGTCGACAAAAGGGGTTGCCCCCCCCCCCCCGGGGGGATTGAATTATTGGTTGACAAGAGCAAGCCTTCAATGTCAATCAATAATCCAAGATAGCGGGCGGATGATTGAAATGACGATCGGATTGAAATAAACTAAAAATAATAGGTAATTAGAAATTTGTACAAAAAATTATGAATTAAAGTGCCGGTATTTTAACTTCTATTTTTGTGCAGTGTTTACCATGCAGCCTGACTTTACATTCACTTTAATTGTTTGCAAATTTTGGATTAAATGTAAAAAAGGGGAGATGTTATGGAGTTATTGTGCAAATACTATGACTCTGTTATGGTAATATTGCATTGCCTTATATTTCCTGTTTCCTGTTCCTACCTCTGACCTGGATGCAGTTCTGTAGTTCAACATGATTCCTCACACTAACAGCTTGTAGTGTATTTATTTCTATACACAACCATACAATGCACACAAGCCCTTTGGCAGACCACCTATGATTATTATTATTATTATCAGGTATTTGTAGAGAGCCAACAGATTCCGCAGCGCTGTAAACATAGTCGGTATACAGGATAGCTTTTGAAGGGATCAAGTGGGTAGAGAGCCCTGCCGAGAGTTTCACTGTTGTAGTCAGCTCTTATGAAGGCGATCTGCAAACAGCTGGAGTCATAGGCTTACATTCTAAGGGTTTCAAGGGGAAAGCAATGGAGTTAGGAAAGGTTAGTGTTGGTTGTAAGCATCCCTGAATAGTAGAGTTTTTTTGGAGCGCTTGAAGCTGTTAAAACTAGGGGAGAGTCTTGTGGATCGAGGTAGGGAGTTCCACAAGATGGGGGCCAGTCTGGAGAAATCCTGTAAACGGGAATGTGAGGAAGTAACAAGAGAGGAGGAGAGGAGGAGATCCTGAGCTGATCGAAGGGGACGGGAGGGAGAGTATCTAGAGACAAATTCTCAAATGTAGGGGGAGCAGTGGCTTTGTATGTCAGAGTGAGGATTTTGTGTTTAATCCTAGAGGCAAGAGGAAGCCAGTGAAGATATTGGCAGAGAGGTGCAGCAGATGAAGATTGACAAGTAAGGAAGATGAGCCTGGCAGAGGCATTCATAATGAATTGTAAAGGAGCTATGCGGCAGCTAGGTAGACCAGAGAGGACAGAGTTGCAGTAGTCGACGCAGGAAAGAATGAGAGAGTGGATTAAAATCTTAGTTGTATCTTGTGTAAGGAAATGTCTAATTTTAGAGATGTTTTTAAGGTGGAAGCGGCAGGCTTTAGCCAAGGACTGAATGTGAGGAGTGAAGGAAAGATCTGAGTCAAGTGTGACCCCAAGACATCGGGCATGCGGGGTAGGAGTAATGATGGAATTATCAACAGTTATATAAATTTTGGGGGTGGAGACATTGGAAGAAGGGGGAAAAATAAGGAGTTCAGTTTTGGAGAGATATAGCTTAAGGTAGTGAGAGGACATCCAAGATGAGATATGAGAAAGACAGTTAGTGACACGGGTTAGTAAGGAAGGAGGTAGATCTGGTGCAGAAAGGTAGATTTTGGTGTCATCGGCATACAAATGATATTGAAACCCATGGGACTTTATTAAGGAACCTAAAGATGACGTGTAGATTGAAAAGAGAAGGGGACCGAGGACAGAGCCTTGAGGTACCCCAACAGAAAGTGGTAACGGGGCAGAGGATGCTCCGGAGAAGGCTACACTAAATGTACCGTTAGTCAGATAGGAAGAGAACCACGAGAGAGCTGTGTCGTAGATGCCGAAGGATTTGAGGGTTTGGAGCAGAAGAGGGTGATCAACAGTGTCAAAGGCTGCAGACAGGTCAAGAAGGATAAGCAGAGAGAAGTGGCTTTTGGATTTTGCTGTAAGTAGGTCGTTGGTAACCTTGACAATTGCTGTCTCTGTAGAGTGATGGGGACGAAATCAAACTTGCAGTGGGTCAAGAAGAGAGTTTAGTGTAAGGAAGTGGGATAGACGTGCGTATACTAGCTTTTTGAGGAGCTTTGAGGAGAGAGGGAGTAGGGAAATAGGGCGGTAGTTGGATGGGGAGGTTGGAGGGAAGGTTTTTTGAGGATAGGTGTTACCAGTGCATGTTTTAGAGATGAGAGAAATATACCAGCACTGAGGAAGAGGTTGAAAATGTGTGCGAGTATGGGGGTGAGGGTAGAAGAGAGGGAGAGGAGTAGCTGTGAGGGGATGGGGTCGAGGGGTCAGGTAGTGAGGTGGGAGGACAGTATAAGGGCAGAAACTTCATCCTCGTTAACGGGGCAAAAGAGCTGCATTTTTGGATATTTGGGTATTGGATGATTGTGAGCTTTTGAGGGGGTGGGAGATTGGTAGTATGTTGAGAGCTGATTTCACTTCTGATGGAGTCAATTTTGTTATTGAAGTGGCTGGCAAAATCTTGAGCTGAGAGAGAGGTTGTATTAGGAGGTGGGGGTGGGCGGGGAAGAGTATTTAACGTGGAGAACAGACGTTTTGGGTTAGAGGAAAGAGTAGAGATGATATTAGAGAAGTATTGTTGCTTATAGAGATTAAGGGCAGAATAGTAGAAGTTCAGGACGAACTTGTAGTGAAGAAAGTCAGCTGAACTCTGAAATTTCCTCCAGTGGCGCTCAGCAGTACAGGAACATCTGCATAGGTACCGTGTCAGAGGAGTATGCCAGGGCTGAGGATGAGCGTGTGGTTTCTGAATTATGGTTAGAGGGGCCAGATTGTCAATGACTGATGTAAGGGTGGAGTTATACTGGCAGATAGATTGGTCAGGGCAGGAAAAGGAGGTGATGGATGAGAGGAGAGGTTTGAGAGAGCTACTGAGCTGTTGCAGATCTAATGACTTAGTGCTTCTGTCAAGTTTGGTGTGAGGGGTAGTGGGAGGGGGATTTGTATGTAGGGAAGTGATGTTACAAGTTAGGAGATGATGGTCAGAGAGAGGAAAAGGGGAGTTTGTTAAATTTGAGATAGTGCATCGATAGGTGAAAATCAGATCAAGGGAATGACCATCTTTGTGAGTGGGAGAGTCAGTCCATTGTGACAGGCCGAAAGAGGAAGTGAGTTGAAGAAGTTGTTTTGCAGAGGAGGCAGTGGGATTGTCAAGAGGGATGTTGAAGTCGGCAAGAATAAGGGCAGGGGTGTCTGAGGAAAGGAAATAAGGAAGCCAGGCAGCAAAGTGATCTAAAAATTGAGTTGGGGAGCAAGGGGGGCGGTATATGACTGCAACACGTATAGAGAGGGAAGAGAATAACCGAATCAGGTGTGCTTCAAATGAAGAAAATGTGAGTGAAGAGAAGGGCTGTATTTGTTGAAAGGTGCAACGAGAGGAAAGTAAAATACCAACACCACCTCCTTGTCTATTGACAGACCTAGGAGTGTGGCTGAAATGGAGACCCCCATGTGACAGTGCAGCAGTGGATGCTGTGTCTGAAGCAGAGAGCCAGGTTTCTGTAAGAGCCAGAAGGTTAAGAGAGTGGGAGATAAAGAGATCATGGATAGAAGTGAGCTTGTTGCAAACAGAGTGAGAGTTCCAGAGGGTACAAGTGAAGGGGGAGGTGGTTTTAGATGTAAGAGGAATGTGGTTAAGGTTACCAGAGTTTTGTTTATGAAGTCTATTGAAAGGCACACAGGGATGTGAAAGGCTAGGAGGTTGTGAGGGACCAGGATTAGGGGAGATGTCGCCAGCAGCTAGTATGAGCAAGAGGGAGAGTGACATGAGATGAGAAGCAGATTTGCAGTGGTGAGATTTTGGGCTGAATTGCAGGGGGGAGAGAGTGTTTAGGAATAGGTAAAGTTCATGAGTACAAAAGTAAGGTGAGTATAAGAGAGATGGGCTAATGAACAGTGCAGGTGTAGAGGGAGAAGGAGTAATTGAGTAATGTAGTTTGTTATAGAGACAAGAGGTAGCAAAAAACATAATTTATGTAAGAACTTACCTGATAAATTAATTTCTTTCATATTAGCAAGAGTCCATGAGCTAGTGACGCATGGGATATACATTCCTACCAGGAGGGGCAAAGTTTCCCAAACCTCAAAATGCCTATAAATACACCCCTCACCACACCCACAATTCAGTTTAACGAATAGCCAAGAAGTGGGTGATAAGAAAGGAGCGAAAGCATCAAAATAAGGAATTGGAATAATTGTTCTTTATACAAAAAAATCATAACCACCACAAAAAAGGGTGGGCCTCATGGACTCTTGCTAATATGAAAGAAATGAATTTATCAGGTAAGTTCTTACATAAATTATGTTTTCTTTCATGTAATTAGCAAGAGTCCATGAGCTAGTGACGTATGGGATAATAAATACCCAAGATGTGGAACTTCCACGCAAGAGTCACTAGAGAGGGAGGGATAAAATAAAGACAGCCAATTCCGCTGAAAAATAATAATAATCCACAACCCAAAACAAAAGTTTTAATCTCAATAATGAAAAAAACTGAAATTATAAGCAGAAGAATCAAACTGAAACAGCTGCCTGAAGTACTTTTCTACCAAAAACTGCTTCAGAAGAAGAAAACACATCAAATGGTAGAATTTAGTAAAAGTATGCAAAGAAGACCAAGTTGCTGCTTTGCAAATCTGATCAACAGAAGCTTCATTCCTAAACACCCAGGAAGTAGAAACTGACCTAGTAGAATGAGCCGTAATTCTTTGAGGCGGGGATTTACCCGACTCTACATAAGCATGATGAATCAAAGACTTTAACCAAGACGCCAAAGAAATGGCGGAGGCCTTCTGACCTTTTCTGGACCCAGAAAAGATAAAAAATAGACTAGAAGTCTTTCTAAAATCTTTAGTAGCTTCAACATAATATTTCCAAGCTCTTACTACATCCAAAGAATGTAAAGATCTCTCCTTTGAATTCTTAGGATTAGGACACAATGAAGGAACCACAATTTCTCTACTAATGTTGTTAGAATTCACAACCTTAGGTAAAAATTTAAATGAAGTCCGCTACACTGCCTTATCCTGATGAAAAATCAGAAAAGGAGATTCACAAGAAAGAGCAGATAACTCAGAAACTCTTCTAGCAGAAGAGATGACCAAAAGGAACAGAACTTTCCAAGAAAGTAATTTAATGTCCAGAGAATGCATAGGTTCAAACGGAGGAGCTTGTAAAGCCCTCAGAACCAAATTAAGACTCCAAGGAGGAGAGATTGACTTAATGACAGGTTTGATACGAACCAAAGCCTGTACAAAACAATGAATATCAGGAAGATTAGCAATCTTTCTGTGAAAAAGAAGAGAAAGAGCAGAGATTTGTCCTTTCAAAGAACTTGCAGACAAACCTTTATCCAAACCATCCTGAAGAAACTGTAAAATTCTAGGAATTCTGAAAGAATGCCAGGAGAATTTATAAGAAGAACACCAAGAAATGTAAGTCTTCCAGACTCGATAATAAATCTTCCTAGACACAAATTTACGAGCCTGTAACATAGTATTAATTACTGAGTCAGAGAAACCTCTATGACTAAGAATCAAGCGTTCAATTTCCATACCTTCAAATTTAATGATTTGAGATCCTGATGGAAAAAAGGGCCTTGAGATAGAAGGTCTGGTCTTAACAGAAGAGTCCAAGGTTGGCAACTGGCCATCCGAATGAGATCCGCATACCAAAACCTGTGAGGCCATGCTGGAGCCACCAGCAGCACAAACAAACGTTCCATTAGAATTTTGGAAATCACCTTTGGAAGAAGAACTAGAGGCGGAAAGATATAGGCAAAATGATAATTCCAAGGAAGCAACAACGCGTCCACTGCCTCCGCCTGAGGGTCCCTGGATCTGGACAGATACCTGGGAAGTTTCTTGTTTAGATGAGAGGCCATCAGATCTATTTCTGGAAGTCCCCAGATTTGAACAATCTGAAGAAATACCTCTGGGTGAAGGGACCATTCGCCCGGATGTAACATCTGGCAACTGAGATAATCCGCTTCCCAATTGTCTACACCTGGGATGTGAACCGCAGAGATTAGACAGGAGCTGGATTCCGCCCATACAAGTATCCAAGATACTTCTTTCATAGCCTGAGTACTGTGAGTCCCACCTTGATGATTGACATATGCCATGGTTGTGACATTGTCTGTCTGAAAACAAATAAACGATTCTCTCTTCAGAAGAGGCCAAAACTGAAGAGCTCTGAAAATCGCACGGAGTTCCAAAATGTTGATTGGTAATCTCACCTCCTGAGATTCCCAAACCCCCTGCGCTGTCAGAGATCCCCATACAGCTCCCCAACCTGACAGACTCGCATCTGTTGAGATCACAGTCCAGGTTGGACGAACAAAAGAAGCCCCTTGGACTAAACGATGGTGATCTATCCACCACGTCAGAGAGTGTCGTACATCGGGATTTAAGGATATTAATTGTGATATCTTTGTATAATCCCTGCACCACTGGTTCATCATACAAAGCTGAAGAGGTCGCATGTGAAAACGAGCAAAAGGGATCGCGTCCAATGCAGCGGTCATGAGACCTAGAATTTCCATGCACAAAGCTACCGAAGGGAATGATTGAGACTGAAGGTTTCGACAGGCTGAAACCAATTTCAGACGTCTCTTTTCTGTTAGAGACAAGGTCATGGACACTGAATCTATTTGAAAACCCAAAAAGGTTACCTTTGTCTGAGGAATCAACGAACTCTTTGGTAAATTGATCCTCCAACCATGTTTTTGAAGAAACAACACAAGTTGATTCGTGTGAGATTCTGCAGAATGTAAAGACTGAGCAAGTACCAAGATATCGTCCAAATAAGGAAATACCGCAATACCCTGTTCTCTGATTACAGAGAGAAGGGCACCGAGAACCTTTGAAAAGATCCTTAGAGCTGTTGCTAGGCCAAACGGAAGGGCCACAAACTGGTAATGCTTGTCTAGAAAAGATAATCTCAGAAACTGAAAGTGATCTGGATGAATCGGAATATGAAGATATGCATCCTGTAAATCTATTGTGGACATATAATGCCCTTGCTGAACAAAAGGCAGAATAGTCCTTATACTTACCATTTTGAATGTTGGTATTCTTACATAACGATTCAATATCTTTAGATCCAGAACTGGTCTGAAGGAATTCTCCTTCTTTGGTACAATGAATAGATTTGAGTAAAACCCCAGACCCTGTTCCAGAACTGGAACTGGCACAATTTCTCCAGCCAACTCTAGATCTGAAACACATTTCAGAAATGCCTGAGCCTTCACTGGGTTTATTGGAATGCGAGAGAGAAAAAATCTCCTCGCAGGTGGCCTTACCTTGAAACCTATTCTGTACCCTTGTGAAACAATGTTCTGAATCCAAAGACTGTGAATCGAATTGATCCAAATGTCTATGAAAAATCGTAACCTGCCCCCTACCAGCTGTGCTGGAATGAGGGCCACACCTTCATGTGGACTTAGCAGCTGGTTTTTACTTTCTAAAAGGCTTGGTTTTATTCCAGATTGGAGAAGGTTTCCAGACAGAAACCGTTCCTTTAGGGGAAGGGGAAGGCTTCTGTTCCTTATTCTGACGAAAGGAACGAAAACGATTAGCAGCCCTGTATTTACCTTTAGATTTTTTTGTCCTGAGGCAAAAAAGTTCCTTTCCCCCCAGTAACAGTTGAAATAATAGAATCCAACTGGGAACCAAATAATTTATTACCTTGGAAAGAAAGAGAAAGCAAAGTTGACTTAGAAGACATATCTGCATTCCAAGTTTTAAGCCATAAAGCTCTTCTAGCTAAAATAGCTAAAGACATATACCTGACATCAACTCTAATGATATCAAAGATGGCATCACAAATAAAGTTATTAGCATGTTGAAGGAGTTTAACAATGCTATGAGTATTATGGTCTGATACTTGTTGTGCTAAAGCCTCCAACCAAAAAGTGGAAGCGGCAGCAAAATCAGCCAAAGAAATAGCAGGCCTAAGAAGATTACCTGAACATAAATAAGCTTTCCTTAGAAAGGATTCAATCTTCCTATATAAAGGATCCTTAAAGGAAGTACTATCTGCCGTAAGAATCGTAGTATGTTTAGCAAGAGTAGAGATAGCCCCATCAACTTTAGGGATTTTGTCCCAAAACTCTAATCTGTCAGATGGCACAGGATACAATTTCTTAAACCTTTGAGAAGGAGTAAATGAAGTACTCATATTATTCCATTCCCTAGAAATTACTTCAGAAATAGCATCAGGGACAGGAAAAACTTCTGGAATAACCATAGGAGGTTTAAAAACCGAATTTAAACGCTTAGTAGATTTAGTATCAAGAGGACTAGATTCCTCCATCTCTAAAGTGATTAAAACTTCTTTAAGTAAAGAGCGAATAAATTCCATCTTAAATAAATATGAAGATTTATCAGTGTCAATATCTGAGACAGAATCCTCTGAACCAGAAAAATCCTCATCAGAAACAGACAAATCAGAATGATGACGGTCATTTAAAATTTCATCTGAAAAATGAGAAGTTTTAAAAGACCTTTTAAGTTTACTGGAAGGAGGAATAACAGACATAGCCTTCGTAATAGATTTCGAAACAAATTCTCTTATATTAACAGGAACATCCTGAGTATTAGACGTTGAGGGAACAGCAACAGGTAATGGTATATTACTAATGGAAATACTATCTGCATTAGCAAGCTTATCATGACATTCATCATAAACTACAGCCGGAGGAACAGTTACCATAAGTTTACAACAAATGCACTTAACTTTGGTAGAACCAGCATCAGGCAGCGTCTTTCCAGAAGTTGATTCTGATCCAGGGTCAATCTGAGACATCTTGCAATATGTAATAGAAAAAACAACATATAAAGCAAAATTATCAAATTCCTTAAATGACAGTTTCAGGAATGGGAAAGAATGCCAATGAATAAGCCTCTAGCAACCAGAAGCAATGAAAAAATGAGACTGAAATAATGTGAAAAAAGGTGGAGACAAGAATGACGCCCACATTTTTAAGCGCCAAAAAAGACGCCCACATTATTGTCGCCTTAAATTTTTTGGCGCCAAGAATGATGCCACATCCGGTAACGCCGACATTTTTGGCGCAAAACGGCAACAAAAAAAAAAGACGCAATCACGAACAACTTCCGGCGTCAAGTATGACGCCGGAAATGACAAAAAAAAATTGCGCCAAAAAAGTCAGCGCCAAGAATGACGCAATAAATTGAAGCATTTTCAGCCCCCGCGAGCCTAACAGCCCACAGGGAAAAAAAGTCAATTTGAAAACAATTTTTTAAGGTAAGAAAAAATTGATTATTCATATGCATTAACCCAAATAATGAAACTGACTTGTCTGAAATAAGGAATATTGATCATCCTGAATCAAGGCAAATATAAGTTTAAAGACATATATTTAGAACTTTATATAAAAGTGCCCAACCATAGCTTAGAGTGTCACAAAAAATAAGACTTACTTACCCCAGGACACTCATCTACATATAGTAGATAGCCAAACCAGTACTGAAACGAGAATCAGTAGAGGTAATGATATAAGATATAAGAGTATAAGAGTATATCGTCGATCTGAAAAGGGAGGTAAGAGAGGAATCTCTACGACCGATAACAGAGAACCTATGAAATAGATCCGGTAGAAGGAGAACATTGAATTCAAATAGGCAATACTCTCTTCACATCCCTCTGACATTCACTGCACTCTGAGAGGAAAACCGGGCTCCAGCCTGCTGCGAAGCGCATATCAATGTAGAATCTAGCACAAACTTACTTCACCACCTCCACGGGAGGCAAAGTTTGTAAAACTGAATTGTGGGTGTGGTGAGGGGTGTATTTATAGGCATTTTGAGGTTTGGGAAACTTTCCCCCTCCTGGTAGGAATGTATATCCCATACGTCACTAGCTCATGGACTCTTGCTAAATACATGAAAGAAAGGAGTATGAAGATATTGAGCATTATTATGAAAGTGGGAACCAAGTAAACACATAAGACACATCATATGATATAAGCCCTAATCTTTGTTCCTAGATGACCCTGTTTCTGTGGAGAGGAGATAGGAGTCCATACAATCTGCTTGATGAATGCTTGGGATTTTCAGTATCAGATTTTCATAACTTTTATACTGATGTACAGATAAAATTACAGGGAGTGCAGAATTATTAGGCAAGTTGTATTTTTGAGGATTCATTTTATTATTGAACAACAACCATGTTCTCAATGAACACAAAAAACTCATTAATATCAAAGCTGAATAGTTTTGGAAGTAGTTTTTAGTTTGTTTTTAGTTATAGCTATTTTAGGGGGATATCTGTGTGTGCAGGTGACTATAACTGTGCATAATTATTAGGCAACTTAAAAAAAAACAAATATATACCCATTTCAATTATTTCTTTTTACCAGTGAAACCAATATAACATCTCAACATTCACAAATATACATTTAAGACATTCAAAAACAAAACAAAAACAAATCAGTGACCAATATAGCCACCTTTCTTTGCAAGGACACTCAAAAGCCTGCCATCCATGGATTCTGTCAGTGTTTTGATCTGTTCACCATCAACATTGCATGCAGCAGCAACCACAGCCTCCCAGACACTGTTCAGAGAGGTGTACTGTTTTCCCTCCTTGTAAATCTCACATTTGATGATGGACCACAGGTTCTCAATGGGGTTCAGATCAGGTGAACAAGGAGGCCATGTCATTAGATTTTCTTTTTTTATACCCTTTCTTGCCAGCCACGCTGTGGAGTACTTGGACGCGTGTGATGGAGCATTGTCCTGCATGAAAATCATGTTTTTCTTGAAGGATGCAGACTTCTTCCTGTACCACTGCTTGAAGAAGGTGTCTTCCAGAAACTGGCAGTAGGACTGGGAGTTGAGCTTGACTCCATCCTCAACCCGAAAAGGCCCCACAAGCTCATCTTTGATGATACCAGCCCAAACCAGTACTCCACCTCCACCTTGCTGGCGTCTGAGTCGGACTGGAGCTCTCTGCCCTTTACCAATCCAGCCACGGGCCCATCCATCTGGCCCATCAAGACTCACTCTCATTTCATCAGTCCATAAAACCTTAGAAAAATCAGTCTTGAGATATTTCTTGGCCCAGTCTTGACGTTTCAGCTTGTGTGTCTTGTTCAGTGGTGGTCGTCTTTCAGCCTTTCTTACCTTGGCCATGTCTCGGAGTATTGCACACCTTGTGCTTTTGGGCACTCCAGTGATGTTGCAGCTCTGAAATATGGCCAAACTGGTGGCAAGTGGCATCTTGGCAGCTGCACGCTTGACTTTTCTCAGTTCATGGGCAGTTATTTTGCGCCTTGGTTTTTCCACACGCTTCTTGCGACCCTGTTGACTATTTTGAAAGAAACGCTTGATTGTTCGATGATCACGCTTCAGAAGCTTTGCAATTTTAAGAGTGCTGCATCCCTCTGCAAGATATCTCACTATTTTTGACTTTTCTGAGCCTGTCAAGTCCTTCTTTTGACCCATTTTGCCAAAGGAAAGGAAGTTGCCTAATAATTATGCACACCTGATATAGGGTGTTGATGTCATTAGACCACACCCCTTCTCATTACAGAGATGCACATCACCTGATATGCTTAATTGGTAGTAGGCTTTCGAGCCTATACAGCTTGGAGTAAGACAACATGCATAAAGAGGATGATGTGGTCAAAATACCCATTTGCCTAATAATTCTGCACTCCCTGTAATATAAAATATTCCATATCATCATATGGTTTAGGTCGATTCAAAAGTGTTATGTCAACCTGAACTTAGATCTGTTTAGTCAATTTTGCTAGCAGATGCATAGTTTTTTGCACTGACCTGACTAAACAGATAGATAGAAAGACTGACTGACTGCCCAAGAGTAAAAATTAGCTTTGTTGGCTTATATGGTCACAAAAAGAGCTTTATTTACTCTAGGGATGGCCTAGTAAAATTTTAAAGCAATAAAAACATTTTAAATTAAAATAAGGAATGTGGAAGCTTCAGAATTAAAATAATTTAGCTTTGTTGGCTTATATGGTCACAAAAAGAGCTTTATTTACTCTAGGGATGGTCTAGTAAAATGTTAAAGCAATAAAAACATTTTAAATTAAAATAAGGAATGTGGACGCTTCAGAATTAAAATATTTTTTTTGTGTGCCTGGTTTAAGAACAGTACATCTCTGTGAATTATACTTTGCATAGATAGATAGAAGACATTTTATATGTGTCTGATTGATTATGAATTATCTATTTTTCTATGTGATGTCAGTAGGAAATAGAAAACTGGAAAATAAATTGCCAAGATGATAGATAGTACTGGGGGCAGTAATTGTTAATTTATTTCTGTGCATGGTGTAAAAACAAGCAAATCAGCAGTGATCATGATTTAGAGAAATAATATACTTTATGAAGAGTCTAGATCAGTGATGGCAAACCTTCGCACTCCAGATGTTTGAGAACTACATTTCCCATGATGATTATACACTCTGCAGTTCAGTCAAGCATCATGGGAAATGTAGTTCTGAAACATCTAGAGTGCCAAGGTTCGCCATCACTGGTATAGATAGCTCTGGACATACTAGGTCAATTTCAGGCCATTTGGGCTCTAAAAATGGCCCTAGAACTTCCATATAAGTACTAAAATGGGGCAAGTAATTTTTTGTCAACAGTAATTATCTAATAGAAACAAATTCTTACATAACAAAATCATGAGGCATCTGGTAGCTCTTCTACCAACCCCACAGTATACAAAGATATGTAAGGCCACTTATTTTTAATGAGGTGATCCTCCTATTTCAAATGAGCAGTCCTGTGTCTGTCCAACTGCCAAAATATTGTCTTAACAATGACACATAATTAAGAATTGGTCCAATTTAGGGAGTTTTGTAAACTCTAGATGTGCTTGATTACCATTTTCCTAACTATATTATACTATATCATAAAACCCATCATTTGAAAGATGAGCATCCTACCATTCGAATTAATGGTTTCAAGTACTTCTCAGATCCTTCACCCCTTTTAAATGCTTATGAACAACCAGATACTTTATATCTCTCACACATAACCTTCTATGCCGATCTGGTCCTAGAAAATCCCCCTCTTTCATGTGGGAAATAGAGCTAGATACCCAACTCACAGATTCTGATTGGAAATTTACTATAGTATACTATAGTGGAAACAAACTATAAAATTATTTCAAGATGGTACCTGACCACGTCCTGCATTCATAAAATATACCCATCAATATCACCTAAATGCTCGAGACAATGTGGAGAACAGGGTAACTGAACACACGTATGGTGGACATGCCATATGATCAAACGCTTTTGGGAACAAGTGTCCCATTACATAGCTATAAAAATAGACAGCAACATTATACTAGACTCCCAAATGATCATGTTGAACACATTACCCCACTCTAACTATAAATATAAAAAACAATTACAGTACTTCCAATTATGCAGCGCCAAAAGAATAATCCCTTGCACACTGGAAAAAAATCACAGACTACCACCATATCACAGTGGTTACAAGAAGTAGATTTTGTGTTACTACTTGAAAAATTGTATCACAGTTATTCAGATAAATGAGAGCAGTTCTTGAATCTACTTTTTTACTGGGAACAAAATAAAATGTTCATTGGTTCCAATGTTAATCGTGGTTAATGCAACCGTTGTATAAACTAGCTAACAATATACTTTTTTCTATATCCATAATAAACATGTTGGTTTCTCAATTCAACACCCTATTCCTACCCCCCACTCTCTCTCCTGGTCCTCTCTTTCTCACCCCTCCTCTCCTTGTCAAATTAATCAATGTATTAAAACATCTAACTGTATGCTCGGATTCGATGTTCCAGAACATTGAAAATTTTATGTATAACTTTGTTATTGTTGTTATATATATATATATATATATATATATATTTATATATATATATATATATATATATACACACACTTAAAAACAATGAAAATCATTTAATACAAAAGGTTTTTATGTACTTACAGGGAGTGCAGAATTATTAGGCAAATGAGTATTTTGACCACATCATCCTCTTTATGCATGTTGTCTTACTCCAAGCTGTATAGGCTCGAAAGCCTACTACCAACTAAGCATATTAGGTGATGCGCATCTCTGTAATGAGAAGGGGTGTGGTCTAATGACATCAACACCCTATATCAGGTGTGCATAATTATTAGGCAACTTCCTTTCCTTTGGCAAAATGGGTCAAAAGAAGGACTTGACAGGCTCAGAAAAGTCAAAAATAGTGAGATATCTTGCAGAGGGATGCAGCACTCTTAACATTGCAAAGCTTCTGAAGCGTGATCATCGAACAATCAAGCGTTTCATTCAAAATAGTCAACAGGGTCGCAAGAAGCGTGTGGAAAAACCAAGGCGCAAAATAACTGCCCATGAACTGAGAAAAGTCAAGCGTGCAGCTGCCAAGATGCCACTTGCCACCAGTTTGGCCATATTTCAGAGCTGCAACATCACTGGAGTGCCCAAAAGCACAAGGTGTGCAATACTCCGAGACATGGCCAAGGTAAGAAAGGCTGAAAGACGACCACCACTGAACAAGACACACAAGCTGAAACGTCAAGACTGGGCCAAGAAATATCTCATGACTGATTTTTCTAAGGTTTTATGGACTGATGAAATGAGAGTGAGTCTTGATGGGCCAGATGGATGGGCCCGTGGCTGGATTGGTAAAGGGCAGAGAGCTCCAGTCCGACTCAGACGCCAGCAAGGTGGAGGTGGAGTACTGGTTTGGGCTGGTATCATCAAAGATGAGCTTGTGGGGCCTTTTCGGGTTGAGGATGGAGTCAAGCTCAACTCTCAGTCCTACTGCCAGTTTCTGGAAGACACCTTCTTCAAGCAGTGGTACAGGAAGAAGTCTGCATCCTTCAAGAAAAACATGATTTTCATGCAGGACAATGCTCCATCACACGCGTCCAAGTACTCCACAGCGTGGCTGGCAAGAAAGGGTATAAAAGAAGAAAATCTAATGACATGGCCTCCTTGTTCACCTGATCTGAACCCCATTGAGAACCTGTGGTCCATCATCAAAGGTGAGATTTACAAGGAGGGAAAACAGTACACCTCTCTGAACAGTGTCTGGGAGGCTATGGTTGCTGCTGCACGCAATGTTGATGGTGAACAGATCAAAACACTCACAGAATCCATGGATGGCAGGCTTTTGAGTGTCCTTGCAAAGAAAGGTGGCTATATTGGTCACTGATTTGTTTTTGTTTTGTTTTGGAATGTCAGAAATGCATATTTGTGAATGTTGAGATGTTATATTGGTTTCACTGGTAAAAAGAAATAATTGAAATGGGTATATATTTGTTTTTTGTTAAGTTGCCTAATAATTATGCACAGTAATAGTCACCTGCACACACAGATATCCCCCTAAAATAGCTATAACTAAAAACAAACTAGAAACTACTTCCAAAACTATTCAGCTTTGATATCAATGAGTTTTTTTGGGTTCATTGAGAACATGGTTGTTGTTCAATAATAAAATTAATCCTCAAAAATACAACTTGCCTAATAATTCTGCACTCCCTGTATAGCTGTGTAGTGATCATCACAGTAATAATGCTCAACTGCCAGAAACTGTTAATTTCAGATTTTTGTATGCTTTAGAAAATAACACACAAAACAAAAATAAACTTTTTTGTATAGTTGTTTTTTTTTTCCATTGGTGGGGTTTTAACCCCATAATGACCAGTGATGTACCCTGTACATTGATGGTCTTTCTATGGGTGTGTGTTTTTCAATAGCTTTGTCTCTCCGCCAGCATCAAGACTGCGCTATTTTAGCAAGCCTGCAGGAGGGAGGGTCTGACCTGCGCTATTACACCAAGACAATCCCTTAATGACCAGCGGTGTACAGGGCATGTCGATGTCATTAACGGGTTAAACAATTTTAAAAAGTTAATTTTCTAAATGCGTTTATTATGCTTAGAATGTGTTTATAATAACAAGACAATGCAATAACAGTTTTAATTTCCAATTTTCAAAGTTTCCTTTCATTTCCCTGCCCCCTGTATCATCTGACAGCCATCAGTCAATCACAGACTTTTGTATGAATATTCTGTGAACTCTTTCTTGTGCTGAGAAGGAGCTAGTGCTCCAAAAATGTACAAATAAAACGACTGTGCACAATTTGATAATGGAAGTAAACTGGTAAGATTTTTTTTATAATTATTTGCTCTGAATCATGAAAGTTTAATTTTTACTTTAGTGTCCCTTTAAGAGAGCTGAACCCAGGAATTTCATGTGTATGTAATCTTTACAAAACAAACATATACCTGATTTTTGTATATTGACGTTACCATCACAATACCATCTCTTTACTTGGTGTTTTCTTTCTTAGCCAAGTGCCCTGGTTTTGTCCTGAGTTGCAAAAATGAAAATATGCTTCATTGGTGGGCTTGGCATTGATTCCTGACAGTGGGAATCAGACAAAAGGTCTGTTTTGGTTGTATATACATACAGTATGTATTTAAATATTCTGGCATCTACATCTCCTGCACTTTATATTACAACAGCAGAATAATAAAATAACATACAATTAGGTGAACTAGCATCTATGCACTATTCTCACGTAACCTGCTTACTTGATTGCTCTGCTGAAAAGTGTCCCTGAAACTGAAGGCTGTGCACAGGGCAGGCGCTTGCATATAGGTAGTCTAGGCAGCCGCCTTAGTTCGCCTTCATAGGGGGGCGCAAAATTTGCAACATAAAAAAACGTTTTGTTTTTTTATACACTGACTTGCTAAATGGCTTATGGATTGTAATCACTGCAGAGAAAGGCAAAGATAAATCTGCAGAGGACTTGTTTTTAGGGAATACAAAGATTGTACAAAATTTGGAGGAGGGAGTACGACTCTAACCATACTTCCGTTTTTCAAACTTGGAGTGCTCTACCGGCTCTCTGATTGGCGGAGCAGGTCAGGTGACCATAAAACAACATTGGCAGTGAAGTCGCTCGCTGCTGGATACACGCTTAGGAAGCTAGGAGTCACTGGTAACAGCGTGGTAACTGGTAAGACCTACAGCACCTAAGTCTGGATCATAGAAGCAGAGTTCCGGTAAGAAAAAGTATCACGAACGGAACGGCATTAAGTTTAACTGACCGGTCAGTACTACTGAGACTAAATTGTTACCTAAGACTTTGTTGCCTAAGGACAGTCGGATCTAAGATAGATCTTTACTACTGTACACACCTCTTTCTTTTGACGAATGACTATTAACAATTGGTAGTACCACCTGTAACCGTTACCTTTTGCCAGTTTTAATATAAACATACAGGTCCAAAAAAAGGACCCGAAAAACCTTCACATAAATACTAACACATTATCAGTGTTAGAATACAAACAGCTGGCTTATATTTCAGCTGAACTATTGTTGAAATTTGCACAAAAAATATTTGCACAGAATTTCAGAAAGTATTTGCATTTCTTATTATATGAATATGAATTTTCCATTTTAGAACCAGTAACGATTTTTAGTGACATATTAGTATAATTAGTATGAACTTTTTTAGCCTTCTAATATGGCGTATTTTAGATACATTATACAGTATTTTAGAGGTTTTTTTCTCAAGTGATGTGGCCACATCCTGCTTTTTGATCAAATAGTTTTTAGAAAGTTTTAAGTATTGACTTTGGATCGATTTGTATAAATAAAATAGATAAGGTATTAACCAACCCTTTTCTTTCTATGAAGGCAGTGCTTACAGACAACTTGCCCCTGTCCCATTGTTATTATCTGTCTGTCACCCGCTTCCTGTCTTCCTACTAGTCCGTGGCGGGCGTCACCTCTCACTGCCCCTAATCAGCATACACCCAGCAATTATTTGCAGAATACAGTAGTGACTAATAACATGTAAGGTCCGCCTCCTAGTTCTGTCCCTGTATGACCCTCAGCCACATGTATAGAATAGATAGCCGTGTTAAGTTGGTAATTCTCCTAGGGGTATTGTTATGGGATTTGTCAACTCACATGGGAGTTCTTCTAAAGTTTAATGAATCTAGACTAGTGTTCATGAGCACAACCACTGTCTGATTTGCTATGCAACACTACCACTGTTTGATTTGCTATGCAGCACAGCCACTGTTTGATTTGCTATGCAGCACTACCAATGTTTGATTTGAAATTACCCACCAATCAGCAAGCGCTACCCAGATGCTGAACAAAAAATGGTCTGGCTCCTAAGCTTACATTCCTGCGTTTCAAATACAGATACCAAGAGAACGAAGAAAATTGATAACAGGAGTTAATTAGAAAGATTCTTAAAATGGCATGCTCTATCTGAATCGTGATATCAAAATTTGGGTTTCATATCCCTTTAACTAGCAATGGGATGGTATGTAATCGGGGGGCGACAAAATGTATCCTCGCCTTTGTGGCCAAAAATCCTAGCACCGGCCCTGGCTGTGCACCTTGCAGTACCAGAAGACACTTTTAACTTTACTGAAAGTGTGTGCCCCTAATGTTCTAAAAAATGTTCTTAAAGTGACATGAAACCCAAATTGTTTCTTTAATGATTCAGATAGAGAATGCAATGTTTAACTACTTTCTAATTTACTTCTGTTATCAAATTTCCTTTATTCTCTTGGTATCTGTTGTTGAAAAAACAGGAACGCAAGCTCAGGCACATGCACGTGTCTGGAGCACTATATGGCAGCAGTTTTGAAAGAATGTTTTCCATTTGCAAGAGCTCTAGAAGGCAGCACTACATAGGTATCTCTTCAACAAAGAATATCATTGGAAATTTGATAATAGAAGTAAATTGGAAACTGTTTTAAAATTATATTCTCTGTCTGAATCACAAAAGAAAATGTTTGGGTTTTACATCCCTTTAAGTGCACATGGCACCTTTTTTTAAAAAAAAGTAAAGACACAAATAAACAAATAAATAAATTGTCTGTAAAATCCATAATATATAAACAAATAAAGTTGAAATATTAGAGCATGTCATTTTAAGGCACTTTTAAATTCACTTCTGTTTTCAAATGTGCTTTGTTCTCTTGGTATCCCTTGTTGAAAAAGAATACACACATATCCTACACTAGTGGGCGCTAGTTGCTAATTGGCGCCTGCACACATTTGTCGTTTGTGATCGGCTGACTAGATGCGTTCATCTTGCTGCTAGTAGTGCAATGTTGTTCCTTCAGCAAAGGATAACAAGAGCACAAAGCAAATTTGATATTTAAAATTGTATGTTCTATCCAAATCATGAAAGAAATTGTGGGGTGTCCTGTCCCTTTAATATATTGCATGAATTAAAAAAACAATAATTTGTTAAGAAATATAACTTGCAATATAGTGATAGCCAGGAGCAAATTTGTTTTGAGTGCAACATTGGACAATCGTGCCCCCTGCAGTAGAAAGTAGGAACCTGAAAATCATTTTCTAATCTGTTTTTATTATACCTGACAGTTTATCTGTCTCTCACAAGGGAACAAAGGCGGTAAATCACATGTCTTATTCTCTGGCTTTTATTTATCAAGATGAGAGATGTGGTGAACTGAAATGTTTTGGCCTAGAGAATAAAGAAAGACCTCACAGCTACTAAACAGCCAATATTTCTACAAAACCTTTAATTTATCGCTTGTGTTTGTCTGGGACCCAACTGCACCCTTTATTAAATGTGAGTTTAATTGTAACATTATATATGCAGTACCAAGAAAAAAGGCACAACCAGACTCAAAATGGGACAAAAAGTAAAGTTGGTCAGCCACAGGAAAAAATAATCACACAAGTACAACATTTTGGCTGTTTTTTTTTTCTATACCAGCATGGCAAATTCCAAGAATACACAGGCATCAATGAGAAAATAGGGAAGTGGTTATAACTGCTAGCTGCAAAGGAAAAATGCAAGAAGAAAATAAAAACAAGAGAAGATGAGTGAAAGTCAAATATTAATGACTCACATTTTTGTTGTGTTCATTTAATTTGCATTCACAAAAGCCCTTTCAGCTAAAGCTGAAAGTATTTTTAATTTTATTTCAGCAATTAAAGGGACAGTCTACACCAGAATTTTTATTGTTGTAAAAACATAATTTATGTAAGAACTTACCTGATAAATTAATTTATTTCATAGTGGCAAGAGTCCATGAGCTAGTGACGTATGGGATAGACAATCCTACCAGGAGGGGGCAAAGTTCCTCAAACCTCAAAATGCCTATAAATACACCTCCCACCTCACTCATACCTTAGTTTAACGTGTAGCCAAGAAGTGAGCTGTAAAAGAAGGAGTAAAAAGCATACAAAAAGAGGAACTGGAAAACATAAAGTGCTTTATACAAAAAAAACATAACCACCAAAAATAGGGTGGGTCTCATGGACTCTTACCACTATGAAAGAAATTAATTTATCAGGTAAGTTCTTAAATAAATTATGTTTTATTTCATGTAAGTGGCAAGAGTCCATGAGCTAGTAACCTATGGGATATAATACCCAAGATGTGGAAATCCATGAGTCACTAGAGAGGGAGGGATAAAATAACAACAGCTAAATTCGCTGAGAAATTAAATCCAAAATTTAAATACGTTTTCTAAAATTTTTTAAAAAAACCCTCAAATCAAAGGCACTAGAATCAAACTAAGATAAGTGCCTGAAGAACCTTTCTACCAAATGCTGCTTCCGAAAAAGCAAACTGGTAAAATTAAGAAAAAGTATGCAAAAGAAAAACAAATTATTGCTTTGCAAATTTAATCAACTGAAGCTTCATTCTTAACAACCCAAGAAGAGGCAACTAATCTAGTAAAATGAGCTGTAATCCTCCCCACCTTCAAATAAGCTTTGTGAAACAAAAGTTTAAATCAAAATGCCAGAGAAATAGCAGAGGCTTTCTGACTTTTCCTAGAGCCAGAAGAAATAACAAATAGACTAGGGGCGCAATCCAATATATGGCGTAGTTTTCGACGCAAGCGAGGGAACCTGCGCCGCCCGTAGTTTCACCTTGCACATCGGGGTATTACATATACCCCGCTGGCAGTTGCTAAAGTGCCGTAAATCGGATAAACTAGCGATGTCCTGAAATGAGCGTAACTACAAATTTCTGGAGTCGCCAGTGACTTACGGCACTTTAGAAACTGCCGGCGCCTAAGAAAACTAACTAAAATATCAAATCTCCCGTAACTGTCTAACCTGCCTCCCAAAAATTAGCCTGACAAGTATACCCCTATATCCGCAATCACCCTTCTCACTCCTAATAATAAATGTATTACCCCATAGACCGACAACCCCCCACAACGCAATAAGCCTATTTATTAACCTCTAAACCGCCATAGCCCACACCGCAATAAACCTATCCTAGTATTAACCCCTAAACCGCCGCTCCTGGACCCCACCGCCACCTACATTAAATGTATTAACCCCTAATCTGACCCCCCTACACCGCCGCCACCTACATTATATGTATTAACCACTAAACCGCCGCTCCCGGACCCCGCCGCACCTAAATAAAGTGTTTAACCCCTAAACCGCCGCTCCCGGCCCGCGCCGCCACCTACATTAAATGTATTAACCTCTAATCTAACCCCCCTACACCGCCGCCACCTACATTAAATATATTAACCTCTAATCTGACCCCCCTAGACTGCCGCCACCTACATTAAATATATTAACCTCTAATCTGACCACCCTACACCGCCGCCACCTACATTAAATATATTAACCTCTAATCTGACCCCCCTACACCGCCGCCACCTACATTAAATATATTAACCTCTAATCTGACCCCCCTACACCGACGCCACCACCTACATTAAATATATTAACCTCTAATCGGACCACCTAACACCGCCACCACCTACATTAAATATATTACCCCCTAAACCTAAGTCTAACCCTAACATCCCCCTAACTTAATTATTATTTAAATAAATCTAAATAATATTACTATTATTAACTAAATTATTCAAGTATTTAAAACTAAATACTTACCTATAAAATAAACCCTAAGATAGCTACAATATAATTAATAATTACATTGTAGCTATTTTAGGATTTATTTTTATTTTACAGGCAACTTTGTATTTATTTTAACTAGGTGCAATAGCTACTAAATAGTTAATAACTATTTAATAGCTACCTAGTTAAAATAATTACAAAATTACCTGTAAAATAAATCCTAAGTTACAATTACACCTAACACTACACTATCAATAAATAAATTAAATTAATTAACTGCAATTAGCTAAAATAAAATACAATTAAATTAAATAAACACTAAATTACAGAAATAAAAAAAATTACAAGAAGTTTAAACTAATTACACCTAATCTAAGCCCCCTAATAAAATAAAAAAGCCCCCCAAAATAATAAAATGCCCTACCCTATACTAAATTACAAATAGCCCTTAAAAGGGCTTTTTGTGGGGCATTGCCCCAAAGTAATCAGCTCTTTTACCTGTAAAAAAAAGACAATACACGCCAACATTACAACCCACACACCGCTACTCTAAAACCCACCCAATCCCCCCTTAATAAAACCTAACACACCCCATTGAAGATCACCCCACCTTGAGCCGTCTACACCCAGCCGGGCACCAGTGGTCATCCGATTCGGGCAGAAGTCTTCATCCGATGGGGCAGAAGAGGACATCCGGACCAGCAGAAGTCTTTATCCTATCCGGGCAGAAGAGGACATCCGGACCGGCAGACATCTTCATCCAAGCGGCATCTTCTATCTTCATCCATCCAACGAGGAGCGGCTCCATCTTGAAGACCTCTGGCGCGGAGCATCCTACTTGGCCGACGGACTAACGACGAATGACGGTTCCTTTAAATGACGTCATCCAAGATGGTGTCCCTCTAATTCCGATTGGCTGATAGGATTCTATCAGCCAATCGGAATTAAGGTAGGAAAAAATCCGATTGGTTGATTTAATCAGCCAATCGGATTGAAGTTCAATCTGATTGGCTGATTGCATCAGCCAACCGGATTTTTCCTACCTTAATTCCGATTGGCTGATAGAATCCTATCAGAATGTAACGTAAATTCTATTAGCTGATCCAATCAGCCAATCGGATTGAACTTAATCCTATCAGCCAATCAGAATTAGAGGGACGCCATCTTGGATGACGTCATTTAAAGGAACCGTCATTCGTCGTTAGTCTGTCGGCCAGGAAGGATGCTCCGTGCCGGAGGTCTTCAAGATGGAGCCGCTCCTCGCCGGATGGATGAAGATAGAAAATGCCGCTTGGATGAAGATGTCTGCAGGTCCAGATGTCCTCTTCTGCCCGGATAGGATGAAGACTTCTGCCTGTCCAGATGTCCTCTTCTGCCCCATCGGATGACCACTGGTGCCCGGCTGGGTGAAGACGGCTCAAGGTAGGGTGATCTTCAATGGGGTAGTGTTAGGTTTTATTAAGGGGGGATTGGGTGGGTTTTAGAGTAGGGGTGTGTGGGTGTGTGGGTTGTAATGTTGGGGGGTATTGTCTTTTTTTTACAGGTAAAAGAGCTGATTACTTTGGGGCAATGCCCCTCAAAAAGCCCTTTTAAGGGCTATTTGTAATTTAGTATAGGGTAGGGCATTTTATTATTTGGGGGGCTTTTTTATTTTATTAGGGGGCTTAGATTAGGTGTAATTAGTTTAAACTTCTTGTAATTTTTTTTATTTTCTGTAATTTAGTGTTTTTTTTTTGTAATATAGTTTATTTAATTTAATTGTATTTTATTTTAGCTAATTGTAGTTAATTAATGTAATTTATTTATTGATAGTGTAGTGTTAGGTGTAATTGTAACTTAGGTTAGGATTTATTTTACAGGTAATTTTGTAATTATTTTAACTAGGTAGCTATTAAATAGTTATTAACTATTTAATAACTATTGTACCTAGTTAAAATAAATACAAAGTTGCCTGTAAAATAAAAATAAATCCTAAAATAGCTACAATGTAATTATTAGTTATATTGTAGCTATTTTAGGGTTTATTTTATAGGTAAGTATTTAGTTTTAAAAAGGAATAATTTAGTTAATAATAGTAATATTATTTAGATTTATTTAAATAATAATTAAGTTAGGGAGGTGTTAGGGTTAGACTTAGATTTAGAGGTTAATATATTTAATGTAGGTGGCAGCGGTGTAGGGGGGTCAGATTAGAGGTTAATATATTTAATGTAGGTGGCGGCGGTGTAGGGGGGTCAGATTAGAGGTTAATATATTTAATGTAGGTGGCGGCGGTGTAGGGGGGTCAGATTAGGGGTTAATATATTTAATGTAGGTGGAGGCGGTGGAGAGGGGTCAGATTAGAGGTTAATATATTTAATGTAGGTGGCGGCAGTGTAGGGGGGTCAGATTAGGGGTTAATACATTTAATGTAGGTGGCGGCGGGGTCCGGGAGCGGTGGTTTAGGGGTTAAACACTTTATTTAGGTGTGGCGGGGTCCGGGAGCGGCGGTTTAGGGGTTAAACACTTTATTAGTTATTACGGTGGGGGATTGCGGTTGACAGGTAGATAGACATTGTGCATGTGTTAGGTGTTAGGTTTTTTTTTGCAGGCATTTTAGGGAGTTACGGTGCTCCCATACTCTGCGCAAGGCCTGCTACGGATGCATTTTATGGCAAGGTGAAAATGGAGTAACATTTTCGCCACGTAAGGCCTTGCGCTGGATATTGGATACTGACTTACAACGCGGTCCCATGTTAGCCTATGGGAGTAAAATTTGCGGGCGACGGGTAAAATATACGGGCGTAACTTGTATGCTACGCCGTATATGTGATACCAAACCCGCGCAAAAACCGGCGTCGCCGACTTTTGCGGGCGATGCTGCATATCGGATCAGGCCCTAGAAGTCTTTCTGAAATCTTAAACAGCCTCAACATAATATTTCAAAGCTCTTACCACATCCAAAGAATGAGAAAACCTTACAAGAGTATTCTTAGAATTTTTTAGAAATCACAACTTAAGGCAAAAATGTAAATGAAGTCCGCAAAACAGCTTCATCTTGATGGAAAATCAGATAAAGAAACTCACAAAAGAGAGCAGACAATTCAGAAACTCTTCTAGCAGAAGAGATAGCCAAAAGAAAAAACAATTTCCAAGAAAGTAATTAATAATCAGATAATGCATAGGCTCAAAAGGAGGAGCCTGATAAAAACTTTAAACTAAGTTGAGTCTCCAAGGAGAAAAAAATAGTTTTAATAACAGATTTGATACGAATCAAAATCTGAACAAAACAGCGAATATCAGGAAGTTTAGCAATCTTTCTATGAAATAAGACAGAAAGAGCAGAAATTTATCCTTCAAAGTATTTGCAGATAAACCCTTCTTCAAAACATCCGGAAGAAACTATAAAATCCTAGGAATTCTGAAAAATGGCAAGAATAATTATGAGTGGAACACATGAAATATAGGTTTTCCAAACCCGATAAAAATGTTTTCCTTGAAACAGACTTACGAGCCTGTATTATAGTGCTAATCACTGAGTCAGGGAAACCTCTATGACTAAGTACTAAGCGTTCGATTTCCATGCCTTCAAATGTAGAGATTTGAGATCTTGATGGAAAAAACAGCCCTAGAGACAGAAGGTCTGGCCTTAAAGGAAGTTGCCAAGGCTGGCCACTGGACATCTGGACAAGATCTGCATATCAAAACCTGGGAGACCATGCTGGTGCTATCAGAAACACATGAGATTGAACCATTATGATCTTATAGATTACCTTTGAAAGAAGAACCAGTGGCGGAAAAATATAAGCAGGTTGGTAAAAAAACAAGGAACTGCTAAGACATCCACCATCTCTGCCTGAGGATCCCTGGACCTGGAAATGTATCTGGAAAGCTTCTTGTTTAGACGAGAAATCATCAGATCTATTTCTGGAAGACCCCACATCTGTACAAGATGAAAAAAACATCTGGATGGAGAGACCACTCCCCTGGATATAAAGTCTGACGGCTGAGATAATCCATTTCCCAATTGTCTACACCTGGGATATGAATCACAGAAATTCAAAAAGAGTTGGATTCCGCCCAAGAAAGTATCCGAGATACTTCCTTCATAACTGAAGGACTGCAAGTCCCTCCTAGATGATTGACATATGCCACTGTTGTGATATTGTCTGTTTGAAAACAAATGTAAAAGTTCTCTCTTCAATAGAGGCCACACCTGTAGAGCACTGAAAATAGCATGGAGTTCTAAAATATTGATTGGTAACCTCGCCTCCTGAGGTTTCCAAACCCCTTGTGCTGTCAGACTCTCAGACAGCTCCCCAACATGAAAAACTTGCATCTGTTGAGAATATAGTCCAGGAAGGATGAACAAATGAGGCCCCCTGAACAATATGGTGATAGTCCAACCACCAAATCAGAGAGAATAGAGTGTTGGTATTTAAGTATATCAGTTGTGATATCTGAAAACATTCCCTGCACCCTTGGTGCAACATGCAAAACTATTGAGGCCTCACATGAAAATGAGCAAAGAGGATAGCACCTGATGCTGCAGTCATGAGACCTAAAACTTCCATGCACATAGCCACTGAAGGGAATAATAGAAACTCAAGGTTTATCAGAATGCTTGATAAACTGGGCAGGGGGAAGTATGCAAGTAAATATTTTATTTAGTTTAATTCCAGCCACTTGGCTATATACTGGTTAAACAGTCCCTCCGATTCGTTATGAAGAATAGAGCTCCTAAGTGTGGGTTTGGAAATCAATTTAATTTTGAGTATGAATATTGGGAGAACGGTAGAAATACGATAATTAGAGCATATTAGAAATATGATTATTACATATGTGTATATCGATCAAAATCAATTTCTTTACAAGGTTTAGTGTCCCTTTAATGAGCCCAAGTGCCAGGGCCGGCGCTTGTGTAAGGCAATAAAGGCAGCCGCCTAAGGCTCCCCCAGCAGGGGGGCTCAGAGAGCGGTAGGTGCCAAGGTGGATTATGCCTGGCAATTGGCAAAGTGTTAGCAAGTGTTACATTAGGACATAAACTTAGCATCAATCTGCGCCTGGGTGGCTACAAATTCTACTGCTACGCCTACGCTACATACTGCTGTGCTCACTGCTACATCATTGCCATGGATAATGTGGGCGTGCTGTGTGGAGCTAGTTGCGGCTTAAGAAGCCTATCAGTGGACACTGTGGGGAGTCTGAGAGGCAAATCATGCAGTGGGGATGCCTGGCGCCACGTGAGTCGTGACTGAAACACTCTTAAGTGTAAATGAGACACGTCAGTGATGCATACCCAAACCGGTAAGGTAATTGCAGTGAAGACTGAAAAGGTAAGAGGGTTGGCTGCGGGGGTCTGAAGGCAGGGGTCTGGGGGCGGGCAGGATGCACGGCGGCCCACCGCGGAACGTGACCTTGTGAGTCAGAGTCTGATTGAGTGACACAGGGCAGGGGCCAGGGTCCCACACAATGGCGACAGTGAGTGTGGGCGCGGCACAGCCGGCACTGAGACTGTCTGCACTTTACAGTCTGGGCTGGCCTGGCTGAGCTGAATTCGAGCACTGCGAGGCAGCGAGTGGAACATTGGCATAATCCAATTGACTGTTGGAATTGCTGCCAATTACCCCCCAATCCCCCCCAGAGCCAGGGGTGACACCAGTCCACTGAGTCTTGTCGTCTCAACACACTTCACCCCTGGCTCTGGGGGGGATTGGGTCATTGAGGTTATGTGTCTTTGCGTTCTCAGCTTTTTTTAAAAACCCTATCTATGCTATTTGTAATAAGTTGTTTGGCTAGGGGCCACTGCAAGCACAAGGCTATTAATGTAATTGTATGATTTTTTTTTCCAGCCCGCTCTTTTTAAAGTTGATCAAATCTTTCTAAAGGTTCTTGTATACTTTGGATGATACTCAGTGTGTAACTCTAACAAACGATTATTATAGAGTCATGTGTGGTAGCAGCCAGGCTGTGAATGCGGTCTTGAGAACCAGGGCTGTTACTTTTTTTTTGTAGGGGGATTGATACTGAAGCAAATCACTGTAATGCTGGTGTTATAGTATAGGGCTGTAATTCTCAACCACGGTGTATGTTGTACTATTTTGTTAGGGCACCAGCCCTGTTGGGAAACTAGATTAAAGTTTTAGATATATAAATGGTCTGAGTATATGTTATTTATGCCCCTAAAACATCTCACATAAACAGTATATTTTATGTGTGGCATATTTTGAAATTTTGAAAGCTTAAGGGGTCAAGTAAGTTTGTTCCATAAAAGGTATAAGCATAATGAAAATAGTTTGGTTAACTGAGTGATTCATCATAATCTATATAAAATTGAAAGAGGTGTCCCTTGCTTACTATTTGTGTATAAATGTGTGTGTCTGTATGTCTGTGCGTGTATAAATGTGTATGTGTGTGTGAAAATATGTATGATTATGTATGTATGTATGTGTAAATATGTATGAGTATGTATGTATGTGTAAATATGTATGAGTATGTATGTATGTATGTGTAAATATGTATGAGTATGTATGTATGTGTAAATATGTATGAGTATGTATGTATGTATGTATGTATGTGTAAATATGTATGAGTATGTATGTATGTATGTGTAAATATGTATGAGTATGTATGTATGTGTAAATATGTATGAGTATGTATGTATGTATGTGTAAATATGTATGAGTATGTATGTATGTATGTATGTGTAAATATGTATGAGTATGTATGTATGTATGTGTAAATATGTATGAGTATGTATGTATGTGTAAATATGTATGAGTATGTATGTATGTGTAAATATGTATGAGTATGTATGTATGTATGTGTAAATATGTATGAGTATGTATGTATGTATGTATGTATGTGTAAATATGTATGAGTATGTATGTATGTATGTGTAAATATGTATGAGTATGTATGTATGTGTAAATATGTATGAGTATGTATGTATGTGTAAATATGTATGAATATGTATGTATGTGTAAATATGTATATGTATGTATGTGTAAATATGTATGAATATGTATGTGTAAATATGTATGAGTGTGTAAATATGTATGTGTGTGTGTGTGCAGGTAAATCACCTGCTATGTTGTACAAAGCCACCACTTTGGCACATTATGTCATGCAGAAATATCTATTACACATTACTAGAAATTTTGTTAAGAAGCAGTAGTAGCAGGGTAAATCATATATTTTTTTTTTTTTTTGGGGGGGGGGGGCAAAATGTGTCTTTGCCTGTGTAGCCAAAAATCCTAGCACCGGCCCTGCCAAGTGCACACAGTTCTACAAAGCCCATATACCTCCTCTGCCCAGTCAATTACACATTTCAGCTCCTGCAGTCAAACAACTGTGCTCTAAGTGTGTCCATCCAATACAACAGCTTTTTATTTTACCTGAACTTTCAGGCAGTTAGGAAGTAAAGGAAAAAAGTCTTACCACTTCTTTGTGCTACAGATGTATTTAGGTGATAAGTTCTCCCTTTATCCTCTTTCTCTCTCTTTGCGTACCGGATGGTTTCTTATTCTCTCTTTCTTTACTTTCCCTGTCTTCCAGGTGAAATACCAGCTTACTTGCACCATCCTGATAACTTTTCTGGGGGCCCTGGTCAAAGCTCCTGATCAAATTGAGCTTCCGTTTCCTCCCCTCACAGGGAGTCACCTCCGGCTCTGTATCCCACAGAGCCTAGGATACCTGGATGTGGTGTGGAGACTGCATCTAACTTTCCCACACGCACCACCGTACGCCTCTTTTTGCCACCCCTGCAGTCTGGCAGCAGGCCGTAATGGCTTTCTGGCACTATCAGTGCCAGCGTCAGGTAAGGCTTTCTTAGTCCGCGTAGCTGTGTCTACGCCGCTTGTTGTCTGTCGTCTGCCACTGCCTTGAGGTGCCGCATACAGCGTGCTGACGTCACACGTCACGCACGGCTTACCCCCCCGTCCTCATGAAAATCAAATTTACTTGTATTAATCAAATACACTTCTTTCTCTAAGTATTAACATAACTTATTTACTTATTAATTTGAAAAGTGGCAAAGGAATATGGTCATTCTAAAAATATTAACAAGTAATTCATTTCTCTAAAGCCGTTATGTAAAAAAAAACATGAAACAAAATAACTAATTTATCAGGATACAAAAGCAATTTAATTATTTTATTGCCAGTAAATATCAAACTGAAGAAGACTCAAAATGAAAGATTAAAGATTCTTAAAGGGACATGAAACCCAAAATTGTTCTTTCATGATTCAGATAGAGAATACAATTTACATTTAAGTTTCCATTTACTTCTATTATGAAATTATGTTCTCATATTATTATTTGTTGAAGAGATACCTAGATAGGTAGCGTGCACATGCCTGAAGCAATACATGACAGGAAATAATGCTGCCATCTAGTGCTTTTGCTAATGTATAACATTGTTGCAAAACTGCTGCCATGTAGTGCTATAGAAATGTGCACACTCCTGAACTTACCATCCTGCTTTTCAACAAAGTATAATAAGAAAACAAAGAAAATTGGAAAATAGAAGTAAATTGGATAGTTGTTTAAAATTCTATGTTTTATCTGAGTCATGAAAAAAAAATCTGGGCTTTATTTCCCTTTAAATCTCAATCACTCCATGAAAAGAAAAAACTAAACTGTATACCAACAACAGATGTAGACAGCTGTTAGAGTTAAAACTAATTAAACACATTTAGCTTCCAGAAACATTCATCTCTCATTGGAGGAGCATTACCTGGACTTAAATGCTCCCGGCTATGCTGTAAGCTATAGCGTGGGAATTATTGTCTGGTAATGCTTTCTGAATTGAGATAATGGCTTACTAAATGTATCATCAGCTGAAAGGATATAAAGAAAATGCATTAATATGTTTTATGTAAGCAGTTGAGCAATAATAATATGCTCAAACTATGTGTTTAACCCCATGCAAATAGGTTAAAAACATAGTTAAAATCAGCTAGAGAGCAACAATGCACACTGCTAGGACATAGTTGAAGACAACTGGTGAGCCAATGACAGGAGACATATATGTACAGCTACCAATCATCAGTTAGCTCCGTGTAGTGCATTAATACTCATGAACCTATGCCTTTCAACAAAGGATTGCAAGAGAACACACACACACATATATATATTATATATATATATATATATATATATATATATATATATATATATATATATATATATATATATATATATATATATATATATATATATAAAAAGAATGTAAAACCTATTTTGCATTTGCAATGTTTTGGAGACCAGGGGAGATCACTTGTTTTCTCCATACCCAGGGTAAAAACAATGCACCAATGTTAAATTTAAATGAAATATAAACACTTGCATTAACCCTACAGTGGAATAAGCCCCTCCATCCATAAATCCTGCTAGATTATAAATCTCCTGGCACCAGCTAAATGCATATGGAGATTTCACTTGAGTGTCTTAAAGGGACATAAACCCTCAAAAAATCTTTCATGATTCAGACAGAGCACACACTTTTAAACAAATTTCCAATTTATTTCTATTATCAAATGTGCTTCATTCTCTTGGTAACCTTTGATGAAGGAGTAGCAATGCATACTGGAAGCTAGCTGAACACACTGGGTGAACCAATAACAAGAGGCATACATTTACAGCCACCAATCAGCAGCTAGCTCCCAGCAGTGCAATGCTGCTCTTGAGCTTACCTATGTATTTTTTTAAACAAATGATTCCAGGAGCACTAAGCAAATTAAATAATAGAAGTAAATTATAAATATGTTTAAAATTGCAAGCTCTATCTGAATCATGACAGAAAAAGTTTGGGTTTAAGTACCTTTAAGTATTTCATTATTAACCCCTGCTGCAGCTAACTAACCAATTGGACATAACACCCATCATGGACATTGTCCTTATCCATCTTACTTTTTCATATTAAACCAGAAGACCATCATAAAGCACATTTGGTTTTATTTCAATGGCAGTTTTATAAGGATATCAACATTAAAGGGATATTCCAAACCAAAAACAAGTTACCCTAATTTATTAGAGCATGTAAATTGTGCATTGATAACCTAGATAAATAGGTGTATAACCTCCACATTGGGTAAATCCAGCTCAAGAACACGAATGGTGATTGGCTTTGTTAGGCGCCGGCCACCCCTTATTGGCTTAATAACCATGTCTTGCTAGGTAAAGGTAAATAATGATCAGCCAATCCCAACATATCAGGAAGTAGTGGAATAAGAGCTACTGTAATTCTATTGGCTATTCTAATGGCTGATTTGAATAGCCAATAGAATAAGAGCTACTGTAATTCTATTGGCTATTCTAATCAGCCAATTGAATTACAGTAGCTATTATTCTATTGGCTATTCAAATCAGCCAATAGAATTAAAATAGCTCTCGTCCGATTGGCTGATTTGAATTTGAAGGCTCAAATCAGCCAATAGGAACTCAAGGGACGCCATTTTTAATCGCGTACCTTGAATTCCTATTCAGTGTACGGCGGTGATCGTATGAAGAGGATCCTCCACGCTCCATGGCTCCGGTCTTCAGTTCCAGCATCGCCGATCTTCAGTTCCTGCATCGCCGGTCTTCAGTTCCAGACAGGACGGTCTTCAGCTCCGCGGTCATCGGTCTTCAACTCCTCCGCTCCGCGCCGGCTGGTTCCTGGAAGAAGAAGAGGTCGCCGCCTGGAAGAAGACTTCACCGCCTGGAACAGGACCTTCTCCGCCTGCTCTTCAGGACAGGTAAGGACCACTTGGGGGTTAGACTTAGGTTTTTTTAAGGGGGGATAGGGTGGGTTTTAGAGTAGGGGTGTGTGGGTGGTGGGTTGTAATGGGGGGTTGTTCTTTCTTTTACAGGTAAAAGAGCTGATTACTTTGGGGCAATGCCCCACAAAAGGCCCTTTTAAGGGCTGGTAATAGAGCTTATTACTTTTGTAATTTAGTTTAGGGTGGGGACATTTTTTTATTTTGGGGGGCTTTGTTATTTTATTAGGGGGCTTAGATAAGGTGTAATTAGCTTAAAATTCTTGTAATCTTTTTTTATTTTTTGTAATTTAGTGTTTGTTTGTTTTTGTAATATAGTTTAGTGTATTTAATTATATTTTAGTTTAGATAATTGTAGTTTAATAATTCATTTATTGATAGTGTAGGTGTATTTGTAACTTAGGTTAGGATTTATTTTACAGGTAATTTGGTAATTATTTTAACTAGGTAGCTATTAAATAGTTATTAACTATTTAATAGCTATTGTACCTAGTTAACATAAATACCAAGTTACCTGTAAAATAAATATAAACCCTAAAATAGATACAATGTAATTATTAATTATATTGTAGCTATCTTAGGGTTTATTTTATAGGTAAGTATTTAGATTTAAATAGGAATAATTTAGTTAATATTATTTAGATTTATTTTAATAATAATTACGTTAGGGGATGTTAGGGTTAGACTTAGGTTTAGTGGTTAATATATTTAATATAGGTGGCGGCGGTGTAGTGGGGTTAGATTAGGGGTTAATAATTTTAAAATAGGTGGCGGCGGTGTAGGGGGGGTTAGATTAGGGGTTAATCATTTTAATATAGGTGGCGGCGGTGTAGGGGGATTAGATTAGGGGTTAATAATTTTAAAATAGGTGGCGGCGGTGTAGGGGGATCATATTAGGGGTTAATAATTTTAAAATAGGTGGCGGCGGTGTAGGGTAATCATATTAGGAGTTAATCATTTTAATGTAGCTGGCGGCGGGGTAGGGGCTCACATTAGGGGCTTAACATTTTAATGTAGCTGGCGGCGGGGTAGGGGCTCACATTAGGGGCTTAACATTTTAATGTAGCTGGCGGCGGGGTAGGGGCTAACATTAGGAGCTTAACATTTTAATGTAGCTGGCGGCGGGGTAGGGGCTCACATTAGGGGCTTAACATTTTAATGTAGCTGGTGGCGGGGTAGGGGGATTAGATTTGGGGGTAATAATTTAAATATAGGTGGCGGCGGTGTAGGGGGATCACATTAGGGGGTTAGACATTTAATATAGATGCCGGCGGTGTAGGGGGGTCAGATTAGGGGGTTAGACATTTAATGTAGCTGGCGGCGGGGTCTGGGAGCGGCGGTTTAGGGGTTAAACACTTTATTAGGGATTGCGGCGGGGGATTGCGGTTGACAGGTAACTAGACATTGCGCATGCGTTAGGTGTTATTTTGCAGCCAGTTTAGGGAGTTACGGGGCTCCAATACTCAGCGTAAGGCTTACTACGCCTGCAATTTGTGGCGAGGTGAGAATGGAGTAAGATTTCTCCATTTTCGCCACGTAAGTCCTTACGCTGTATATTGGATACCAAACCCACGCAAAATTTGGCGTCGCCGGCTTTTGCGGGCGACGCTGCATATCGGATCGGGCCCCAGGAGCTAAACAAAATGTGGTGAACCAATCTAAAAGAAGAGGGAGGCATATGGAGATAAAAATATGGTAATGCAGTTGACGCATACCTCTCTCAAGAAGCATCATTGTGAAAAGTTCGTCAGGGGGACCCATATGAGCTTTTCACAATATGATATTTTTTGTCTACTCTAGAAGCTTAATTCTAAATGCAATAGATCTCTGCCATTTATCAGTGACATGAATATTACATTTAGGAAAGTGTAAAAGTAACATAGCTCCCGCTATAGAAGGATCTTAGCCTCAGACAAGGAATAATGATTTAACCCCTTAAGGACCGGACATTTCAGACTAAAACTTCCCCAAAAGACCGGAGAATTGTTAGCATTTTTGCCATCACTCCATTCAAACAGAAATAGAGCCTTGTTTGTTTGTTTTTAACTATCAAAACTATATATTTTTTTTTTTAGTAGACAATCCAAAGTATTGATCTAGGTCCATTTTGGTATATTTCATGCCACAATTTCACTGCCAAATGTGATCAAATAAAACAAATCTTTACATTTTTCACAAACTTTAGGTTTAACATTGAAATTATTTATATACCGCTTGTGCAATCATGCCATTGCTTTTTGGTAATTAGAAGGCCATTAATTGCAGCTGCGCACTACACTTTTATTACTGCCAGCAGTGAATGGGGTTAATCAGGTATCTTGTAAAGTTAATTTTAGCTTTAATGTAGAGATTACCCTCCCACCTGACACTCCCACCCCTTAATCCCTGCCTGATCCCTCTCAAACAGCTCTACTCCCTCCCTCACCCCCACTGGTCACCCCCATCTTAGGTAATCGCAGACAGTCTGCCAGTATGTAGTTTTATACCTTTTTTATTTTTTTAAATTAATTTATTTTACGATTAGACCCTTTACCTTTCCACCTCCCTGATCCCTCCCAAAAAACCCTCCCAACTTTAACTAGTTTCTGCCATCTTAGTTTTCTATCATTTTTCTTTTTATTCAGTAAAATTTAAAAACACAAACATTTTCTATAGTGTAGCTGCCCCCTACCCCATCTCCCCCTCCTATATCATTTCCCCTACCCTATATTCCCCCTCTCCAGTCTAGGACCCCCCTACCCTCTATTCCCCCTCCCTCCCGCTCTCAGCATTGATTTTTGCTATAGCATAGCGGTCCCGCCCGGTCCCTCCTCTCCCTCCAGCGATGGAGCCGCCAACCCACCTCCCTCCTAAACCTTCCACATCACCAATGATCGGCACCACCGCTACCCGATGCAGAGAGGGACACAGAGTATTATAGAGCAGTAGTTTAGCAAGAATGTTATCCATTTGCAAGAAAACTAGATGGCTGCACTATTTCCTGCCATGTTGTGCTCCAGAATACAACCTAGGTATCTCTTCAACATAGAATAAGAGAACAAAGCAAATTTGATAATAGAATTAAATTTTTTGGGGTTTTCATATCCCTTTAAGAAGTCACTATCCCTTATGAATAAACAAATTGCATTTTGTGGGCGGATATAGCTTTAGCTTTCTAAAACAAATAATGCTACTAAAAAGGATGTCTGACATTAAACACTGCATGATAATGTACATTAATATGTGAGAATTTTACAATGAATAATGCAGATTTATTTTGTCAAATGTGCATATTGTTTTATGTTCTTTCTGTTAACTGATTTTCCTGTATCCCCAGAACAAAAGGACCCATGCTAATCAATCACAAACTAATACACATTTATAGCATGGATTGGTGTTTGCACATGTGCAGTTTAGAAGGTGTATAGAAAAAACAAAGGGACAGTCTAGTCAAAATTAAACTTTCATGATTCAGATAGGGCATGTAGCTTTAAACAACTTTCCAATTTACTTTTATCATCAAATTTGCTTTGTATTCTTGGGTATTCTCAGTTGAAAGCTAAACATAGGAAGGCTCATATGCTAATTTCTAAGACCGTGAAGGTCGCCTCTTATCTGAATGCATTTGACAGTTTTTCACAGCTAGAAGGCTTAGTTCATGTGTGTCATATAGATTACATTGTGCTCACGCCCGTGGAGTTACTTATAAGAGGGCACTGATAAGAACTGAAATGAGGGGGCAGTCGGCAGAGAATTAGATACAAGGTAATCACAGAGGTAAAAAGTGTATTAATAAAACTGTCTTGGTTATGCAAAACTGGGGAATGGGCAATAAGGGGATCATCTATCTTTTTAAACCATCAAAATTCTGGAGTAGACTGTCCCTTTAAAGGACAATTAAAACCAGTAGAATTGTATAATAAAAAATGCATAATAAAGATCAGAGTAGTGGGAAGGTTGAGGAGTGATCGCTACACTGTGAGGGCAATAATAATAAATAAAATAAATAAAAAAGCCCTAAACTGCATGACCAGTGGGGGTGAAGGAGGGAAGAGAGCTTTTTGAGAGGGATTAAAGAGTGGGAGGTGTAAGGCAGGAGGGTAATCTCTACTCTAAATAAAAAATTAACCTTACAAGCTAATTGGTTAACCCCTTTACTGCCAGGAATTTCACGTATGGTGCGCAGCTGCAAGTAGCAGCATTCTAATTGCCAAAAAGCAGAGAAGCTTGTATAACCATTTGACATATGACTGTAGCAGTTGTGTGTAAGTAATTTCAGTGAGAAACCCAAAGCTTGCAAAAAGTTAACATTTTTTTTTTTTTTATGATACTTTAGGTTGTCTATTTTAAAAAATATATATTGTTGTCACAGGTAAATAAAAAAATCTAAAGTTCTATTTATTTATTTTATAGGTCGGTTCTGTAGGTTCAGGAGCAATACACTACAAAGATCTAGCTGCTATATTGGTTCATCAGACCTGCAAATTAATACAACATTCCAATATGGCCCCTATTTAAAACAAAAACAATACTCCTGCTACAATAAGCAAGCAACCACATTAATATACAGGATAATAACATTAATAGGTGGTTTCTATAGATCTATAACAGTTATATCTTCATGGAATTCATTAAAGGGATATAAATCCCACATATATTATTTCATCATTCAGATAAAGCATGTAATTTATACAATTTTCAGCTATTATCTAATTTGCTTCATTCTTTTGGAATCCTTTGTTGAAAAGCATACCTAGGTAGGCTCAGGATCAGCAATGCTTTACTGTGAGTTAGTAGCTGATTTTTTTTTTTTGCTTAGATTGGAACATTTTTAAATGTATTTTCCTTTATAGAGAAAAAAGCACTATGCTTGCGAGGTTTTTCACTATCCAAAAATAAAGAAGAGCTTTTCCAAGCAGTCAGTAATCAACAACAAGGACCAGTGCTGCAGAAACATACATTGTCTGTGCTAAATTCAAAATAAACAGTTTAAACAATCTTTTTTTATTTTCTGTTTATATATTGGTATTTTATATGCATTGTGTTTTTTATTTTTTTTATTTAATGTAATTTACACGCCAGGAACGTAGACTATAATAAATATAAATGGCTATTTCCCTTTAAAGACGAGGCAATCGTGATTATAAACATATGGGGGTAAATCAGTTCTCTCATTCTGTTGGATTGTTTTCATGTAAATGTTTCATGGTGACAGCCGATATCCATGGCAAAACAGGCAGCAAATTTCTCTCAGTGTAGTAAAACTGTGGCTTTAAAATAGAATGGTTTATACGTATACTGTATATGTATTAAGATTTTTTTTTTCATTTGAGACAAAGCTTCATGTTTTACTATAGATAACTTGATCTATTCATTGAAAATTTCCCAAGCCCATTAAATTACAACATTACAAGGGAATGCATGAAAATATCGCACTTTCGCCAAATCATTGAAACGACAAGGGACACGTCACTGTCATTTGTGTAATCGCCCTGCTATAGTCGAGTATTCTCTTATTTTATCTGGGGGTTATTCCAGGCAATAACATGTATCTCATAAATCAAAGTTATTTACCAATGGGTTTTATATATAATATAAGACCATGGGGTAGATTTATTAAGCAGCGGATGCTGCATCAATGCCAGAATCGTTTCTGGTCCGCAAGAAATGGAAGTTAAGAAGCATCAGACTGAAATCATCCCGATCCAATCGGGATTATTGACGGCCCCTGCTAGCGGCTGATTGGTCCCCAGTGAGCAGGGGGCGGAATTGCACAAACATTTCACTAAATTTAGCTACAGCGAATCACGTGTACTCGGCCTTTGGAAAAACTACCCCTATAGAATTACAATTAATGCATGTTTACCAATACTCCAGGAATATGTAGGACAGTCCTAGGAAGACTGATGTTATATGTCATAATTCTTTCTTTGTAGAAGACCTACTGTTTCCTCTTCAGCTGCCTAGTGATGTCATTTGCACAAGTGTGATATAATTCGTTATATGAGGATACAATTCCCGCTAAGTAAGGGTCATGAAGAAATAGGGCTGAGGGGTAAAGTGTTGAAAGTATATTTCGTTGAACACAACTCTCTTTTGAAACCCCCCAAAAAATATTTTATGATTCAGACAGAGAATACTATTTTAAACTTTCTAATTTACTTCTATTTTTCAATTTGCTTCCTTCTCTTGTTATCCTTTGCTGAAAGGTTTATCTAGGAAAGCTCAGGAGCAGCAAGGAACCAAGGTTCTGGCTGCTGATTGGTGGTTGCATATATATACCGATTGTCATTGGCTCACCCATATGTTAAATCATGAAAGAAAAAATGTGGGTCTGATATGATACAGTGTTTAAAGTAAAGATTATTTTCACAAACAATTTTACAGTTAAACATCTTTGTACCACATACAACAAACAGTCATTACCATTGTTATGGTATTTAAACCTATCGCAAACTTTATAAACACAAGGTAAATTCCACAAGAAAGCTATTCCCTAAAAATACCTCGATTTGCAGATAAAAACAAAAATTAACAACAATCCATAACATGTTATCAATTGAAGAATGCATTTGAAATGCCACAATGTCCTTATTGAAGAATGCATTTGAAATGCCACGGTGTCCTGTAGAAAATATAAATACATTTGAACTGCCTAATATAAAAATGTCTCAGGGTAGAAAATCAGTCATTCATGTAAATCTGTATATTTGCACTACTATAAAGTTTTAATTTCCATTACTCCTTCGACAAGCTGTATACAGTTGTGCTCATAAGTTTACATTCCCTGGCAGAATTTATGATTTCTTGGCTATTTTTCAGAGAATATGAATAATAACACACAAACTTTTCTTCCACTCATGGTTAGTGTTTGGCTGAAGCCATTTATTATCAATCAACTGTGTTTACTCTTTTTAAATCATAATAACAACAGAAACTACCCAAATGACCCTGATCAAAATTTTTACATACCCTGGTGATTTTGGCCTTATAACATGTACACAAGTTGACACAAAGGGGTTTGAATCGCTATTAAAGGTAATCATACTCACCTGTGATCTGTTTGCTTGTAATTAATGTGTTTGTTTAAAAGGTCATTGAGTTTCTGGACTCCTGACAGACCCTTGCATCTTTCATCCAGTACTGCACTGAGGATTCTGGATTCTGAGTCATGGGGAAAGAAAAAGAATTGTCAAAGGATCTGTGGGAAAAGGTAGTTGAACTGTATAAAACAGGAAAGGGATATAAAAAGATATCCAAGGAATTGAGAATGCAAATCAGCAGTGTTCAAAGTCTAATCAAGAAGTGGAAAATGAGGGGTTCTGTTTAAAGTGAATAAACCACAGTCAGGTAGACCAACTAAAATTTCAGCCACAACTGCCAGGAAAATTGTAAGGATGCAAAGACAAACCCACAAATAACTTCAGGTGAAATACAGGACATGTGGTGTGGCTGTTTCAAGATGCACAATAAGGAGGCACTTGAAGAAAAATGGGCTGCATGGTCGAGTCGCTAGAGGAAAGCCATTACTACGCAAATGCCACATTTAAGTAAGTATCCTGCTTACAATACGCCAAACAGCACAGAGACAAGCCTCAAACCTTCTGGCACAAAGTCATTTGGAGTGATGAGACCAAAATTTTGCTTTTTGGCCACAACCATAAAATCTACATTTGGAGAGGAGTCAACAAGGCCTATGATGAAAGGTACACCATTCCTACTGTGAAACACGGAGGTGGATCGCTGATGTTTTGGGGATGTTTGAGCTACAAAGGCACAGGAAATTTGGTCAGAATTGATGGCAAGGTGAATGCAGTATGTTATCAAGCAGAATGCCTAATTTTCCACTTCTTGATTAGAGTTTGAACACTGCTGATTTGCATTCTCAATTTCTTGGATATTTTTTTATATCCCTTTCATGTTTAATACAGTTCAAATACCTTTTTCCCACAGATCATTGGACAATTGTTTTCTTTCCCCATGACTCAGAATCCAGAAACGTCAGTGCAGCACTGGATGAAAGATGCAAGGGTCTGTCAGGAGTCCAGAAACTCATTGACCTTTTATAGACATACACTAATTACAAGCAAACAGATCACAGGTGAGGATGGTTACCTTTACTAGCCATTCAAACCCTGTTGTGTCAATTTGTGTGCATGTTATCAGGCCAAAATCACCAGGGTTTGTAAACTTTTGATCAGGGTCATTTGGGTAGATTCTGTTGTCTTTATGATTTAAAAAGGAAATTTATGCTTACCTGATAAATTGATTTCTTCTACAATACGACGAGTCCACGGATTTCTTCCTTACTTGTGGAATATTAACCTCCTGCTAACAGGAAGTGGCAAAGAGCACCACAGCAGAGCTGTATATATAGCTCCTCCCTTCCCCGCCACCCCCAGTCATTCGACCGAAGATTTAGGAAGAGAAAGGAAAAGCTAAAGGTGCAGAGGTGACTGAAGTTGTAAAAAAATAAAATATAATCTGTCTTAAAAATGACAGGGAGGGCCATGGACTCGTCTTATCGTAGAAGAAATCAATTTATCCGGTAAGCATAAATTTCCTTTTCTTCTACAAGATACGACGAGTCCACGGATTTCATCCTTACTTGTGGGATACAATACCAAAGCTACAGGACACGGATGAAACGGGAGGGACAAGACAGAGACCTAAACGGAAAGCACCACTGCTTGAACAACCTTTCTCCCAAAAACAGCCTCAGAAGAAGCAAAAGTATCAAATTTGGAAAAAAGTATGAAGAGACGACCAAGTCGCAGCCTTGCAAATCTGTTCAACAGAAGCATCGTTTTTAAAGGCCCATGTGGAAGCCACAGCCCTAGTAGAATGAGCCGTAATTCTTTCAGGAGGCTGCTGTCCAGCAGTCTCATATGCCAGGCGGATGATACTCTTCAGCCAAAAAGAAAGAGAGGTATCCGTAGCTTTCTGACCCCTACGCTTTCCAGAATAAACAATGAATAATGAAGATGATTGACGGAAATCCTTAGTCGCCTGTAAGTAAAACTTCAAGGCACGGACCACGTCCAGCTTATGTAACAGAAGCTCCTTCATAGAAGAAGGGTTAGGACACAAGGAAGGAACAACAATTTCCTGATTAATATAATTATTTGAAACAACCTTAGGAAGAAATCCAGGTTTGGTACGCAAAACCACCTTATCAGAATGAAATATAAGATAAGGCGAATCACATTGTAACGCTGAAAGCTCAGAAACTCTACGAGCAAAAGAAATAGCAACCAAAAACAAAACTTTCCAAGTTAACAATTTAATATCTATGGAATGCATGGGTTCAAACGGAACCCCTTGAAGAACTCTAAGAACTAAATTATGTGCCTGTATCAAAGTATCGATGACCGACTCAGAGAATCCCCACTTAGATAAAATCAAGCGTTCAATCTCCAAGCAGTCAGCTGCAGAGAATTTAGATTTGGATGTTGGAAAGGTCCTTGAATGAGAAGGTCCTGTCTCAAAGGAAGTTTCCACGGTGGCAGAGAGGACATGTCCACTAGATCTGCATACCAAGTCCTGCGTGGCCACGCAGGCACTATCAGGATTACTGAAGCTCTCTCCTGTTTGATCCGAGCAATCACGCGTGGAAGGAGAGGAAACGGTGGAAACACATAAGCTAGGCTGAACGACCAAGGCACTGCCAAGGCATCTATCAGTTCGGCATGAGGATCCCTCGACCTGGATCCATAACGTGGAAGCTTCACATTCTGACAAGATGCCATCAGATCCAATTCTGATCTGCCCCATTGTCAAATCAATGAGGCAAACACCTCCGGATGGAGTTCCCACTCCCCCAGATGAAAAGTCTGACAACTTAGAAAATCCGCTTCCTAGTTCTCTACTCCTGGGATGTAGATTGCCGACAGATAACAAGAGTGGGCCTCCGCCCATCGGATTATCTTGGATACTTCTATCATCGCTAAGGAACTCCTTGTTCCCCCTGATGATTGATATAAGCCACAGTTGTGATATTGTCCGACTGGAATCTGATTAATTTGGCCGAAGCCAACTGAGGCCACGCCTCACATTGAATATTGCTCTCAGTCCCAGAATATTGATTGGAAGTTGAGACTCCACCTGAGTCCAAACACCCTGAGCCTTCAGGGAATTCCAGACTGCACCCCAGACCAGAAGACTGGCGTCCGTTGTCACTATCACCCACGAGGGTCTGCGGAAACACGTCCCCTGGGACAGATGATCCAGCGACAACCACCAAAGAAGAGAGTCTCTGGTCTCTGGATCCAGATTTATCTGAGGATATAAATTTGCATAGTCCCCATTCCACTGTCCGAGCATGCACAGCTGCAGTGGTCTGAGAAGAAAGCGAGCAAACGGAATGATGTCCATTGCCGCTACAATTAATCCAATTACCTCCATACACTGAGCCACTGATGGCCGAGGAATGGACCGAAGTGCTCGGCAAGTATTTAGAATCTTTGATTTTCTGACCTCCGTCAGAAATATCTTCATGTCTACCGAGTCTATCAGAGTTCCCAAGAAGGGAACCCTTGTCCGTGGAACTAGTGAACTCTTTTCCACGTTCACCTTCCAAACGTGAGTTCTCAGGAAAGACAACACTGTGTCCGTGTGAGATTTTGTCAAATGATAAGTTGACGCCTGAATCAAAATATCGTCTAGATAAGGCGCTACTGCTATGCCTTGTGGTCTGAGAACCTCCAGAAGGGACCCTAGAACCTTTGTGAAGATCCTGGGTGCTGTGGTCAACCCGAAGGGAAGAGCCACGAACTGAAAATGTTTGTCCAGGAAGGCAAATCTTAGGAACTGATGATGATCCTTGTGAATAGGAATATGAAGGTATGCAAGTCCACGGTAGTCATATATTGACCCTCCTGGATTATTGGTAAAATGGTTCATATAGTCTCCATCTTGAACGATGGGACTCTGAGAAATTTGTTTAGACACTTGAAATCTAGAATGGGTCTGAAAGTTCCCTCTTTTTTGGGAACCACAAAAAGATTTGAGTAAAACCCCTGCCCCTGTTCCAGTTTTGGGACGGGAAAAATTACTCCCATGGTAGAGAAGTCTTTTACACAGTGTAAGAACACCTCTCTTTTTATCTGGTCTACAGACAATCGTGAAAGATGAAATCTCTCTCTTGGGAAAAAATCCTTGAATTCCAGTTGATACCCGTGGGTCACAATTTCCAATGCCCAGGGGTCCTGAACATCTCTTGCCCAAGCATGAGCAAAGAAAGAAAGTCTGCCCCCTACTAGATCCGGTCCCAGATCGGGGGGCGCCCCTTCATGCTGTCTTTGTACCAGCAGCGGGCTTCTTGGATTGTTTACCTTTATTCCAAGCCTGGTTGGGTCTCCAGACTGACTTGGATTGAGCAAAATTCCCTTCCTGCTTTGTGGAGGAAGAGGAAGCAGAGGGTACTCCTTTAAAATTTCGAAAGAAACGAAAATTATTTTGTTTGCCCCTCATCTTAACAGACTTATCCTGAGGTAGGGCATGGCCTTTACCTCCAGTAATGTCAGAAATGATTTCCTTCAATTCAGGCCCGAATAGGGTCTTACCCTTAAAAGGAATAGCTAAAAGCTTAGACTTTGATGACACATCAGCAGACCAAGATTTGAGCCATAACGCTCTATGCAATAAAATGGCAAATCCTGCATTTTTTCCGCTAATTTAGCAATTTGAAAACCGGCATCTGTAATAAAAGAATTAGCTAGCTTGAGAGCCTTAATTCTATCCAAAATGTCCTCTAATGGGGTCTCAACCTTCAGAGACTCTTCTAGAGCATCAAACCAATAAGCTGCTGCAGTAGTAACTGGAACAATGCAAGCTGTAGGTTGTAAAAGAAAACCCTGATGAATAAATCATTTCTTTAGAAGACCCTCTAACTTCTTATCCATAGGGTCTTTGAAAGCACAACTGTCCTCAATAGGTATAGTTGTACGCTTAGCCAGGGTAGATATAGCTCCCTCCACCTTAGGGACCGACTGCCAAGATTCCCAAATGGTGTCTGATATGGGAAACATTTTCTTAAAATTAGGAGGAGGAGAGAAAGGTATACCTGGTCTATCCCATTCCTTTTTTACAATTTCCGAAATTCTTTTAGGAACCGGAAAAACATCAGTGTAAGTAGGTACCTCTAGATATTTGTCCATCTTACACAATTTCTCTGGTGGTATCACAATAGGGTCACAATCATCCAGAGTCGCTAAAACCTCCCGAAGTAACAGGCGGAGGTGTACAAGCTTAAATTTAAAGGACATGATGTCCGAATCTGTCTGAGGTAACTTATTTCCTGAGTCTGAAAGTTCTCCCTCAGACAGCAATTCCCTGACCCCCAACTCAGAGCACTGTGAGGGTACGTCGGAAAACACAATTTATGCTTACCTGATACATTTATTTCTCTTGTGGTGTATCCAGTCCACGGATCATCCATTACTTGTGGGATATTCTCATTCCCAACAGGAAGTTGCAAGAGGACACCCACAGCAGAGCTGTAATATAGCTCCTCCCCTAACTGTCATAGCCAGTCATTCGACCGAAAACAAGCCGAGAAAGGAGGAACCATAGGGTGCAGTGGTTACTGTAGTTTAAATTTAAAAATTACCTGCCTTAAAATGACAGGGCGGGCCGTGGACTGGATACACCACAAGAGAAATAAATTTATCAGGTAAGCATAAATTGTGTTTTCTCTTGTAAGGTGTATCCAGTCCACGGATCATCCATTACTTGTGGGATACCAATACCAAAGCTAAAGTACACGGATGAAGGGAGGGACAAGGCAGGAACTTAAATGGAAGGAACCACTGCCCGTAAAACCTTTCTCCCAAATATAGCCTCCGAAGAAGCAAAAGTATCAAATTTGTAAAATTTTTAAAAAATATGAAGCGAAGACCAAGTCGTCGCCTTGCAAATCTGTTCAACAGAAACCTCATTTTTAAAAGCCCATGTGGAAGCCACAGCTCTAGTGGAATGAGCTGTAATCCTTTCAGGAGGTTGCTGTCCAGTAGTCTCATAGGCTAAGCGGATTAAGCTTCTTAGTCAAAAAGAAAAAGAGATTGCCGAAGCCTTTTGACCTCTCCTCTGTCCAGAGTAGACAACAAACAAAGCAGATGTTTGACGAAAATCTTTAGTAGCTTGTAAGTAAAACTTTAAAGCACGGACCACGTCCAAATTGTGTAACACAAGGATGGAACAACAATCTCTTGATTGATATTCTTGTTAGATACCACCTTAGGTAAGAACCCAGGTTTGGTACGCAGGACTACCTTATCCGTATGAAAAATCAGATAAGGAGAATCACATTGTAAGGCAGATAGCTCAGAGACTCTACGAGCCGAGGAAATAGCTACCAAAAAAAGAACTTTCCAAGATAAAAGCTTGATATCTATGGAATGAAGAGGTTCAAACGGAACTCCTTGAAGAACCTTAAGAACCAAGTTTAAGCTCCATGGTGGAGCAACAGGTTTAAACACAGGCTTGATTCTAACTAAAGCCTGACAAAATGCCTGAACGTCTGGAACATCTGCCAGATGCTTAACTAGCTGACAATCCTTTTTCCAAACCTTCTTGGAGAAAAGATAATATCCTAGCAATCCTGACCTTACTCCATGAGTAACCCTTGGATTCACACCAATAAAGATATCTACGCCATACCTTATGGTAAATTCTCCTGGTGACAGGCTTTCGTGCCTGTCTTAAGGTATCAATAACTGACTCGGAGAAGCCACGCTTTGATAAAATCAAGCGTTCAATCTCCAGGCAGTCAGCCTCAGAGAAATTAGATTTGGATGGTTGAAAGGACCCTGAAGTAGAAGGTCCTGTTTCAGAGGCAGAGACCATGGTGGAAAGGATGACATATCCACTAGATCTGCATACCAGGTCCTGCGTGGCCACGCAGGTGCTATCAGAATCACCGATGCTCTCTCCTGATGAACTTGGCAATCAGTCGAGGGAGCAGAGGAAACGGTGGAAACACATAAGCCAGGTTGAAAGACCAGGGTGCTGCTAGAGCATCTATCAGTGTCGCCTTGGGATCCCTGGACCTGGATCCGTAACACGGAAGCTTGGCGTTCTGGCGAGATGCCATGAGATCCAGTTCTGGTTTGCCCCAACGATGAATCAGTTGTGCAAATGCCTCCGGATGGAGTTCCCACTCTCCCGGATGAAAAGTCTGACGACTTAGAAAATCCGCCTCCCAGTGCTCTACACCTGGGATATGGATAGCTGATAGGTGGCAAGAGTGAATCTCTGGCAAGCAAATTATTTTTTAAACTTCTAACATCTCTAGGGAACTTCTCATTCCCCCTTGATGGTTGATGTAAGCTACAGTCGTGATGTTGTCCGACTGAAATCTGATGTACCTCAGAGTTGCTAACTGAGGCCAAGCCTGAAGAGCCTTGAATATCGCTCTTAGTTCCAGAATATTTAATGGAAGGAGAGACTCCTCCTGAGTCCACGATCCCTGAGCCTTCAGGGAGTTCCAGACTGCACCCCAACCTAGAAGGCTGGCATCTGTCGTAACAATTGTCCAATCTGGCCTGCGAAAGGTCATACCTTTGGACAGATGGACCCGAGATAGCCACCAGAGAAGATAATCCATGGTCTCTTGGTCTAGATTCAGTTGAGGGGACAAATCTGTGTAATCCCCGCTCCACTGACTGAGCATGCATAGTTGCAGCGGTCTGAGATGTAAGCGTGCAAACGGCACTATGTCCATTGCCGCTACCATTAAGCCGATTACTTCCATACACTGAACCACCGAAGGGCGCGGAATGGAATGAAGAACCCGACAGGAATTTAGAAGCTTTGATAACCTGGACTCCGTCAGGTGAATTTTCATTTCTACAGAATCTATTAGAGTCCCTAGAAAGGAAACTCTTGTGAGTGGGGATAGAGAACTCTTTTCCTCGTTCACTTTCCACCCATGCGACCACAGAAATGCCATTACTACGTCCGTATGAGACTTGGCAATTTGGAAGTTTGACGCCTGTATCAGGATGTTGTCTAAATAAGGGGCTACTGCTATGCCCCGCGGCCTTAGGACCGCCATAAGTGACCCTAGAACCTTTGTAAAGATTCTTGGGGCTGTAGCTAATCCCAAGGGAAGAGCTACAACTGGTAATGCCTGTCTTAAAAGGCAAACCTGAGAAACCGATGATGATCTTTGTGTATCGGAATGTGAAGATAAGCATCCTTTAGATCCACTGTAGTCATATATTGACCCTCCTGGATCAGTGGTAGGATGGTACGAATAGTTTCCATCTTGAACGACGGAACTTTGAGGAATTTGTTTAAGATCTTTAGATCCAAAATTGGTCTGAAGTTTCCCTCTTTTTTGGGAACCACAAACAGATTTGAGTAAAAACCCTGTCCCTGTTCCTCCTTTGGAACTGGATGGATCACTCCCATAACTAGGAGGACTCGTACACAGTGTAAGAATGCCTCTCTCTTTATCTGGTGTGCAGATAATTGTGAAAGGTGAAATTTCCCTTTTGGGGGGGAAGCTTTGAAGTCCAGAAGATATCCCTCGGATATAATTTCCAACGCCCAGGGATCCTGAACATCTCTTGCCCGTGCCTGGGCTAAGAGTGAAAGTCTGCCCCCTACTAGATCCGTTCCCGGATAGGGGGCAGTTCCTTCATGCTGTCTTATTGGCAGCAGCAGGCTTTTTTACCTGCTTACCTTTTTTCCATGTCAGGTTTGGTCTCCAGACCGTCTTGGATTGAACAAAAGTTCCCTCTTGTTTATTATTAGAGGAAGTTGATGCCGCACCTGCCTTGAAGTTTTGAAAGGCACGAAAATTAGACTGTTTGGCCCTAGATTTGGACCTGTCCTGAGGAAGGGCATGACCTTTTCCTCCAGTGATATCAGCAATAATCTCCTTCAACCAGGCCCGAATAGGGTCTGCCCCTTGAAGGGAATGTTAAGTAGCTTAGATTTTGAAGTCACGTCAGCTGACCATGATCTAAGCCATAGCGCTCTGCGCGCCTGTATAGCAAAACCAGAATTCTTAGCCGTTAGTTTAGTCAAATGAACAATGGCATCAGAATAAAAGAATTGGCTAGCTTAAGTGCTCTAAATTTGCCAAGTATGTCATCCAATGGAGTCGCTACCTGTAAAGCCTCTTCCAGAGACTCAAACCAGTACGCCGCAGCAGCAGTGACAGGGGCAATGCATGCAAGGGGCTGTAGGATAAAACCTTGTTGAATAAATATTTTCTTAAGGTAACCTCTAATTTTTTATCCATTGGATCTAAAAAAAAAAGCACAACTGTCCTCGACAGGGATAGTAGTACGCTTTACTAGAGTAGAAACTGCTCCCTCCACCTTAGGGACTGTCTGCCATAAGTCCCATGTGGTGGTGTCTATTGGAAACATTTTTCTAAAAATAGGAGGGGAAGAGAACGGCACACCTGGTCTATCCCATTCCTTATTAATAATTTCTGTAAACCTTTTAGGTATTTGGAAAAACATCAGTACACACCGGCACTGCAAAGTATTTATCCAGTCTACACAATTTCTCTCGCACTGCAATGGTATCACAGTCATTCAGAGCAGCTAAAACCTCCCTAAGCAACACGCGGAGGTGTTCAAGCTTAAATTTAAATGTAGAAATATTAGAATCAGATATCTTTCCTGAGTTATTAACATCACCCACTGACTGAAGCTCTCTTTCCTCAGCTTCTGCATATTGTGAGGCAGTATCAGACATGGTTCTTAAAGCGTCAGTATGCTCTGCATTTTGTCTCACCCCAGAGCTATCTCGCTTACCTCTAAGTTCAGGTAGTCTGGCTAATACCGCTGACAGTGTATTATCCATGACTGCCGCCATGTCTTGTAAAGTAAACGCTATGGGCGCCCTAGATGTACTTGGCGCCATTTGAGCGTGAGTCCCTTAAGCGGGAGTCAAAGGGTCTGACACGTGGGGAAAGGTAGTCGGCATAACTTCCCCCTCGTCAGATTTCTCTGGTGATACATTTTTTAAAGACAGAAAATTATCTTTATTGCATAAAATGAAATCAGTACATTTGGTACACATTCTAAGAGGGGGTTCCACCATGGCTTTTAAACATAATAAACAAGGAGTTTCTTCTATGTCAGACATGTTTATACAGAATAGCAATGAGACTAGCAAGCTTGGAAAACACTTTAAATCAAGTTAACAAGCAAATATAAAAAACGGTACTGTGCCTTTAAGAGAAACAAATTTTGTCAGAATTTGAAAAACAGTGAAAAAATGCAGTAAATCAAACGAAATTTTTACAGTGTGTATAATAGGCTAACAGAGCATTGCACCCACTTGCAAATGGATGATTAACCCCTTAGTTCAAAAAACAGATCAACAAAACGAAATAGACGTTTTTTAACAGTCACAACCAACTGCCACAGCAAGCTGTGGCCCTACCTTCCCCAATAAACGACTTTGGAAAGCCTTTGGGCCCTTTAGAGATGTCCTATAGCATTCAGAGGGCCTTTGAGGGAAGCTGGATGTCACAGTTTGTAATTTTTAACTGCACCAACTGTAACTTTTATACTACAACAGTGGAAATTGTTTCTAGTCAAAATTTAAGACAGCCATGTGGAAAAAACTAGGCCCCAATAAAGCTTTATCACCAAAGCATATATAAAAACGATTAAACATGCCAGCAAACGTTTTATATTGTAAATATCATAAGGGTATTACCCCTGGGAGTAAGCATGATACCAGTCGTTATTAAATCACTGTATTCAGGCTTAACTTACATTAATCCGGTATCAGCAGCATTTTCTAGTGTTTTCCATCTCTAGAAAAAATTATAACTGCACATACCTGATAGCAGAATAAACTGCATGCCATTCTCTCGCTGAAGTTACCTCATCTGTGTAATCCCCTCAGACATATGTGAGAATAGCAATGGATCTTAGTTACAACCTGCTAAGATCATAGAAACCTCAGGCAGATTCTTCTTCTATTTACTGCCTGAGATAAAATAGCACAACTCCGGTACTATTTAAAAATAACAAACTTTTGATTGAAGAAAATAAACTAGCTATATTTAACCACTCTCTCCTACAACGTCCTTGCTTGTTGAGAGTTGCAAGAGAATGACTGGCTATGACAGTTAGGGGAGGAGCTATATTACAGCTCTGCTGTGGGTGTCCTCTTGCAACTTCCTGTTGGGAATGAGAATATCCCACAAGTAATGGATGATCCGTGGACTGGATACACCTTACAAGAGAAATAGCCAATAAAGCATCAGAGGGTTCAGTACTCACATCAATACCTGACCTACTGCATTTACCCTGTAATACTGGTAATTTAGATAACACCTCTGTAAGGGTAGTTGACATAACTGCAGCCATCTCCTGCAGAGTAAAAGAATTAGACGCACTAGAAGTACTTGGCGTCGCTTGTGTGGGCGTTAAAGGTTGGCGTATCCTGATTCTCTTCAGACTGAGAATCATCCTTAGGCACACTTTCTTTACCTAAAATATGCTTTTTACATTGTAAGGCCCTTTCAGTACAAGAGGTACACAACAAGAGGGGGTTCCACAATGGCTTCTAAACACATAGAGCAATTAGTATCCTCAATGCCAGACATGTTGAACAGACTAGCAATAACCACAATAGTCGTTAAACATTTTATTTATTGATTTAAACAATTTTTTGAAAAATGTGTACTGCGCCTTTGAGAAATAAAAAAGCGCACAATTTTTCCCAAACTGCCTAAAAACGTTGAATAATGTAATATAATTTAATACACATAATCAATTGTGCCAAAAAGTATTGCACCCTAAGAGCAAAGGGTGAATTTAACCTCTAAACAACATTTTTAGCAAAAAATATATTTGATTTGAAAAAAATGGTCCCTGCACCTCTGTGGCGCCTACCTGCCCCCAGGTTACTGCAAAATGACTCGACAACTATCCGGTTAACAGAACACAAGTTTAGGCCCAACTGGAGCTAATGCCTGCTGCCTTCTCAGTCAGAGTAAACTGCGCGTCTGAGCGTGTGAAAATAGGCCCCGCCCATCATGGACGACGTTCGCATTAATTTATACAACCGCATGGGAAGCGGTTAGCAAATAAAGCCATGTGGTCCCCTCAAAAGTACAACAAAAATATTACAGCCATACTGATTATTTGTCCCAAATAAAAACCGTTTAGCTGCCTCTCCCAGTGTCCCTGTTATATCTGCTTTCTCAATGTCAGACATGTTGAAGCCCAGTACTATGTTAATAAACACAGGATTTTCAGTAATACCCTATGTGTACAGGTCTACTGCTTACCCCTTCCCTTGCAGGGAAAAAATATCAGACAGTTCTGATATACCAAGTCTCCTCAGAATTAAAAGACTGAACATACCTCAATGCTGCTTGTAGCATGAAACCGGTCTCCACACTGAAGATTTCTCTTGTACTACCTTCAGAAGCTCTGTGGGAACCAACAAGGATCTTAGTTACATCTGCTAAGATCATCAACCTCAGGGCAGAAATCTTCTTCCATATCTCCCTGAGGAAAATAGTACTCACCGGTACCATTTAAAATAAAAAACTTCTTGATTGAAGAAACTAAAACTAACACCTCACTTTACCTCTTCCTATTACTAACACAGGCAAAGAGAATGACTGGGGGTGGAGGGGAAGGGAGGAGCTATATATACAGCTCTGCTGTGGTGCTCTTTGCCAACTTCCTGTTAGCAGGAGGTTAATATTCCACAAGTAAAGATGAAATCCGTTGACTTGTTGTATCTTGTAGAAGAAAAGAGTAAACACAGTTGATTGATAATAAATGGCTTCAGCCAAACACTAACCATGAGTGAAAGAAAAGTTTTTGTGTTATCATTTATTTATTCTCTGAAAAATGGCAAAGAAATCATAAATTCTGCCAGGGAATGTAAACTTATGAGCACAACTGTATATACTATTTCTCCTTCAGTTAACCAAAAAGACATTTAAGGCAAGATTACAAGTGGAGCGCTATTTAACGCTCCAGCTCGAGCATTAACTGCACTTGAAGTAAGCTTTTTTTGATCGTCAGGTTGTGCTCATATTATGTGTAAGTGTACTTTTTAATGTATTTGTCATGTGTTTTGTAACACTTTTTTGTTTCGCAAAACAGTTAACCAGGGCTCTGAGGACATGGTAATCATTCTAGCGTAAATCGCGATTGTGTTCAAGCGATCACATTTACTTTCATCTTGTAATACCAGCGGTAAACCCAACAAGTGCAAACACTCGCAATAAATCCCTTGTTGCTCACACGTAACTGTTAGCGTTTCACTTGTGATCAGCCCCTTAGTACATAGGAATGCCAGCCACTACAAAAAAAATAACATTTTAAGGAAATTGGTTTAGTAGTTTATTTATTTGGGGGAGGGGTTATATAACCTGCTACCTAAACTGCTGAACAGACATTTAAAATTTTGGAGGGATTTATGAATATGGCATTTGAAACAAAAGTTATGCAGTTATTTTACTTTAAAGATTAAAATTTTAAAATGATTGTACTCATGGTCAGTATAAAAAACACATTTTGCATGCATATTTTAGACATTTATGGGCCAAATTATCAAGCTCCAAATGAGAAAACAGAGGTTATGAAGTAACTTGTCCGCCTGCTCTGAGGCAGTTTACAGAAATCAACCCGAATTCGATCAAATACGATCGGGTTGATTGTCACCCCCTGCTTGCAGCTGATTGGCTGCGAATCTGCAGGGGGCAGTATTGCACAAGCAGTTGCTGTTTAAATGATGTATGCTGTCGGCATTTATCGATGTGCAGCAGACATGATACGCTACATTGTATCATGTCCGCTCGCACTTTGATAAATATGCCCCATAGCATTTATATTTGAATATATAGAGTATGTACTCAAATCTCTTCAAATTGGGGGTAAATTAAATGTTTCTGCATTGGCTAATGCAAAATACTTGGGCCTACATTTACTAAATATCCTGACATACATCAGCAATAATTCTATTATTTTAACAGCAAACCAGAGCTATTTAGCCAATGAACAATTTATTTAGCATTTTTTGTCTTATATAGTAGTATAAAGTTTTAAGAAAAAGGAACATTTAATAATATTTTATGAAAGTATTTTCAATGTAGATTTGTATGTGATTAAACTGTGCAAATCAAAACTTACTATATTGATCAGTTTAGCTCTCTAATTCATAACATTTTAAATTTTCTATTTAATTTTTAAATATTTTTTGGGGACCAGCCACTTCTGAAAAAATGTAAAATAAATAAAAAAAAATGTGTGTGTGGGGTGGGGGTAGAGTTGCCACCTCCTCAGC